>NC_056080.1:94437632-94740662 GCF_016772045.2 Ovis aries | reverse complement strand
CTACTGAAGCGACTTAGCAGCAGCAGCAGCAGCAGCATAATAGTTGTAACAGAAATAACGTGTGATTGCATTACTGTTGTTAATTTTTTTAATATATAAATGTATACATTAAAAAATAAGGAAAAACTTGTCAATCTTTCCTTGTCCATATCTTCATAAATACTTCCCTGCTTAGAGATCAGTAGTAATGCCATTTTGATATGTATATCTGAAATTTTTCTGTGCTGTAACATACATATATATGTTCTAACTCAAATATATGGTTATCTAAAGCATAAATAGGGCTTCCCCAGTGGCTCAGCAGTAAAGAATCCTCCTGCAGTGCAGGATGCATAGAGACACAGGTTTGATCCCTGGATCAGGAAGATCCCCTGGGGGAGAAAATGGCAACCCACTCTAGATATCCTGCACAGAAAAATCCCATGGACAGAGTAGCCTGGCGGGCTACAGTCCAGGGTGTCTCAAAGAATAGGAGATGGCTGAGCAACTAAAATCAAGCAGACAAAAAAATTAATAGGGTCATCCTGTATGCATATTGTTTTGCCACTTGCTTTTATTTTTGTCCAAAATGTGTCTTTGGAAATTTCTTATATTAATGTATGTAGGTCTATTTCAATTGCATTATCAATTTGTGCTTCATGGCTTTAAAAAGTAACTAATTATTGACCTATTTAGATTATTTCTAAGTTTTTGCCATTGCAAGAAGTAATATACATCCTTATAAAACATTTTTGTATATAGTTATTGTTATTATTTCTCTTACTACAACTAATAGTTTGCATTTGTTGTGTGATTACTATGCTGAAACTTGAGATTCTAAAGCATCATTTTGGCTACTGTGTTGATAGAGAATAGGGAGTTGGGTGCAACTTGGGAGACCAATTAGAAGGCTACTTCAATACTCCAGATGAGGAACGATGAGAACTGGTTGGATCATAGATTTATTCTGAAGGTAGTATCAGCAGGATTTGCTGCTGGAGTGTATGGCATGTGAGAGAAAGCTAGAAATAAAGAATGACTCCAGTGTCTCTTGTCTGTGTAACTAGGAAGGATGAAATTCCTATCAACTGAGATGGGGAAGACTGTGGGAAGAGCAGGTTTTGGAAGACGTCAGGAGTTTGATTTTTGACCTGATAAATGTGAGATGACTAGTACACATGCACTTAGAGCTGTTGTGTATACAAAATTGGAGTTTAAGTGAGAGGTATGTGTGTGGGCTTCCCTGATAGCTCTGCTGATAAAGAATCTGCCTGCAATGCAGGAGACCCCAGTTCGATTCCTGGGTCAGGAAAATCCACTGGAGAAGGGATAGGCTACCCACTCCAGTATTTTTGGGCTTCTCTTGTGGCTCAGCTGGTAAAGAATCCACCTGCATTGAAGGAGACCTGGGTTTGATCCCTGGTTAGGGGAAGATCCCCTTGAAAAGGGAAAGGCTACCCACTCCAGTGTTCTGGCTTGGAGAATTCCATGGGCTGTATATTCCATGGGGTCACAAAGAGTCGAACATGACTGAGTGACTTTCACTGATGATGTATTGGGAGTTATCAGTATATAGATATTATTCAGAGTCATGAAACTAGTTGAGATCACCAAGTGATTAAGTGTAGATAAAAGAGGAAGCAATTTCTGTTCAGTTCAGTTCAATTCAGTTGCTCAGCCATGTCCGACTCTTTGCGACCCCATGAATTGCGCACTCCAGGCCTCCCTGTCCATCACCAACTCCCGGAGTTCACTCAAACTCATGTCCATCGAGTCGGTGATGCCATCCAGCCATCTCATCCTCTGTCGTCCCCTTCTCCTCCTGCCCCCAATCCCTCCCAGCATCAGAGTCTTTTCCAATGAGTCAGCTCTTCGCATGAGGTGGCCAAAGTACTGGAGTTTCAGCTTTAGCATCATTCCTTCCAAAGAACACCCAGGACTGATCTCCTTTAGGATGGACTGGTTGGAACTCCTTGCAGTCCAAGGGACTCTCAAGAGTCTTCTCCAACACCACAGTTCAAAAGCATCAATTCTTCGGCACTCAGCTTTCTTCACAGTCCAACTCTCACATCCATACATGACCACTGGAAAAACCATAGCCTTGACTAGACGGACCTTTGTTGGCAAAGTAATGTCTTTGCTTTTGAATATGCTATCTAGGTTGGTCATAACTTTCCTTCCAAGGAGTAAGTGTCTTTTAATTTCATGGCTGCAGTCACCATCTGCAGTGATTTTGGAGCCCCCCAAAATAAAGTCTGACACTGTTTCCAGTGTTTCCCCGTCATTTTCCCGTGAAGTGGTGGGACCAAATGCCATGATCTTCGTTTTCTGAATGTTGAGTTTTAAGCCAACTTTTTCACTCTCCTCTTTCACTTTCATCAAGAGGCTTTTTAGTTCCTCTTCACTTTCTGCCATAAGGGTGGTGTCATCTGCATATCTGCGATTATTGATATTTCTCCCAGCAATCTTGATTCCAGCTTGTTTCTTCCAGCCCAGCGTTTCTCATGATGTACTCTGCATATAAGTTAAATAAGCAGGGTGACAATATACAGCCTTGACGTACTCCTTTTCCTATTTGGAACCAGTCTGTTGTTCCATGTCCAGTTCTAACAGTTGCTTCCTGACCTGCATATAGGTTTCTCAAGAGGCAGGTCACATGGTCTGGTATTCCCATGTCTTTCAGAATCTTCCACAGTTTATTGTGATCCACACAATCAAAGGCTTTGGCATAGTCAATAAAGCAGAATAGATGTTTTTTCTGGAACTCTTTTGCTTTTTCGATGATCCAGCAGATGTTGGCAATTTGATCTCTGGTTCCTCTGCCTTTTCTAAAACCAGCTTGAACATTTGGAAGTTCATTTTTCATGTATTTCTGAAGCCTGACTTGAAGAATTTTGAGCATTACTTTACTAGCATGTGAGATGAGTGCATTGTACGGTAGTTTGAGCATTCTTTGGCATTGCCTTTCTTTGGAATTGGAATGAAAACTGCCCTTTTCCGGTCCTGTGGCCACTGCTGAGTTTTCCAACTTTGCTGGCATATTGAGTGCAGTACTTTCACAGCATCATCTTTCAGGATTTGAAAGAGCTCAACTGGAATTCCATCACCTCCACTAGCTTTGTTCGTAGTGATACTTTCTAAGGCCCACTTGACTTCACATTCCAGGATGTCTGGCTCTAGGTGAGTGATCATACCATCGTGATTATCCAGGTCATGAAGATCTTTTTTTGTACAGTTCTTCTGTGTATTCTTGCCACCTCTTCTTAATATCTTCTGCTTCTGTTAGGTCCAGACCATTTCTGTCCTTTATTGAGCCCATCTTTGCATGAAATGTTCCCTTGGTATCTCTAATTTTCTTGAAGAGATCTCTAGTCTTTCCCATTCTGTTGTTTTCCTCTGTTTCTTGCATTAATCGCTGAGGAAGGCTTTCTTATCTCTCCTTGCTATTCTTTGGAACTCTGCATTAAAATGAATATATCTTCCCTTTTCTCCTTTGCTTTTTTCTTCTCTTCTTTTCACAGCTATTTGTAAGGCCTCCTCAGCCAGCCATTTTGCTTTTTTGCATTTCTTTTCCATGGGGATGGTCTTGATCCCTGTCTCCTGTACAGTGTCACGAACCTCCACCCATAGTTCATCAGGCACTCTATCTATCAGATCTAGTCCTTTAAATCTATTTCTCACTTCCACTGTATAATCATAAGGGATTTGATTTAGGTCATACCTGAGTGATCTAGTGGTTTCCCCTACTTTTTTCAATTTAAGTCTGAATTTGGCAATAAGGAGTTCATGATCTGAGCCACAGTCAGCTCCTGGTCTTGTTTTTGTTGACTGTATAGAGCTTCTTCATCTTTGGCTGCAAAGAATATAATCAATCTGATTTTGGTGTTCACCATCTGGTAATGTCCATGTGTAGAGTCTTCTCTTGTGTTGTTGGAAGAGGGTGTTTGCTATGACCAGTGCGTTCTCTTTGCAAAACTCTATTAGCCTTTGCCCTGCTTCATTTTTGTACTCCAAGGCCAAATTTACCTGTTACCCCAGGTGTTTCTTGAGTTCCTACTTTTGCATTCCAGTCCCCGTAATGAAAAGGACGTGTTTTTTTAGGTATTATTTCTAAAAGGTCTTGTAGGTCTTCATAGAACCATTCAACTTCAGCTTCAGCATTACTGGTTGTGGCATAGACTTGGATTACTGTGATATTGAGTGGTTTGCCTTGGAAACGAACAGAGATTATCTGTCTTTTTTGAGAATATAATTTCTGTTAGAGATAGATAAATAGATGATATGCAAAGATGTAAAGAAAGATTGTAGGGAAAATATAACTTTTGATGTGCATACCTGAAACTTTCTTCTCTGTGTTTACATACATACATGTTCTCAGTCAAATATATAGTTATCTGAAACATAAATAGGATCATCCTATATGCATATTGTTTTGCAGTTTGCTTTTATTTTCACTTTATATACATAAAGTGTGGGTCTATTTCTGAACCTTCTATTTTGTTTCATTGGTACTATTTCTATTATTATGCCAATACCACACTGCCTTGATTGTTGTTGTTTTATAGTAATCTTTGAAATCAAGTAGTGAAACTTTCCAACTTTGTTCTTCTTTAAAAGTTCCTTTGGCCATTCCAGATTCTTTATAGTTCTATATGAATGTAATAATTATTCTATTAATTTCTATAAAAACCTTTTCTGGAAGTTCAATTAAGATGGTTTTAAACCTATAAATGATTTAGGAAGAATTGACATCTCTAACAATTTTGAGTTTTCCAATTTATGAGCAAGGTTTATATCTCCATTTATTTCATTAATTTCTTTCTGCAATATTTATAGCTTTTAGTGTACATATATTGTTGTTATTCAGTTGCCAAGTCATGTTATTTTGGTATAGTTGTAAGTTCATATGCTGTTGTAAGAAATAATAAAAATATATAACTTAGTATACCCTTTACTCAGTTTCCCCTAATGATAACAATTTGCGATAGTACAACACCACAACCAGGAAATCCATATTAATATGTCTGCCGTATTCAGATTTCACAAGTTTTACACATGTGTGTATTTAGTTATACAGTTGATTCATATGAAGATCACTGCAGTCAATGAATAAGAGAGTGCCATTGCCCCTTTATAGGCACACTCATTTTTCTCTGCCCCCAATTCTGTAACCCCTCAGAACCACTAATCTCCCTCTTTGTGATTTTGTTGGTTTGAGAAACTTATATAAATATAATTACATTGTATGTAACCTTTGGGGGATTTTTTTTTTCACTTAGCATAATTCTCTAGAGATACATTCAGGCTGTTTCGTGTATCAGTAGTTACTCATTTTTTATTGCTGAGTAGTATCCCATGGTACCATGGTTTGTTTGACTGTTCATCTATAGAAGGACATCTGCGTTGTTTCCAGTTTCCAAACTAGTAGGAATAAAACCATTATGAACATTTGATTAAGGGGTTTTGTGTGAGCATAACTTTTCCATTCTCTGGGATAGATGCCCAGGAGTGCAATTGCTGAGTTTTATGGTAATAGCAAGAGCAACTTTGTAAGAAACAGTCATAATTTTTTCCAGTGTGGCTGTACCACTTTACATTCCCACTAGTAATATACAAGTGGTCTAGTTTCTCTGTATCCTTGACAGAATTTGATGGTGTCGCCATTTTTATTTTAGTCATTCTGATAGGTGTGTAGTGATATTGTGGTTTTAATTTGCCTTTCCTTCATGGCTAATGATGTTGAACATCTTTTCATTGGTTTTGTCATCTTCAGTAAAATGTATGTGCATTTTCCCCTCTATTTTGTAATTGGTTTATTTTTGTTTGTTTGTTTGTTTGTTTTCTTGTGTTTTGGAACTTATCTGTATATTCTTCACACAAATCTTTGTCAGGTATATGGTTTGCAAATATTTTCTTCTAGTCTGTAGGTTTGTGTCTTCATTGTCTTCTCAGGTTTGAAGCACAAAAGTTTTAAATGACGTAAATCTAAAATATTTCCTTTTGTTGATAATGATTTTGATATCAAATCTAGGAACTCTTCACCTAGCCCTAGGTATCAAAGTTTTTCTCCTATATTTTTGTAAAAGTTTCATAATTTCCCATTTTCCATCTAAGAGCATCATCCATTTTGAATTAATGTTTGCATAAGATATGAGGTTTAGGTCAAAATGTATGTTTTCCCTGTGGAAATTGCTTTTTGGGGAGCTTTTAAATTACGAATTCAATTTTTAATGGATTGGTTGAGTTTTCAAAACCATTTGTTCTGGCTGCTAAATTTATGAGTGTGAAGTCTTTCATATTTCCTTATTTTATTTTTATTAGCTGCAGGACTTATAGTAATACCCCTTGTTTTACTCTGAATATTGGCAATTTGTATCTTCTTTTTTAAAAACTACCTTTATCAATCTTCTTAGAAATTTATAAATTTTAATAATTTTTAAAACAGCCATTTTCATTGATATTCTCTATTTTCTTATTTTTAATTTTATCTTTTGGTGCAGTTATAGTCATCCCTCAGTATCTGCACAGGATTGATTCCAAAACCACCCCCCTCTATATCAAAATACACCAGTGCTCAAGTCCCTTATAAAAAAGGCTTTTTGTACCATCAGCCCTCCGTTTTCCACAGATACTATATCTGTGACTGTATCTTTATCATTCCATTTTTTTCCTGTTTGTGTTGGTTTTATTTTGCTCTTTTCCCCCTAGTTTCATGAGGTGGAAACTTAAATTATTGATTTGCAAACTTCACTTGTTTCTAACATAAGCATTTACTTCTACAAATTATCTTCTCTGTACTATTTTGGCAGCACCCCACAAATTTTGATATGTTGTAATTTTCATTCATTTTTATAGGCCTCTGATAGCAAAACTAGATAAACAGTACAAACAAAACAAAATAAAATAACAGACCAATATCTTGACTGACTTTAGGCACAAAAATCCTTCACAAATATTAAGCAACTGTACCCTCCAATGTATAAAAATAATTATATACCATGACCAAGTAGGATTTATTCCAGTTTTACAAGATTTCGTCAACAGGCAAAAATCAGCCAATGTGGTCTGCTGTATCAATATGCTACAGAAACACAAATTTGATTTAACAAACTCATGGGAAAAAGATAATTTTTTATGTTTACCCATTCTGCTGTTCTTATTTCTTTTCTGAAGTTCCAAACCTTCTTCTGCCACAATTTCTTTCTATTTAAACATTTTCCTAAAACCATCCTTTAATGATAACGTTCTTGGGAACCAATTCTTAGTTTTCCTTTGTCTGACAATGTCCTCATTTCACCTTTGTTCCTAAAGAATATTTTCATGGAATATTGAATTTGTGGTTGACTAGCTCCACCTGGCACTGTTGGGTGGTGGTGAAGGCTGGTATCATTGCCAAGCTCTGTGGTGTCGCCAATATTATCCCCTACATTTTTCAACACTATGAATTTGGAAAAGTATTTTCCTTTTTATAAAAATTGAAATATAGTTGCTGTAAAATATTATGTTAGTTTCAGATGTTCTACATAGTGATTTGACATTTGTGTACACCACAATAACCTAGTAACTATCTGTCTCCATATGAAGTTATTACAATATTATTGACCACATTCTTTATGCTGTATATTACATCCCTGTGACTTATTTATTACATAACTGGAGATTTGTGCTTCTTAATTCTCTTCACCTATTTTGCCTCCCCCTACCTCCTCCCCACTGGCAATCACCTGTTCATTCTCTGTATCTATAAGTCTGTTTTCATTTTGTTTTGTTTTGGTTTCTTTACATGCCACATCTGAGTGAAATCATACAGTATTTTTCTTCCTCTGTCTGTACATTTAATTTATGTAAACTCATCTGATTCCTACCCCAGAAGTGATATAGTTATCTCAGTTTTATATGTGATGAAATAGTTTGCCAACATATGGAAAGAGTTGCTCAGGCTGCAGTCCATGGGGTCGAAAAGAGTTGGACACAACTTAGTGACTGAACAACAATGAGATAACACAAGTAGAAAGAGAGAGGAAAGAGAACCTATATCTTTCACCTACAAGTTCAAAGATTTCCCCACCCTGGGACACTGTGGCCAATCTCTCTTCATACCCATGGCCAATCAGCTTCCAGATCCCACCATTTCTTTTTTTTTTTTTTTTTTGATTTAACTCTTGCATTTGTCCCTTCCTATCCATTTCTGGTGACTACACCTTTTCACAGATCTCTATCACCTCACCTGGATGGGCACAATAACCTGAATGGGAGGACTTTGACAATTGACAATTGATTTGTAACCATCCTGCTCTGAAGTAAAAAACTATATGTGGAAGTGTTCACATCACCTTTTAGAGTCATACATGTCAAAAGTCTCCCCTCCCTTCCCTAGTATTGCTGACACTGATATACATACATATACATATATATATATACATATACATATATATATGTACATATATATGTATATGTATTATTTACCAGGGGTCTATACAGAGATTCTGTTATTGTAGAAATGAAAAGGGCCTGAATGGCTAAATGTTGACTACAAAGGTACAGTGGAGGGTGTTTTTTTTAATGCATAAGTTAATTGATTTTTTAAATTGCAGTATCAATACTTTATCTATTTATTTAAACTTTTTATTTTGTATTGGTGTATAGCCAATTAACAATGTTGTGATAGTTTCAGATGAACAGTGAAGGGACTCAGCCATATACATACTTGTATCCATTTTCCCTCAAACTCCCCTCCCATCCAGGCTACCACATAGCATTGAGCAGAGTTCCCTGTGCTGTACAGTGGGTTCTTGTTGGTTATCCATTTTAAGTATAGCAGTGTGCACATGTCCATCCTAAGTTTTGTTCTGAGCTGAGTCATTCAGAACCTTCTGCCTCTGAGAGCAGTTCAGTCAGTTAGCTGTTTTATGCTTCTTTCCTGATGTCCAGTCCTATTTCAATTTTGAATTTTCTTAGTATCACTTAACTCACTTCTCTTTAAAGGCTATTTTGTAATAATGTGTCATTTCTATGTAAACTTATGACCTTTTCTTGTTTGCATAAAAGAATGCTCATTGGTATGTATCAGCTGAAATATGATTTTTGTCATTCTACTACGACGTAAAGAGTCACTAATATGGTCTCTAAGTCCTAAAAGACTTTAATACTTCTTTGCTTATCTTTGATCAACTTGGTTATAGAACTCTAATTATATAAAAAATGTAACTATCATAATGTCAACCGCATTTACCCTTCTTGATATCCCATGATTCTTTGCACTAAGGGCGCAAGGCCAGGTCCTTGCTGACTGCTTGATAACTGAATGAGTGATTATTCTCCTTGTTAATGGACAATGATATAGAAAACTCTTCCATATGTGCAGAATATTAATGAGAAGCTGCACAAGCTGAGATAAGACTATAAGATGCTGCAAGCAATCGCTTATAAGAACATTATAAAAAATATTACTCGTCAAGAATGTATCCAGACTGGGGGTCTCTGGGTGACGAATGAGGAAGAAAAGGGAGACACGCACTCTTACTGTGAACGACCAAGTAATTCACAAACAACGCTTGTCCCATGGTTTCTAATATTGAGTTTTCCGTTTAAATTGAAAAAAAAAAAAAACCTCACTTTGTTAGATAGCATTGCAGATTGTGAAATGGGGAAGGGAAATATCTTGCTTCATTCTCAGCCTCTTTAATGCTTTCTGTGCCAGCTACAGTGTGTCAAGCATTTGTCCTTCATGAAAAATATCGCCAAGATGACTCCTAAAAGAAATTTCAACCAACTCCAAGAAGCTGGCTCATTCACAACACTGTCCATTTCCTCAATTTTGTTTTCAATTTGGGGTATTGTCTATAATTGGAAATTTTAGGAAAGCCATTTTTTTCTAGTCTGCATTTTTGGATGATATACTAGAAAAAGAGGAACACTCATTGGATATTGTTTAATGCCCCAGTTCAATTCACATGGGCTCTGTCAATAGGATTTCTGAGTCAGTTGTAATGGACACATGGAATGTCACAGCCACAGGGGGCTGAGAGATCATTTAAGCCTGTTTTTCACAATTGAGTAATGTAGAGATCACTTTTAAAGGGGGAAAAATTCTTACTAATCTCCAGTGTTGACTTAAATTATTTTCAGAATGCTATTAAAACAAGAGTGTAATAATATGAATGAAGTGTGTAATGTTACATGTATATTTCTATATAAATATATATTTTAAGTAATACACATAAAATTAAGTATAAACTCCTTATTCATAGAACACATGTGATTATTCCCTTCTCCATCTCCTTTCTTCTAGTCAAAGAAGGACACCTGCATCCTATAGAGCGTCTTTGTTTGGCAAGAACCCATCTTTTGTCTAACACGTCCACCTTTGTGGGGTGTTTTTTTTTTATATGGCTTTTAACAATTATAACAACACTTGGTTTCCATTCAGTTGGTTAACACAAACACATAAATGGGCAGAAAAATAGCATGGCAGCACTTGATCGTAAGACTATACCTTTGGAAACTTCTAAATAAATTATCATAGAAATGAAAATACAAAATTAGAATATTCTAATAACAATAGACTAATCATCTCCCCTGACACATCTGCAGAGCCTAGTTTGAAAAATATCCGTTTACAAAAGCAGAACTGTTCATCAAAGTCATAAACAAGCCAAAAGTATAGCTGGAAACAGAATCCAGAATGGAACCACTTTCTTGCCATTTAGTACAGCAGTTTCCACAAAGCAACACTGACTTTATTTGTATTTTTATTTCGATGCATCCACTCTAAGACTAAAATCAGAACAATGCTGCTTCGTGTTCTCGCTCATAATGTTTGGAGTT
Organism: Ovis aries; assembly: GCF_016772045.2. Classification (NCBI taxonomy): domain Eukaryota; kingdom Metazoa; phylum Chordata; class Mammalia; order Artiodactyla; family Bovidae; genus Ovis; species Ovis aries. The sequence goes on along the minus strand of NC_056080.1, from coordinate 94,729,856 downwards.
TTGTATCACTTAGGGACGCATTAAGTTTTATCTGTCCGCTGTCATTATCTGTTTTTGTTTCTTTTAACTTGGAACTCTACTGTGACAATAGAGTGGTGTCTTATTTTTATGTCCGTGCCATTAGTGTTCAAGGTATGAGGAACAGATGATAGTAGAATTTTTTTATGGAAAAAAAAAAGTCTTAAGAAAAAGATCAAGGCTCCTGGATGCAGTGCATTTGGCCAAAGGCAACAAGAGTTTCTGGGCTTCCCAGGTGCCTCCGTGGTAAAGAATCTGCCTGCCAATTCAGGAGCCGCAGGAGACGCGGGTTTGATCCCTGGATTGGGAAGATTCCCTGGAGAAGGAGATTTCAACCCACTCCAGTATTCTTGCCTGGGAAATCCCCCACATGGAGGAGCCTGGTGGGCTACAGTCCAATAACAGCAACAACAACATGAGTTTAGATAGTTCGAACAGTGACAACTTCTAAGATTTGTACATAGCCGCTATTATGGAGGTTCTAAATTCCACCTTTGGGGACAAAAAATAAAGGTCACTGGACAGGAAATGAAACCACATTTCCCTCCTTGACCTAAATTTCCACTCATGTAAGATAAGGCAGTGGGTGAAGTGATCTTCCAAAGTTTTCAGCTCCAATTCTATGTGTTGTTCTAAATCAGTAGTTTAGTTGTTGTCCTGCATTTTTTCACTTTATTTCCTCCTACAATTTTGTTCTCGGTTTTGACTGAAATATGATATGACCAAACAAAATAGTTTGCTCTAAGCCTTTTTTGATGCCCTTAAAATCAGAGAGATATAAAGTGTTTCATGCTGCATAATCATTGGTTTGGCCAAAAATTTTTTGGGGTTTTTCTGTAACCCAAACAAACTTTTTTGCCAACCCAATACATAGATTGATAATGATTTCATTTGTTTCAGTTTTACTTGATAGCCTTTATATTTTATTTTTCTTATAAAATTTACTTTAATTATAAGTTTTGTGCAAATAATATGTTTTACATGTATAAAGACAGAGATGACAGGAATAATTTGTTGCTGTCACCATCAAATGACACATGCACTGATGTTTACGTGACACCTTGAGAGATGAATAGGTTTTGGAAGGCCAGTGAATAAAAATAGAGAGCATTTGAGGCTGGGGAGGAGGCAGGCCAGATGAGCCTGGTATTTTCATGGGACAGTAAAGAGCAAGGGAGTGGTGGCAAGAAGGGAGAAATTCAGCAAAACTTTCAGAGGGCCTCTGCCAGGCTGCAGAGGGCTTTGGATGTCAGGCAGAGAGTTTGAGCTTGATAAGCAGACAAATGGATCCATCAGGGCTTTCTGCTGCCTCTGTGTAGATGTTTCCGGCTCAGCATTCAATAATGAGCCCCAGTCCAGGGCCTGCCAGGTCATTTGGTTTTGTTCATCCTTTGGAATGATGTGCTGTTTCCTTCCTTGAAAGCTTGCTTCGCACTTCGTCCCTTCTTAGAGGTTGCTTTAGGTGACCCTTAAAAACCACTTGGCCTCTAGTTTCCTCATCTGTAGAATGAGGACATGAATGTAGGTCTGTCTCTTAGTCTCTTTCTTGCTTTCTCTCTCTTCTCTAAGACACTCGAGTGACAGTAGGATCTCATCAATGAAGTGTCTCACTACAGTAGCTGTTATCTACCTGTATGGAGCTGGAATGAGTGAAGTTTGGGAAAACAAATGCCACAGATGATTGTCCTGCCAACTTTAAAATCCATAAATTTTAAAAAGTTTTTCCAAACTCTGGCTTTTTTTTTTTTTAATGAAAAGAAGTTAATTTAGTGACTTTGGAGAATACACAGGAAAAATCAGCCATGTTTTTAACAGCTAGGATTCTTTTGACTGCAATTAATAGAATATCCAACTAATTGTGGCTAAAATAATGAGGACATTTTATTATCTCACATCCAGAGGTAGGTTGGTTCTCAGTTCAGTTCAGTCGCTCAGTCGTGTCCGACTCTTTGCAACCCGATGAATCGCAGCACACCAGGCCTCCCTGTCCATCACCAACTCCTGGAGTTTACCCAAACTCATGTCTATTGAGTCTGTGATGCCATGAAGCCATCTCATCCTCTGTCGTCCCCTTCTCCTCCTGCCCCCAGTCCCTCCTAGCATCAGAGTCTTTTCCAATGAGTCAACTCTTCACATGAGGTGGCCAAAGTGTTGGAGTTTCAGCCTCAGCATCAGTCCTTCCAAAGAACACCCAGGACTGATCTCCTTTAGGATGGACTGGTTGGATCTCCTTGCAGTCCAAGGTACTCTCAAGAGTCTTCTCCAACATCAGGGCTCCTTAATTCAGTGGCTCAACCATGTCATCAGAGCTATTAGGTTTTTTCCATCTTTCTACTCTGTTATCCTCAGCAGCCCCAGCATGATGGTGTCTCCCCTCTTGGTTGCAAGATGGCTACAGTGGCTCCAGATTTCTTATGCATGAAAAAATGTCCAATGAAGAGGAATAGGGCTCATTTCTTATTATTATTTTTTTTAATTATGAAAGAAAACCTTCTATAGCTAACTTCCCTTGGGTTCCACTGGCCAGATAAGCAATAGTCACATGCTTACTTCTTAGCAGCAGGAGAGGATTAGAATATGGGTATCTAGCATATCCTGCTTTTATAGTGAGTGAGTTCTGCCTGAATAGGAGAAAGTGGAGGGGAGGAAAATGGGTGCTGGGAAAGCAACTAATAGCTCCTGCCACATATGTTCTTTTTCCAACACTCATCTTAAGACCCCCTCTTCCTTTACGTAGCCGCTGGCTAATTAAAGCTAAGTATTTAGCATAAATCAGAGCTTTTGTGAATTATCTGAATAATTAGAGTCATTGTAAGCCCAAGGCCCTTATTTTATTTCATCTAAAAGTTTAATGATAAATGGACTCCCATAGCCCAAAATGAGCTTCTCTGATTCTGAAACCGGATGTAATTTTTTATTGAATTGGGCTTTAGGAAAATAACTTAAAATGTACAGGGATTGTGATAAACAGCAGCTTAGATTCTCGTTTTTTTGTTTTTGTTTTTGTTTTTTTTTTTGCTTTACAAATCTCCATCAGCTACCAAAAATAAGACCAGATTAAAGGGGTATGTGAATATTTAATGTAAAATTAGGAATATGTGGTTAAAAATCAGGAAAGAGTTTAGAGCTATGACCATGAATAAATTGTGAAATATCAGCTTACTTCTCTGCTACAACACTGACCTAAAGAAGCTTTTCTGTTTCCCCAGCAACCTTGCACAGCATTAGCTTGCTTCCCTCAGAGTAAATTAAATGTGATTTTCAAGTACTACACTTCATTATTTCAGAAATCACAATACCTAGCAGAAATAAGAACATTTCATAAATCATATTGGAGTTTATTTTTAAGGCAGAGCAGAGAAAGTATTTATTTGGAAAAATGTTATTTTTCTTTTAAATCTACTAAATTTCCAAGGACTTACAAATCATCTCTATGATGAAGCAGTAAATGGGACATAGTATGTTTAATTTACTTAAAATACATTAGTGATTGCCCAATAATATTTGTTTTAAAAAAAGAGTTTTAGTTAGCTGAGACATAAAGATAAAAGCCACATTTCAAATAAGCTTACTGATTAGACGCTCTGGAGGATAAAAATCATATTAATGCTAACAACTATTTTCTAAAATCAGATTCTCTTGTTCATGCATTCAATCACTTATAACTGTTTTTCCAAACTTGGCATATACATTAATATTACATCTTTTTTACATACACACACCCATATAGATGCCTGCTATGCAGTGTGTGCCTCAAATCAGTACATTTGAATGTTTGAATAAGTCAACATCTGACTTATCTCTGTCTTTTTTTTTTTTTACATCTTAGTACTGAAATGGACATAAAAGCTTATCTTTCATATTTAGTGGCCAGGTTTTAAAGGCCTTTTGAATTTAATCTATGTCTGTTACAATACTTAGACCAGTCTGCCTTGGATGGGAGTAGTCCATGTAGGTGACTGATTCCTTTCTAGATTGTGAGTAACTTAACAACAGAGAAAGTGTTCAGTTTATTATGCACCATCCATGGAGGCTGGGCTTCACTGGTGGCTCAGTGGTAAAGAATCTGCCTGCAATGCAGGTGATATGAGTTCAGTTCCTGGGTTTAGAAGATCCCCTGGAGAAGGAAATGGAAACCCAATCCAGTATTCTTGCCTGGGGAGTCCCATGGACAGAGGAGCCTGGTGGGCTACAGTCCATAGAGTCGAAAAGAGCTGGACACGACTTAGTGACTAAATAACAAGAACAGCCTTGTGTTAAGTGAGTCATCAATAATGGTTCTTCAATAAAATCTCTTACTATGTGACTCGAGTCAGGAGTTGCCTTCTCCAGAGCAGTGGTCTCCAGAGTAGAGTATTTATACCCCATAAACTGTGTGTGTAAGATGAATCATCTGGGAAGTAAAAAGGATATATTAAAACTTGCATTTACTCTGATCCTAAAAAGAAATAAATGGATCTTTAGCAATAGCTAGAAGCAACTTAGCAGCAGCAGCAGCAGTATGTAATTTGTTAGTAGTTCAAGTATGTACTTTAATACATACAATGAAATACATACATATTAGGAGGACATGTTCATATTTTATCACAGATAAGGATTATGGAAGTTTGGAGACCACTGTTTCAGTTGTAGAATGTACAAGTGGGTTGATTTCCTCATAGGGGAGGCACACTGCTTTCCAAACCTTCTAACTGCTGGCAGATACCCCAAATTCTACCACACTGCCTCTTTCTTTAGCGTAATCAGGAGTCCAATCTGGATTTGAATACTAGTGCTTCCACTTACAGTTGTGTGACCTTGGATGAAACAGTTCACTTTTTAGTTTTCTCATCTCTAAAATGGACATATAAATACCACTTTACAGGGTAGTTGTGAGAGTTTGTAGACATGTGAAATAATTAATAGATAGTTGAAATTCAGGAAATATTAGCTGCTTTCAGCATATGTTAAAATCTTAGACATATAAGCTTTTGATTATTAGTTATCAATACATCTGCATAAATGAGTATGAGATTGTGTTTTAAATTGTGGTAAAACACACATACACAGTGTATCATGTGAAATGCCAGGCTGGATGAATCACAAGCTGGAATCAAGATGGCCAGGAGAAGTATCAACAACTTCAGATTTGCCAATGATACCACTCTAATAGCAGAAAGTGAAGAGGAACTAAAGAGCCTTTTGATGAAGAGGAGAGTGAAAAAGCTGGCTTGAAATTCAAAATTCAAAAAACTAAGATCATGGCATCTGGTCCCATCACTTCATGGTAAATAGAAGGGGAAAAAGTGGAAATAGTGACAACTTATATTTTCTTGTGCTCCAAAATCACTGCAGATGGGGACTGTAGCCATTAAATTAAAAGACGCTTGCTTCCCAAACATGCTGTATCCTGCGTGTGGTGGATTCATGTCAATGTATGGCAAAACCAATACAGTATTGTAAAGTAAAATAAAGTAAAAATAAAAATTAAAAAAAAATAAAAAAATAAAAGACACTTGCTCCTTGGAAGAAAAGCTATGACACACACACACACACAAAGAAAAGCTATGACAAATCTAGACAACATGTTAAAAAAACAGAGACATCACTTTGCTGACAAAGTTCTGTATAGTCAAAGCTATGGTTTTTCCAGTAATCACAAACAGATGTGAGAGTTGGATGATAAAGAAGGTGCAGGGCCGAAGAATTGATGCCTTTGAGTTGTGGTGCTGGAGAAGACTGTTGAGAGTCCCCTGGACAGAAAGGAGATCAAATCAGTCAATCCTAAATGAAGTCAACTGTGAATATTCATTGGGAGGACTGATGCTGAAGCTGAGGCCCCAATACTTTGGCCACCTGATGCTAAGAGCTGACTCACTGGAAAAGACCCTGTTGCTAGGAAAGATTGAAGGCAAAAGGAGAAGGGGGTGGCAGATGAAGTGGTTAGATAGCATTACTGACTCAATGGAGATGAATCTAAGCAAACTCCAACAGATAGTGGAGAACAGAGGAGCCTGGTGTGCTGCAGTCCATGGGGTTGCAAAGAGTCGGACACAACTTAGTGACTGAACAGCAACAACAAAAACACAAATAACATAAAAATGACCATTTTAACCATTTTAAGATGAAATTCAATGGTTTTGCTATGGTCTAAATGGGTCCCTCAAAATTCATGTGTAGAAATCCTGGTCACCAAATATGATGGTCTTAAAAGGGGAGGTCTTTGGGAAGTGCTTAAACCATATGGGGCAAGGGGAGCTCTCATGAATGGGATTAGTGTTCTGAAAACCCTTGGCCTTTACACCATGTGAGGACTCAGTGAGACAGCAAAGTCTATAAGCCACAGAAAGGGTCCTCAGGAGAACATGACCGTGCTGGTATTTGGTTTTGGATGTCCAGCCTCCAGAACTGTGAAAAATAAATTTCTGTTGTTTATAGGCTATCTAGTCTGAGATATTTGGTTTTAGAAGCCTGAACGGACTAGGATAAGCATTTAGTACATTCATAGGGTTGTGCAACCATTACCGCTATCTAGTTCTAGAACTATTTCACCACCACAGATGGAAACTCATACAAAGTAAGCAATCACTTCTTAATCCCTCCTGTTCCCAATCCCTCGTAACCACTAATCTGGTGTGTGTGTCTATGGATTTGCCTATTCTGGATATTTTATACAAATGGGATCATAAAATACGCACTCTTTTGTGACTAGCCTCTTCCATTTAACATGTTTTCAAGGTTTATCCATGTTGTAGCATGTATTAGAACTTCATTCCTTTCCTCAGTTAAACAATATTCCATTGTATGGATAGACCACCTTTTGTTTATCTAACCATCAGCTGATGGACATGTGGTTTGTTTCTACCTTTTGGTTATTGTGAATAGTGGTGCTGTGAACATTTGTGTATACATTTTTGTGTGGACATACATTTTTGATCCTCTCATATATGTACCTAGGAATAGAATTCCTAGGTCACAATGTGCTTAGTTGCACAATGTGCTTAGTCATATCCGACTCATTGTGACCCCATGGACTGGAGCTCGCCAGACTCTTCTGTCCATGGGATTCTCCAGGCAAAAATACTGCAGGGGGTAGCCATTGCCTTCTCCAGGGTGGGTCACAATGGTTGGAACTTAAACATGCAGGCTGGGGTCTCCCTCATGTCCTAGAGGGTCCTCATGTAAAGATGCAGCTCAGGGTGGAATGGGAAGGGAAGAAGGGTAGTCTGGGGACAAGGGCTTGGTTCTCCCCTCAGTGCTACATCTTGACTCAGCACTCAGGGAATTTGAGAATTCTATATTTGAAACTGCTTTTCTGCAAAGTTGAAGGTGTTGCTGTTTCATATTATAAGACTTCTTAGGGTACATCTTTATCCCCAGGGTATCCGGAGTCTAAGTGTTTCTCTCAGAAGATCATATTTCACAGACTCCTGATCCAGAGGAGGAGTTGTTGTTCAGTCACTACGTTGTGTCTGACGCTTTGTGACCCCATGGACTGTAGCCCACCAGGCTTCCCTGTCCTTCACTATCTCCTGGAGTTTGCTCAAACTCATGTCCATTGAGTTGATGATGCCATCCAACCATCTCATCCTCTTTTTCCCCCTTCTCCTCCTGCCTGCAATCTTTCCCAGCATTAGGATCTTTTCCAGTGAGTCAATTCTTTGTATCAGGTGGCCAAAGTATTGGAACTTCAGCTTTAGCATCACTCCTCCCAATGAATATTCAGGATTGATTTCCTTTAGGATTGACTGTTTTGAACTCCTTGCTGTCAAAGGGACTCTCAGCAGTCTTCTCCAGCACCACAGTTCAAAAGCATCAGTTCTTTGGCCCTAAGCCTTCTTTATGGTCCAACTCTCACATCCGTCCATGACTACTGGAAAACCCATAGTTTTAACAATACAGACATTTATTGACAAAATGATGTCTCTGCTTTCTAATATACTGTCTAGGTTTGTCATAGCTTTATAGTTACATGACCATAATTTCATGGAAGTACCAAGGAACGATAGTGTGATGCCTAGGAAATTTAAGAATTTGGCTTTGAGAGTATTTAAGAGTATAAGCTATCAGAGCAGTAAACAGTTCCATTCAAAGAACCACATGGGTATGCTATAATTGTGGATGTATTCCTAAACACAGAGAAATAGTGATTGTGAGGCCATTGCCATCCACATAGTTTGAGGGTTTAATTTTTTTTTAATTATTTTAAATGGACTGTCTAAAATATAGTGTTTCTCAGTGTGCTTTGTCACAGAATAGCTGAGAAATAGAATTCTAGTGGAATCTGCTTCTGCTTGCTGATGAATTTTTTTTGAAGCCTCATGGAAACTGTCAGGAGTCAGTTTAGAGAAGAGGGAGGCCCTTTCTGTCAGGGATAATTAAGGAAGCATTTGTAGACAGGGTGGTATTTGAGCTGGATTTTGAAGCTAATTGTGCAAGTACAGAATGGAAGAAATGACTTTAGTAACCCAAAGGAAAAGGGGCTAGAGTTTTAGTCCGTAGCAAGTCTATGAATTAACGTCTTCCTTAAAACTTTCCCACACCTATATTGGGGGAACTGTGCTCGGTGATGAAGATGGGGAGCTAAATCAGGCTTGGCCATGCCCTGGAGAGGCTCACAGTTTGTTCGAGGGAGATATGCTAATAGATAGTTATTATATATGTGAAACTATCTGCCCATTTGGCACCTGAAAGCAATTGGAAAACTTGGTGCATACGACTCAAGATGGTATGTGGTGAGAATTGAGACTTGAGGCCGTGGGCAGAGGCCCAATCATTGAGACTCTTGTCCAACATTTTAAAGAGTTCATGCTTCATCATCTATGAGTCATGAATGCAAGATGTGGTTGCCATATTTCCACCATTTAAAAATTCCATCCATAGTTTACAACTTGACCCCAAATGATCTCTATTGCACCTGATAAAATGCTTCACACTGAATGTATGCCATTCTCTCTCACTTTCAGATATACTAAAATGGAGAAATCATGAAATTCAGAATTGAGGAAATGTAGTGAGTTAATGTTGTGTGTGTGAGTGTGAATTCGCTCAGTCATGTCAGACTCTTTGCAACCCTGTGGACTGTAGCCCACCAGGCTCCTCTGTCCATGGAATTCTCCAGGCAAGAATACTGGAATGGGTTGCCATTTCCTTCTCCAGGGGATCTTCCCAACCCAGGGATCGAACCCAGGTCTCCTGCATTGCAGGCAGACGCTTTATCCTCTGAGCCACCAGGGAAGCCATAATGTTAGTGTTAGAGTTAGTTAAGCCATAGAGTTAATGTTAGCCTATATTAATTGAAGTTTAGGGTCTGTAATGATGGAGACATTCCTTGCCATCCTGATTATAATACACCTCTGTGCTTTTTCTGATTCATTTTAAAAGGAACATCTAGACAAACCAAGTGCATTGGGAGGAAATTGACTAGGCTAGGAAAGACTCCACCATTCTCTCTATGAAAAAGATACAGAAATCACCTGAGCTTCTGTAGTACTCCACACTTCATTCCTGGAACTCGCTTGCCACTCTCAAGGCCAAAGTTTATCTGTCTTCTTTACTAGACTCAGGTTTCATGAGGTAGAGACTGCTGTTCTCTGCTGTGTCCCTAGTGTTTCTGCTTAGATTTGACATTTAATATATCTTGAATGAGTTAGTGACTGAGAAGCTAAGGCTTGGAAGCAGAGATGAGGAGAGAGAACTATTAAATCTTGGGAAAGCTGGCGTGTGGAAGTGGTAACATGCTTGTTTCCTATGATTGTCTTCATACAATGAGGTCCAATAGATGTATAAAAGAAACCATAGGGACACAGAATGGTCTCCAATAAACAAACTCTTTTCTTCTCTAGTCACTTTAAGACAAAATGAGTGTACTGTATAATATACACTGTAGCAGTTTTTCACATTATTTGGGGCAATCTGATGAAAACCAAGGTCAGTCTTCCCACACAAAAATGCATATACAAACATACAAACCATCCACAGCCTTTCCGTGGCTCTCACATTAAGGATCTCATTTCCACTGCTTTTGCAGTTAACAAAAGCACCTTTACATACACACTCCTAAGGACTGACTTCCCTAGTGGCTCAGACGGTAAAGCATCTGTCTACAATGCGGGAGACCCGGGTTCGAGCCCTGGGTTGGGAAGATCCCCTGGAGAAAGAAATGGCAATCCATTCCAGTACTATTGCCTGGAAAATCCCATGGACAGAGGAGCCTGGTAAGCTACAGTCTATGGGGTTGCAAAGAGTCGGACATGACTCTCACGTTAAGGATCTCATTTCCACTGCTTTTGCAGTTAACAAAAGCACCTTTACATACATTATCTTCGGAAGAGTGACACAGGGGGAATGCGAGGCTGAACTATGAAACCTTTAGTGCAAGTGAAGAAAATAAAGCTCAGAGAGGTTAAGTCATTTGCCCATGGTCACACAGCCAATAAATTTTGGAGCAGGGGTGTGAGCACTGTGGATCAGGCCCAGATTCAAGGGGCTCTGCCATGCATCATGGTTGCTTCTGTGTCCCTAGAAATCTTCAGACAGGTTTGCTACCTCTGGGCAGGCCAATAGAGGTTTTTTGAGCATTGACAGTGGATGTGCAATACTGGATAAATGTATAAAATACAAGTGAGAAAGTGCTGTGTGTGTGTGTGTGTGTTATCAGAGAGGCTATAGAGAGAGACCATCTGGAGACAGACCATCCAACCTTGAACCCAGTTTTGGCCACTTGGCAGACACATGATCTTGGGCAAGTTATTTAACTTTAAGTCTCAGTTTCTTCATCTGTAAAATAGGGATAATAATAGTATCTTCCTTATGTGTTATTGAGAGACTCAAATGAGATAGTATGTATACAGTGCTTCACACAGTCCCTGGCACTTGGTAAGCACCTAGTGAACATCAGCCATTCTCAATAAGTGATAGTTAGTGTTGATGTAATTATTGTTGTCATTTGAAGTAATTTTCATTTCAATAACACCATTCATCTCTAAGGAGGGAATTGTTTCTCCTGTCCAGTGCTGTGAAGGAGTGTTTCTGTACCTTAATTCAAGCGGCGTGCTTACAGGGATATGCAGGTTTAGCCCCCACCTCAGGTTTTTTTCTTTTAAGAGTAGGTATAGGGATTTAGAAAAATAGTGTAAATAATGACCATAATTTTTATGGTTTTAGTTGATAAAGAAACGTATAATGAATATTTGTATTTTGACAAAAAAGATATACTGATATTTTTCCCAGTGTAAAGCAGTCGAGAGAGAGAGACAATGTCATTGCCCCTTAAAAATTAAGCATTTCATCAAACTGGCTAAATGTTTACAATGTCTGCAGAAAGCACAAAGATATTCATACACTATGTCAACAATTGTCACTTTTGAAATGCTGACCATCGGGGGATATAAAGAGTTGGGTAACAGCTAGTGATCTAGGAACTGGGCAAAATCCACAGCTGACATCCTACACTAAAATAAAAGAAGCATTAAGTTTCCCTTGGTGATTTTGTCAGGGTCAGTAATAGCTGTAAATGTAAATTTTGTTTTGTGGCAGATAGGTGTTAGTTAGATTATGAAAGACAGTTAAAAATATGACCCTTCAGATTTAAATGGCAGATAACATTTAAACTGAAAGTGGTAAGAAGAATGGTTTGATAAAGTGACTTTTGGAGGGCTTAATCCTGTCACTTTTTCCAGCAATAGATTTTTCTAAGCTTTTTTCTTTCCTCCTAATAAAAGCAGCTGGCATGGAGTCTGGTTATGTGTGATATTTTAAATTATAACCCTGTGCTGTTCTGCTATACTTAGTCACTCAGTTATGTCCGACTTTTTGCAACCCCATGGACTGTAGCCTTCCAGGCTCCTCTGTCCATGGGATTCTCCAGGCAAGAATACTGGAGTGGGTTGCCATTCCCTTCTATATGGGATCTTCCCAGCCCAGGGATCGAACCCAGATCTCCTGCATTGCAGGCTGATTCTTTATCTTCTGAGCCACCAGGGAAGTCCAAATTATAACCCAATCTATGTTTTTGTACACTATTGAATTTTATTAGGCAAGCTTAATGGCAAAATCCATTTAACTTGTATTTTAATTATCTTTAATTTTATAGAATTTGAGAACAAGCTACCAACCAAGATGTCAGATTTACCATGTGATGGTTTGTTTTTTCTTCCCAGGTTGCCAGTTTTCTCAGATTTCCAAACTTTCTATAGCTCTGGCAAGGAAGATAATTGAAGAGAGAAAATGAATCCATATTTTATAAAGGCAAAGAAATGGAGTGGTGATTTAGAATTTCATATGCTGGTTATTAAAATAATCACATAATTTTTATCTTTCTAAGTAAAGTGAGGTGGAGAGTTGAAGCAACTATCTAAGGGAGGAAAGTCCCATATTTATGTCAATTATTTTGTTTAAAGGTTTGCTTACTTCTCTCCTTGAGTGTCATGCTCTGCACTCCCTTGATCAAGTCAAGGTTTATTTCTTCACTATAAAGTGAAGTATCAGCTGTGTTCTCTGAATTCAGTGTCTTTCCTGGCTGTATTTTAGTATTTCATCTGTATAGTGGGAATACCAGCAAAGCTCATAACTGCCTGCATTCCTAGGAAAAATGCAATTAGCAGATACTTAGGATTTTAAAGCAACCTATACAATGATGCCTCGGAGTGCAAGGTGCTAGTGTTTCTACACTACACACAAAGGAAGATATTTAGAATTCAATGTACCTACCTGACTTTGGCCTAGGTTTGACAAATTCTTGAGGCATTATTTTAATTAAGGGAACTGAATTTTATGTTCCTCCATTCCTCCCAGTTACCAAATAGGATTTTTTTTTTTCCATCACAAAAGTCAAAGGGTTGGAAATTAGTAAGGATTAACATTTCTTATGTGCCTGATTTGCCAAAGTTCTGCACTGAATAAAATGAAAGTATTGCCAAAAAGGTAACAACGGTTGAATTTAATATTAATACGTTATACAGTCTATGTTACATGCAGGTAGGCAGTAGCTTTTGGATCTGAGCTGTGAGCCCACCTTGACTGTGGAGATATTTCCTTACATTATTTTAATATGAAACAGTATGAGGAACAATCTAATATACACTTTACTTTGAGTGACAATCTAGAATAGAGAAGGGATTGCCACTCAGGAGATCTCAGTAATAGAACAGAGGTAACTTCTGCTATAGCTGCTTGGAGTGATTTTTTTTTTTCAAGAAGAGAGTTGTCTTGCATACAGGGTTGTGGAGGTGATAATGGTCCAGATAGACATTGATTGAGAGTATTAAAAATAAGGTCTTCTATTTTCATATGAAGTAACAGGTGAAAAGATGAGCACTAAAAGATGAGTGGACAGAGGAGCCTGGTGGACTACGGTCCATTGGGTTGCAAAGAGTCAGACATGACTGAAGCGACAGCATGCGTGCAAGAGATGAATGGGGCCCTTGCATGCCCAGTCTCACAGTGTTTAGTTACCTGGACTTATTATTCTGTCTCTGTTGCAATAATTAAGTCATGCAACCCTTGTCTTATTTTTTTTCCTTTCTCCCCTACCCAAACTCAATCCAAAACACTGTTGTGTTACATGGGTGAGATGGCTTGTCCAGAAATTTCATGTCTCATTAGGAGATTCTCGATGGGGACTTTAGTCACAGTTTCCTTTTTTTCAGTTTGCAGAGGAGATGTGGAGTAGGTTACTCTGATGGTCGAGCAGAGGATCTTGTGGTCTGTCTTGCCGTCCACAGTGGGGAATTGGTTAAATTTATTTCAGCTTCCAGAGTGCTGGCCTATGCCCTAGACAACTCTAGCACCTGAGAGGAGAGGGGGTCAGAGCTAGTACCTGCCCACCTACTCCTGAAACAGTCCTGTGATCTATGGTATATCTTCCCATTCCAGGTGCAAAAGACACTTGCCACTTGCTAAGAGAGGGCATTTGCCACTTTGCAGGAAGAGGGCCAGGGGGTGGATGTGGGAGGTCATTCTTTGGTCTAGACCACCCAAGTATTTTCCGCAGTTTCAGGACTCAGCCAAGGATTCTGAAAAGGGGGGAGGAAGGTGTGAGGAAAATGTGGTGAGGGATTTCAGAATGTCAGTCTGCTGTCACCTGGGCTGTGTTGTAAAATGTGGCATAGCTCTCAGGGACTTTAAGGGTGGGGAAAACAGCATGGGGGTGTGGAGACAGCTTGGGATTTGGAGTCACTGGCCCAGTACCTGAGTGCCCAGTGTGCAAATTGAAGCAAGTCATGGAGAAGGAAATGGCAGCCCACTCCAGTGTTCTTGCCTGGAGAATCCCAGGGATGGGGGAGCCTGGTGGGCTGCCGTCTATGGGGTCGCACAGAGTTAGACACGACTGAAGCAACTTAGCAGCAGCAGCAGCTGCATGGTACCTCTCTGAGCCCTGCCAGTTTCACAGGGCTATAGTGAACATCCAGTCCAACAATGACTGCAACCTGCTACGCTCCTCTGTCCATGGGACTCTCCAGGCAAGAATACTGGAGTGGGTTGCCATGCCCTCCTCCAGGGGATCTTCCAGACCCAGGGTTCGAACTGGGGTCTGCTGCATTACCGGTGAATTTTTTACCAGCTGAGCTATCAGGGAAGCCCTTTCTGAAACCACTAAACTCTAAATCAATGTTACTTGTGTGAGAGCTCAGGACTGGAAATGTGGATTTGAGCCATCAATACAAGCATTGGCATAAAAGTCTGCAGGAATTCTTATGAGATTTTTTGGGGGCAGTTTAACTCCTAAAATTAACAGATTTGTAAATCCAAATTTTCTCATATCAGTGGTGCTTCTCCTATTGTTGACCTTCTTTAACATTTTCTGCCCTTGAGAGTGAATTTGGACCCTTTCCTTATGAAGTCAAAATCATGGCAGATAGGCTGTACATTGATCTGTTCAAAAAGCGTCTGCTGTTCAGTCCCGCCACTCCGTCCTCTTATTGTGGGGCATCTCTTCCTGACCCTCCAAAGGGAAGTTGAGGAACCAGCCAGAGCTGCTGACCCCTCTGCCCTGACACCTGAAAGGACTTGCCCAACGCCATGGACACCAGGGAAAGATCTACCCCAGAGAGGGAATGGAGATCTAGGAAACTCCAGTCATACTTGGATAACAATGGCAGAGATCTCACCTCAGCTGAAGGCATCTCAGGAACAAGGGCTGTGGCTGAGGAGGGGATAGCCAGAGAGGGAGGGACAGTCCACTTGGGATACACTTGGAAGAATGAAGATGAGACAGACAATTAAAATTCACTTCCACAGATTTAAACTTTCCGTGTTGACTCTTCCTTATTTGGGATGTCCATCTTATTTTCAGTATGTCAAATAAATGATTGGGGATGGTGGTAGGTGAAAAAAAATATGAACTACAACTGGAATAAATTGTCTACAACATGTAACTTTGATACGTCTGACGCAGGATACAGCATGCTTGGGGCTGGTGCACGGTGATGACCCAGAGAGATGTTATGGGGAGGGAGGTGGGAGGGGGGTTCATGTTTGGGAACGCATGTACACCCATGGTGGATTCATGTCAATGTATGGCAAAACCAATATAGTATTATAAAGTAAAATAAAGTAAAAATAAAAATTAAAAAAAAAGAAACAGTCATTTCACTTCAAAATCCGGCTTTTGTCACATTCCACATAATGATTCATTATGCGATTTTAACTTCAGCTTTTGAAAACATCATAAATCCATAATCTTGACTATTTAAAATTGCCAGGACTTCCCTGGCAGTCCAGTGGTTAAGACACCACACTTCCACTGTATGGGGCACTGGTTCAATCCCTGGTTGGGGAACTAGGATCCCACATGCTGTGTGGTATGTTCAAAAAAAGATAAAATTGCCAAGGAGGGTCTTCTGTGAGAAAAACAAAACAAAACCTGGGATACACTAAGGAACAGCAAAAAAAGACTATAGCTATAGCTACTTAGACTTAAGTTAGAGGACGAGCTATTACATTTCCTGTCATTTTTACATACTATGAACATTCAGAGTGGTATTATTTGGCAGGCAGTATTATTTGGAGGCAGGTGTTAGACATGCAATTATCATAAAGATTCTGTGAAGAGAATGTCCACATGATACAAATTTATCTTTATTCTAATATAGTTTACAGAGTTTTTTTCTGACAAATTACACTACACTTTATGGAAATGTAACATTTTGTATGAATGGAAAGGGTAAGCCTAGTTGCATGCTAATGAGGGAGACAAAGTAGCCTCGCTCTTATTTGCAACTGGCCCAGACCTTTCCATTAGCAAATTAAAATCTGTTCAAATTTATTTACTAATATATTAGGAGAAGCTTCAGGCTAACCCCTTGACCTATATTATATAGCAAACAACTGTAGCAGTGAAAATAATTAATAGCATGTAATACACCTCCTGTTTATTTCTTCTTCATGCCCAGGGGTCAGCTGTATAGTGGGTTTGCCATCTGCATTAGGTTACAAGGGTATATTTACTTAAAAATTATCAATTACAGTTTTAAATGGCTTTCCTTAATTGCAGTCTTCTTATTCAAGTGTGAGACATATATATCCTTTGTGTTTATTTGTAAATTATATCACCTGCTCCTAACTAAGTCTGAGAGGAGTCTATTCATTTGAAAATAATGTCTCCCGAAACCAGCTATGTTGTTTGTGTTTACTTCATATTCGCGAGAACTGTGGCTTTGTTCATCCTCATTATGCCAATACTGAATCGATTAGTGTTCACTGTATATCTAGGAGAAACCTCTCAATTATCCTGTGGATCCCTGTAAGAGAGGTCTGGTTGCTAATGGACTTGAAATTTGCAAAGTGAATGTCAGTCTGCAAGGCTTGGCAGGAGTAAATGAGTGTACTGGGCTTTGCTGACCTCTGCTGTCTGTTTTAAAGGCAGTGGTGCTTTTTCTCCCTGCAGAGAGGTTGTTTCCAGGCACGAGTCTCATTCTGCTGTAGAGCTGATCACAGTTTTGAGCGATGGAAATGAAAGTGCTCTTGGGATAGCAAGTACACACAGTAGCAGAAGGGCATGCTCTGTACCTGTATCTTATCTGAGAGCCAAAGCCCATGCACCTTTCACAAATATAATTCAAAATTGGGGGCCAGGAATTCACACATAAGCAATGCTATCCTTTTGTTGCAATGGTTTCAAAATGTTTGGCAGGAAAATTTCCAATATTTCATTAGTTCAGAATAATATCTGTGCTGGAATGGTTTTATGATGGGAGGGTCCTCCAGGTAAAAATAAGGCTCAGAGAAAAGAGGTGGAAATGGAATTATAGATTGTGGGAATGGTTTGGGATACAGGGCTGCAGAGTAGCTGCGAGGGTAGGAGGGAGACTTCTAATTTCTCTTTGACAAAGGTAAAAGGTCCTTATGTTTATGACCCTAGGGAATTGCATCCTCCTTTCTCTCTAAAATTCACCAGGTGAAATTTTTTTTCCTAGCACCCATCATGTCAGTAACCTCACATTTCTACACACTAAAAAGTAGAACCAAAGTGAGTTATTTTTCTTGTCTTCATGAGCATAATTGTGTAGTGGGGTGAGACTAGGTGTTACTCTATTTCCTGTTTCTGCATAATCCAGGCTGGCCAGATGACTTGAAGCACAGCAGTGTCTTCTATTTGTGTAATACCAAGGTATGCTGACATCTCCCAAATAGCCTGGGAAGTGGTGGCAGCCGTGGGTATTTGCTTATTTCACAGATGAGCAAACAGGTACAGAAATTTAGTGGCATGCATAGAAGTCACTGGATTGAAACATGAAAGATGCAGAATAGAACCAGAACCTATGATTTCAAAGGCTTCATAAAAGCATTTAGCTCTAGAAGGATTCTGAAATAAGAAATCCCCCTGAAGTGCACATCCTGCACTAGCACCATCTAGTCCCCTGGAATCTCCATCCCTTTCTTACTTTCTCTTCTTACCACCCTCTGACTCTGTTCGCAAGTTCTTGGCCAATGTCTTTCATCCTTTCCCCTGCTTCTCCTGTGGCAGTCACTACCAGCTTTTCCCTCGGCTCAAAACCCAAAGAGTTATGACATGCCCTTTCCAGGTTTGGACCCCTACTCCTCTTTGTGTAGCGAAATGAAAAGACTTGCTTATCCTATGAGAAATGCATCATTTGATAACTAGCGTAAATTGCTGTGCTGATGCCATAAG
This sequence comes from Ovis aries, assembly GCF_016772045.2. Lineage (NCBI taxonomy): Eukaryota > Metazoa > Chordata > Mammalia > Artiodactyla > Bovidae > Ovis > Ovis aries. The sequence goes on along the minus strand of NC_056080.1, from coordinate 94,711,726 downwards.
TGGAACTAAATTTACCTGTTAGCCTTGATCCCTTTTCCCAAATGGCTCACAGCTTTCTCTCTACCCATAGGATTAAAGTCCCTATTGAGAGGCAACATAGGACTGTAGGCTCTTCTGTTGTTCCTCTGGGTTGCAACCAGTCTTTTCGTTGTTCTGATTCAGCGCTTTCTCTTCAGTAATAAACTACAGCATTGTCCATAGTTCAGTGGTTCCTACCCTATGGGCTACACCAGGCATTTACTGTGGATCGAATAAATAGTATCTCAGAAAATTAAAAACTGTAATTTTTAAAAAGTATGTGAGTACTGTTATATCTAGCTAAATACAAACTGATTTAAACATAATACTGACTTGATAGTCATAGTTTATCAGTTAAAAGTTTCTAAATGTACAGGTATACTCCTACCATGTTGAAATCAATGAAGCATTTTAGTGTGAGAATAATATCTTAATATGTAAAAAAGAGAATATATAGCAAAAAGAAATGAACTGGAACTCAGAGGACCCAGCTTCTAATCATGGCTCAGTTATAAATTCTGGATCCATTATACAGTGAGTGATTTGGAGCAAGGGAGTTTTTCTCCAGTCTTGTATTTTTCCACTCTAATAAAATATTTATTACTAAATACTTACTGTGATTCTGTTATGCTGCTAACACATATTCAATACTTATCAATATGCCATTCATCAGCCTTTTAAACATTCACAATGGCCCTGTCAGTAGGTATTATTACCTCTCCTTTCAGAAAAGGTTAATGAAGCACATAAAAGGAAGGTATTTGTTCTTTTCTGTTATTACATATTTTTTTTAAAGGCCATTACTTCATTTGAATTCACCATGGCATCCAGTGAGAACTTCAGTTAATCTTATTTTCCAAATAAAGTTACTGTTTACTCAGTATTCTTATCACTTATTTTATTTTTGGGCCATATCACATGACTCATGGGATCTCAGTTCCCCCACCAGAGATTGAACATGGGCCATTGCAATGAAAGCCTGGAATCCTAACCACTAGGCCACCAGGGAACTCCCTGTTTTTACTTATTTTATTTTTATTTAAAAAATGATTTATTTATTTGACTGTGCTGAGTCTTAGTGGTGGCACGTAGGATCTAGTTCACCGACCAGGGAGCTCAGAGTCTTAGCCACAGGACCACGAGGGAAGTCCACTCTTATCGCTTATTTTAAATACAACCTTTATCATATACTGAATTCTTATATATAGGAGAACTGCTTTGGACTCTGTTTTCTGATGCATTGCTGTGTCTTCCTCCTGCTATTGCTAAGTCGCTTCAGTCGTGTCCGACTCTGTGCGACCCCATAGACAGCAGCCCACCAGGCTCCGCCGTCTCTGGGATTCTCCAGGCCAGAACACTGGAGTGGGTTGCCATTTCCTTCTCCAATGCATGAAAGTGAAAAGTCAAAGTGAAGTCACTGAGTCATGTCCAACTCTCAGCGACCCCATGGACTGCAGCCTACCAGGCTCCTCTGTCCATGGAATTTTCCAGGCAAGAGTACTGGAGTGGGGTGCCATTGCCTTCTCCGTCTGTCTTCCTAGTCCTGTGCTATTTCACTGTGTCAATGACTGTAGTTTAAAATCTTTTGATATTTTGCAAAGCATACATAGCTTCTTTATTTTTCCTTAATATTTTCTAGAGTTTTAAAAAAAATCTAGACCATTCTTGCCAGTTTTCTCTTCTGGATAAATAATTAGACTGAGAGTTTCAAATGTAATTGGAAAAAATGTATAGAATTAAAAAAAATTAATTTGTGGAAAATTGATTTTCCTGGACCATGGTAGATATCTTTATCCTCATCATCTTTCATATGCTTTAGTAAAGTATGATGGTTGCATTAATGTAGGACTTACCCATTTTGTGTTGGGTTTATTTCTAGAGATTATTATCATTCCTCTTGTGGATGTGTAGAGCTAGTTTTTGAAGAATAGGTGAAATTTGGATTTGGGGAACAAAAATAGCACATTTGAGGGCTTAGTGAAGAAAATAAGCATGTAATGTCTGGGAGAAGGTATAAGGGTTAATTATTGGGCAGTAAAAACTTTATGGGTGGCTCTCTATTATGTGTAGGATAAGTTTTACTAACAATCCTTGCCTTACCTCCTTCAATGGCAGGCAACCCACTCTAGTATTAACTGGAAAATTTCTCGGACAGAGGAGCCTGGCAGGCTACAGTCCATGGGATCACAAAGAGTCACGACTAAGCGACTAAAACTTTCACTTTACCTCCTTTAGAGGATTGTTACAAAGGTTCTTAAAATGTGTGAGGTGTATAAAAATTAGTCTAGTCCAACGCAAACAGAATTGTTGAGGACTGTTTAAATGTTAGATGAGCACATTCTGACACCTTGTGGTCATTTAAGGGTATGTATGATGTTGGAATTCCATTGGTTGAACTGAAAGTATATGGATTGTCCACAAAATCATATTTAGAGCTAAAAGGAGGGACCTTACAGATAATCTAATCTAATCTAATTTACACACGAGGAAAGTGAGTCCCAGAGAGTGGGTTGTCTCTGTTCCATCTCACACAGCTTCTTAGGAACAGAGCTGGGATCATTTTTTTTCCTGACCTCTTGCCTGTTGCTCTTTTTACTATAACTTGTCCCATTTGCTGACTTTTTACAGTTATAGGAGAAAAGAACTCAAAATTATCATAGTTTTAAATTCCTGGGAAATTTCACTATATAATTTTAATATCATCTCTGAAGAATTTAAATCACTTAACGTGTGTATGTGTCAAGGTGATGGTGGTGTTTTCTAATGGGTGGAAGGGAGGAATAGGGCTGATTTCTGGGTGTTTCTCAAGCTGGCCAAACTCTGAGCCCTAAAAAACTTATCATTCTGGCTCAGTATGGTGGATCTACACAACAGTTTGAATTTCAGGGACCTGAAATATTTTCTAAGCTATTCATGGGATTTTCTTAATAGCCCAAAGACATCTGTATCTTCCAAGAATGGGTCTGTCTTTCTACACCTGCTGCCCCAAGTCATTGGAAGTGTAGCCTCAGCCTGAACATAGTGATGGATTCAGAGCATAGCAGCTGGGGCCATCGGTCCCTTTTACTGTCTGGGGATGAGAATATGAATGGTGTATTTTCGTGATCACCAGAGGGCTTCCATTGCTTTGCACAGATGTACTTCTCCACACAATTCAAGGAGCAACTGCCCCCATGGTTCTTATGGACCTCTTTTCTGAGAAGAACTCAGAAGGGGGAGATTAGTGGGATGACCTACAGCCCTACCCATTGTCATTGATCTTGGGACCGCAACTGGCATTCATCCTCTCCCTCCTCCACTCTGCATTCTAAATTCACCTCATACTCAGCTGTCTATCCTTAGCAGGTCTGATGGCTTCCCTGGTGGTGTGACCCAAACCGTCATGCTTGAATGCTTTGAACCCTTGGAAATCACACTCTTCTCAGTCTGGCCTTGCTGCATTTGTCCATTCACAGTCAGAACGGGGCAAGAGTACCCAAGTGGGTCTCCACCTAATTCCTCCTGGACCCCTGGTGTAAAAGCAGTCCTCCGTCTTTCTGCTCATGAGGGTCAATTATTCTTACCATCATCATGACTTGTCTTCCTTGCCTGCTAGTCCTTTGGCATACGAACTTCAGCATACTGACTTATAGTTCCATCAGCTCTGACTTAAAGTTTAATGGGACCTTTATTGTATCCCTGGAAGGATTGCGCCCCCTTTGGGGAACAAGATCTACAATGCGGTGGACCTCAGAGATGAGGGAACAGAAAGCGTAAAATCCCTGGATGGTCGATAGGGGTACTGTTAAGTGGGACCACAACTGCTTCTGCTCCTCAGTTCTCAGACCTCTGTGTTCTTCCTGGTGAAGACACAGCACCATATTGAGCCCTTTAATACATACACTATATCTCTCAGGATGGCACCGCATCCTTTCAGAGTGTTGTCCCCAAGTTAGTGCTTCAGCTGTGCCTTTAGAAAGCCAACTCAGGACTCTATGAAGTTGGCTTCTTTTGACTGGGGTCCTATGTTACGTATTGACTTTCTTAGTTCTGTTTATGTACTAAAACTAATTTTTGACTTATTTTATTTGTTCCAACGGCCAGGAGAGGGAGGAGAGAGGCCATGCTGGTTCATGGGAAGAATTTGGACTGTATTTAACACTGTTAAAGATCCTTAAGAAATTGGGTAAACTACATATAGAAACTGTGGGAGAATACTTCAGCTTCTCTGAAAGGTCAAGGGGATGTTCTTTCCATTTAAATTATAAAGAATTACTTTTTAAAAAACTTATAGTTGTTTTGTTATTTGTGTACACTTTTGAATAAATTGAATCAGTTCAGATTAAGATAACTCAGATATCTAAGTGACTGAACTCGATTACCCAGAAAGAAGCATTTCAGTTACTTATTCCCAATAGCAAATTTAAAAAATGTTGTTTTCTGCTTCATTTTGCCTATATCTGATTATTTCAAATTGGTCCTAAAATGGCTATATGAAAAGTAACTACACTTTACATAGAAATATAGTCCTTTTATTTCTACTTAATTTTAGTAGAACAAATAAGTTTGTTCTTCAAATTCTTTATGATGTGATATATTTGAATAGTGGAATAGGAATCAGAATATGTAGGTTCTGTTCTGAGTTCTACCTCTTCCTGCCAGTAATATGATGCATCACAACTCAGTCTGTCTAATACCAATTTCAATTTAATAATACCACTTGAAAGAGCTTGAGGCTGACCGTAAGCTTGATATGTGCAGAGAATGTGATGTATATTAAAAAAAAAAAAAACACCTCTAATATTATCACAGGCTAGGCTGATGAGAATAAGTATCTAGAAGAAAAAAGAGGGTAGTCATCCTTTTCTGATCTGCACTGTTAAGACTTCAACTGGAATAGTATGTTCATTTCATGGCACCACATTTTGGATAGGTTATTGAGAAGATGACCAGCATCTGGAACAGTGGCTTTCAAAACTTTTTTGATGACTTATGATACAAAATATGTTTTACATGACAACCCACTATGTGTGTCTATGTGTTGTGTGTCTGTGTAGCATAAAAGTGTCATAAAACATTTATTACATGTGACACACTCTGATATTTCTGTTCTACTAAGTTGTATTATGTTCTGAATCATTTTTAAATAATTTGTACCATGAAGCAAGTCAGGAGCACGTCCCCGTATTTTGGAAAACAGTAATCTGAAACATTTATTTCATTATAATAATTAACGGTTCTTATCACCATCATCATTAGTTGGCACTCTATAACACCTTAGTTTAATATGCAATAGATTTTCTAATGGTAGTGCATGCTGTTTCATATAAACATATGTTTATACAAAAAAATAGTCATTCTACCTATCAGAGAAATGCAGGAAACTGGCTACATATACAATTAAGGTTACTTTAGCAAGAGCTGATCCATGTGGAATCACTGCTTATAATGAAAAGGAAAGAAAGAAATTGTTATGATAACTGTGTTTTAACTTTATGTATCAATGACATATTTGTCAATCATATTGTTTTCCCATAAAGGAATAGAAAAGAAAATCAGATATGTCTAAAGAAATCAGAAATATCATTTTAAGTAAATTAAAAAAAAAAAACCCTGAGAATAGATTGCACAGTCTGTGAAAACAATTACAAATTAAATACCTACTGAGTGCCTGGCTCCCCTATTTCATCTGCCTCCTGTGCTTAGTCAAAGAACCTCTCTCCTGCATTGTGAAGAATCTGAATTTCTGGCTCAGTATGACACTTGCAGTTTATTTGGTTGAAAGAAGAGTAGCCATACTTTGCTAATTAAATGATACATTTATTGTTTTGATTTGTGTGGTACTGTCTAAAAGGGATTTGATTAGAGGACTATTTGTGAATTTTAGAAGTCCATATTCCCTATATCCCATTTGATGTATCGTTTAGGTATAGCATATGCTATATCAGAATTTTTCCAGACTTTTCCCTCTAGAACAACAGTCTCATTTCTCATCATGCCTGGAATTAAAAAGAAAAAGAAATTATTGTTGGTATAAACTGAATAAAAGAACAACAAGTGATACCACCATATTACTCATTCATTTCTTAAATCTGACAACCTGAATTTACTGCCCCTTTATCCCTCCTCACTATCTGTCCCTTCACTGGTGCAGGATAGGGTGGCTTAGCCAGCTAGAGCTGAAAAATGCCCCAAGGTTCATGTCACCAATAGAAAGGGAAAGTGGCCTGGTAAAAATGGCACAGACTGTGAAAAGCAAGTATAGTAAAATGTTTTATTTTAATACCTAGATGATGGGTGTGTTCAATATGCAATTCTTCCAATTTTTCTGTACATGTAAACATTTTCATGATAAAATGTTAGTAACAAAAGACAAGTGGCTTAGGTAAGATTAGGCCTGAGAATTGACCATGAAATGATAATGTGGGGGTAATCAGAGACATCAGCAAGAGAAGTTTTTGGTGGAGTGGTGAGGATGCAAACCTGGTTGGAATGGATTTGAGAGACAGGGGAGGAAAAGAACTAGAGACTGTGAGTTTGAGCCACTCTTTTGAGGAGCTTTACTGTAAAGGGACAGCAAATTTACTGTAAATAAAGTAGCAGTGGGAGGGGACTGAGGGAAAGAGATGATGAGAGAAATGACATGTGCTTGTATGCAAATAGGAATGTCCTCCTCAAGGACAGGAGGGTGTCCTTGAGTTGGTGATGGGTAGAATTTTGTGCACAGGTGGAGGAGTTGGCCTTAACATGGTAGCAATGGGCAGGAGTGCAGAGATGACTACAGATGCAGGTAGAAGGGGGAACTAGCACTGGGAGCTGGTGGAATTTCTCTTTTGACCTTTGGTATTTTCTTAGTGAAAGTAGAAATGAGATCATCACCTGGGTGTGAGGCTGTGGAAAAATTTTAGGGCTTTGAGGGGACAGGAAAATATATTAGACTGTATTCTAGGAGAATGGGAGAGTAAATGGACTAGGGAAATGGAATAGTATATTTTTTAGGAAACAAGTCCTGGAAATTGAGTTTCTGGGTCAAAAATTACATGCACATTTTTTTCTCTTGATAGATATTGACAACTTAACACTATAAAAGTTAAACCCATTTGTACACCTACAACTGATATATGAGCTTATCTGTTCACCTGTTTCTTTGGCAACACAGTATGTTATCAAACATGTTGGTTTCTTTCAGTATGATAGTTGAAAACCCATATTAGTGTACTTTTATTTATATATCTCTTCTTATGCCTGAAGTAAGCATCTTTTCATATGATTAAAAGGTGAGAGGATTTTTCCAGGAAACTACCTCTCAAATCTTAAGAGGTAAACAATTCTCTTTCATCTCTATGACTAAACCTATACTGAGCCCCAGAGCCCCAGACCACAGAAGCTTAGGGGCAGGAAAGATCTTAAAAGAGTTTTGTCCAAGCTCACAAGAGACAAGTGAGGGTTAGACTAAGGACCATAAGCCAGGATTTCCAGTGTCCTGGCTAGGACTCAAGTTCTGTGGTCTTGGAGAAGACAAGTGATGAAGCATTCATACACGAGCTTTTGGAGGATGAATCAGTCCATGTGTTTGTGATGGATGAGGATGGCTGAGGAGCAGTGGCCTGCTCATAGCCAGCGTTTAGCAAACATGCAGAAGGGAAAGAAGGGAGAGCTTTGCAGAACACAGCAGTGGCCTTCTGGCTCATAGAAGCCGGAATTAAGTTGTCTAATAGGTTCCAGGAGAGAAAGCCAAGACTGAAGGAAAAACTTGCAGAAGTGCACAGGACTGCTGCATCTGACTATGTAATCTATGTGTTGCACAGAGGACCCTGGTGGGTGAGAGCTGACAGGAAGGCCAGATCAGCCTCAGATTCCCTTTGCTGTGTCATGAGCCCACAGGCTATGCAAACCCAGAGAGGATTTGCAATTCTCCTCTGTCCAGCCGGAGGGAGCTTTACCAATTTGTTACCCCAGAGAGATTTCATTTCCACATCCGTCTGTCCTGAGGGGGTGCCTTTCTCTAATTTGAATAAAAAGGCTGTGCAGCAAAATGTCCCTGACAATGGCTGTGGGCCCTCACACACCTTCCCAGGCCCTTAAGTTCCAAGAATTGTGTGGAAAGAGTGGAGTCAGGGCTAGCAGTTACACAGCTGTGGAAGGAGTTAAGAGGGAGGGGACTGAGTAGAGATAGGTTTAGGGAGATAAGGACATAACTTGGAATTATACAAGGAGCTGAAAATGTGTTTTTTCCATAGCCAACATGCTGAATGTTAATAAAATTAATGTAATGTACTCCATACCCAGCAGAATAATTTATTGTATTTACAAAATTATGAGGAACTATTCACATTGAATGTGTGCTGTCATTAACATGGAACATTAATAATAGACTCCATTTTGATATAGAGATTACCATGGATCCTGCCTAAGGATAATATGCAAATTGTGAAGTATTCCATATTTTTAATCTCATAATAGCCTATAATGGAATATAATCTGCAAAAAACTGGCTCACTATACTGTATACTTGAAACTAACAGAATATTTTAAATCAGCTATATTTTAAAGAAAAAAGAAAAAGAAGATTCCATTTGGTTTCTCATCTGCCTTGCTGTAGTACAGGTTAGGAAGCCTTTTCATCAGAAGATAAGAAAGTCAGTGCCAGGGAGGAACTAAGACTAACACAAATGATATTATATATTCATATGTAATATATTATAAATTATTCTGCTATATATCTATTATTCACTTTGTAAGAAATTGAATCATTTTTGCATACATGTTGCATTGTATGCAACATATGTCTCCAACAAATATTCATTTTCTTACTATAGCTTTTCCGGTGTTGGCTCCTCATTTGAGATAAACAGAATTCCCACTAGCATTTGAACAATAAAAACCAAAGAGACTAGCTTTAAAGAAAGCTGTACCCTTGTAAATTATGTGTCTGGACTACCATTTATCACCAAAACAAATGCCTCAAATTACAATAAAAGTCATATAGCCATGTTCATATGATCTGCTTAAGAAGGAGGATTTTGTGTGTGCCAAGCAAAAATAGTCAAAGAAAATAAAGCAACAATCCTTAAAGAGAATATTCATCTTAAAGACATGGAAGATTATAGTACTTAATTTATGAACAAATGATTATCTAATTTATTGTATTTTATAGACAGTGCTGATAGCCAATACACAGGCAAAGACAGAATCATATAGTATGTGAAAGAAGCCCTAGTCCATATTTTCTTTTGAAATAACTGTAATCTCACCGAATGTGAATATTGTATTGAGTTACCTGAGTACTTTGATGGAAATCCGCTATGTTGATGACTGCTATTGTTTTCATTTGGTTTGGCTGGTGATTGATTCAATTTTATGGGTGCTGCAAAATATTTGAGATGGTTAACTGTCTTGAAAACCTCTAACAGTGAAAAATAATTACCCTTGTATACAATTTTACTTCCCCTGTGGCTAATGTAACTTTTCAAGCCTACCAGTTGTTCAGTTAACTTTTACTCACCTGAATAAATCATGTTCAAATGAAGCAGACATTCCATTAAAAATACAAAAATGAAAAGAAAGATCATTGCAACTTTGTTCATTATCTAAATATTTTAACTTTTTCGTTATATGAAGAAAAGGAAGAGTTAAGTCTAATTATCTGTCTTTTCTCTGGCCTTTGAACCAAAATCCTCTGCTGGCTTGACAACTCTGAAGAGAAGCCAGTAATATGAAGTCACAGGAATCATCATAATGGTATTACCCCCACAGAATCAAACCAGCCAATGGGGTGACTAAGAGAATGAAGGGGCGGGCCTATAGGGCTGCTTGGAGTGGAGTGTAGTCCTGAGAGCGTAGGTATAGGGGTGAATTAAGACTAGATCTCTGCCCTCAGGGAGATTGTAGTTTAGTAACAGAAAGCAGACAAGATATTTATGACAATTCAGTATGACACTAATCACACAAATAAAACAGAGGAGACAGTAAAATATAAACAGGAGGGATTTGGTTATCAAAATGCCTGGACCCAATCCTGTTCTTTCACTAGTTGTTGATGTAGAGCAAACTACTTGATCTCTGAAACTGTTTCCTTATCGGAAAAATGGGGGTAAAAATAACACCTCTTTCACAGAGTTATTGTGATGGTTAAATAAGATCATCAGTGTAAAGTTCACAGTAGTGTCTGACACCACAGATTTACATCTGTAGTAAATCAACAGCTCAGTATACCTCTAACCTTTGGGATACTATTCAGAGACCCAAACCTAAGTGGCTGCCTCCCAGAGTTTCCTTTATGGAGACAAATTGGATAATTGCAAACCCCATCTAGTAGTTACCTAATATCCCTAAGCAGTTGATTATGGCAGGTTTTTGCTTTATTCCTGTAAGACCCCTTTCTTGTCTTTCTCCAGTTTCTCTGAATTCCTTTAAGCTTTAGTGAACATCTAGTGCCCCTGAGACTTGGTCCTTCCATTGTCAACCCACTCCAGTATTCTTGCCTGGAGAATCCCATGGACAGAGGAACCTGGCAGGCTAAAGTCCATGAGGTCACAAAGGGTCAGACAGAAATGAGCATCAGTTATTCTCTATTCTTGGCTTTAATATACCACGTACCCAGTCCAGCTGGCTACTGCTACCCACCCACAAGGACGTGGCTCTTCCTGAATGAAGTTGACAGAGGTGTAGAGACAAGTATAGGTTAGAGGGCCATTTAATTCCATCCCTTCATCTTCTAATCCCTCTGGAAACCCTTAGTAAATAATTAGGCTTGAGATAAAGTAATTCATGCCATATTGGTGATTTATTAAACAGCACATTTCAGGTGATAGTATGTTGAGAATCTTCCAGTCCAGTGATTTCTAAACATCTTAATCCCTTAAGGAACTTTAAAAATCCCAGTTCTTAGGTATCAAGCCCCAAGATCTACTAATTCTGTGTTAGGGAGATACTGCATATTTCCATTTGAAAATATTTTTCCTGGTGATTTTGATGCACAGGCAGTTTGGAAACTGTTGAAATGGTCTAGTCCTCTTGTGTGACTGATGAAGAAATTATTTTCATAATCTTTCAGTGGATCTATAAACTTACCCATCTTGTCTTTCAAAGTTCTTCTCTTATTTCTAAGAAAGGGTGCCCTTTAGGGTTGATTCTCTTTCATAACATTATACATTTTTCCTTCCTGTCACTCTTTCCAATTGGGGTACCACTTCCCATAAACAGGCTTAGCCTCAGTCCAGTATCTCTTCCTTCTTCTGTCTCTCCATCAATTGCCTGGCACCACCATACATCCATCCAGTTACTTAGGTCAATAACTAATCTAATAACTAATAACTCATCCTAAATGACTTTTTCCCTCACCTGGATTTTCTTTCTCTGTTATAGCAGCAATAATATACCCTCTTGACTTCACCTCCAAAATACATCCTGAATTTTATCCCTTTTCACCATCTCCTCTGCTTCTACCTGAATCAAGCCATCATCATATTTTGCCTGGACTCCTCTTCTACAAGACACTCTTCACAAATCTCTCTGCTTTTACAACTTGCCAACATACAGTCTGTTCTCAAAATAGTAGCCAAAATTAAAATTTTAAAATATAAATTATATCATGTAATTTCCCTGCTTAAGTCCCTGCAATAGCTTTCCATTGCAATTAGCTCTCCACATTTATTACCATTTCCAATAGGACCCTGCGTGATCTGACGTTTGTCAATCTTTATGGCCTCACCTCCTACCTATTTCCATGTTTTTGTCTCTGTACATGTCAGGCTTATTCAGTCCTAGGACCTTTATGTTAGTTGTTCTGTCAGCTCAGGAAGCACTTCTACCTTTAGTTTCTTGGTTTCCTCCTGATCAGTCAGATCATGCAAGTGTCAGTCTCTCAGACTGGTCTTTCCTGAGGACCTAAGATACTCTATCATGTAACTCTGTTTTAATTTCTTGTGGCACTCATCATTATCTTATAGTCTTATTATGTATTTGATTCCTCATATTGGTCTGTTTTCTGTCTGAAACTTGTAAGCTCTTTTAAAGCATAGACCTCGTCTGTCTTATTCACTGTTGTACCACAGCATCTAGTACAATGCTTGGCTTTTTCCTCTTTTCCCCTTGATTTGCTTTATAGTGTCCAGAAGTATTTCTGATCATCAGAAGTAACACTGGACTGTGGTATCAGCTCCTGCCCAAGAATTTCCAGCAAGTCAGCATGCTCTACAGATTGTAGACTTGCCTAGCTAGTCTCCACAACACTATTACATCAAACCCAAGATTAGAGTTTACTTATTTGATATTTTTATTAAACAGCAAACCCTACTATCACAAATGTTTTTAAAAATAATTTTAACTCAGTCTTAAAGTTAACAAAGTGCTATGGCTTCCGTTAGTTCTTTTACTTGTTCTTTACAAATATTCTGTGTAGTAGGTGGTATTATCTCCAATTTATAGATGAAGAAATAATTGTTAATGTAATTTCTGTGTTCATTCAGACATTTATAATGTGTTAGCTGGCACAAGGGATAGAAATGCAGTAATCTAGAAAGTTCTAGATTGAACACTGGTCTTTAGCCTCCAAATCCTCTTCTCTGACCTCTACATTAGAACCCTCTGTTGAATATATGAATCATTAAAATAGGACAGGTCATGTGTTTCATAAAACTAAAATAAAAAATATTGTATATATTTGCAGTAAGTCTATGAAGTCATTGTTGATCTCTTCTAGGTAGACTTTATAATGTTGATTTTAAAAAAATCTCATTTCTTGATGTTGGAGTCCAGATAAATTTTAATTTTGGTGTAATATAGAAAATGATTCCTCTTTCTGTCAGAATGTGAGATTCTTTTGGTATTTAGACAGTTGGAAACTATAAAATTAATGATTTTATAATGTATATTAAACAATTAAATATTATTTTCACAAAAAATGTATTCCAAGTATGCTGATATAAAAAACTTTTCTGAGGGGGAAATAAAAGAAGTAACACTAGTCTTCTTTGTGTCCTTCAGCTAAAATCAAGACTATTTTAATGAGTTTGTAGCACTACTCTCTAAAAGGCAATCTGCAAAGGAGGATAGTTAGAAAGATGAAGAGTTTTGAAATTTCAATTGTATGAGGAGTAGGTCATGAAATTTCCATGTTTTATCTGGAGAAGGGCAGAAGAGAGCTATCTAAAGAGAGCTATCTCACGTGCATCACCAAGGCTCATCCTTTTTTGCTCATTTGTACTCTCTGGCTTTCTACCTAGTTTTGAGTCATTAATGCTTCCTATTGGGTTAAAGATAAACTCAAATTCTGGGCCTTTTTTTCTCCTTATAATCCAAGTTTCTGAATTCAGATGGAAATCACACTTCAGTTCACATTCTTGGCAGAAAAGTCAAGTTTCTTAGGTGACCTTCTGTGATTGTATTTATGCTGTACCGACACCAGTACAATCTCTGCTAAAGGCTGTGTGCTGATAGATGCAAAAAGGCTGGAAAAATCCATGGGCTTTCTTTTTATGCAAAGAAAATTAGTTAAATGCATTATATTCTCAGGTTCCTTGGGCATTGCATTGCAAACACTATCATCTTCTCTTTTATCTCCTGATTTAAAAGAAATTGGTGATTTTTCATAACAGTTTCGGGCATGGAAACATCAACAGCTCAGGATACCAGTCTTGGTGCAATGTGGTTCCAATTCTGCCAGTTCTTCTGCCAGAGACTGTTCCTTGTTTTCCCACTGAAATGGGTCCTGAAGATCTCACCTTGCTGTTGGAGTGGCGAGCATGGCTCTGTTGTTGCATCTGTTTAGTGTTTGCTGTGGTTCAGCACTGCTGTTCTCCTTTTCCCAAATGGGGACCCAAAGTCTCACATACACAGTGTGTTAATGACCTGCCTTAAGAATCCAGAGTCCTACCTACTGTATAGCACAGGGAATTCTACTCAATACTCTGTAATGGCCTATATGGGAAAAGAATCTAAGACTGGATATATGTATATGTAAAACTGATTCACTTTACTGTACACCGAAACTAACACAACATTGTAAATCAATTATACTCCATCTATGTCCATCTCTAATGTTGGCCTGTAATTTTCTTTTTTTGTGTGATATCTTTGTCTGGTTTTGGTATCAGGGTGATGGTGGCCTCTGAAAGAATCCAGAGTCCTAATTTAGTAGCTTTGAGGAGTCTCCCTAAACAGTTTATTTCATTTCCAATATTTTATCTCAGTTGTATTGCATTTTTATCAAGAAATCATTTGTGTGTGTCTGTGTTAGTTGTTCAACCTTGTCCGACTCTTTGCAACCCCATGGACCGTAGCCCTCCAGGCTCCTCTGTCCATGGAATTTTCAGACAAGAATGCTGGAGTGGGTTGTCATTTCCTTATCTAGGGGATCTTCCCGAACCAGGGATTGAACCCGGATCTCCTGTGTTTCCTGCATTGCAGGCAGATTCTTTACTGTCTGAGCCACCAGGGAAGCCCTAATAATTTAGATCAGGCCTAAACTAAAGTCATTCCTTTGTATAAATATTCTTCTCTGAACTCTCCAATGAAAATATTTATACATTATTTGGAAATGGTAACACTCACTTTAGAACTTAAGATAAAAATCACAATTCTCCCTTTTCCTGGTATCCTTTACCAGAGTTGCTATCACAAACTATACTAACATTTCAAAAGATATTGGGGTAGCTGGGCCTCGGAAGTTATTTTTGTTGTTTGAAAAGAAATTCCTCATCAATCATTCACTAAATGGTTTTTACAATCATGGAAGATTGTTGCCTAGACACATTGTTTTGTTGAGAGTTACAAAGTGGTGGGTTTTTTTTCCTACTTCTTTCATTTCTTCTGCATGTAGTAGTTGGAAATTTAAAGTGCTTCCACTTAGCTACTTGACTATGTTGAAATATAGCCTGCATGGGAAAGTTGAGGTAAATGCCTGAGTATTTCCCTTTACTTAACAATTTTCAAAATATGGGGTTGTTACCCTACTAACTACCAATGGTGATCAATACTTTGATGGGGGAGTTAAGTATGATTTTTACATATTTATTGCATTGCAGTAATTGCAGGTGCTTTTTGATGCTCCATAGGAATCCCTTAATGTTGGCTCCTAAATAGGACTGGAAGTTCCCATTAGGTGACCAAACTGGCAGGTCAAATCAAGAGCCATTGCACTGAGATGCCTGGAAGAAAAGAGGGCTGTTTGCTGAGGGCCAACTCTACTTATTTGGCCTAAAGTAATGTGTTGGGCTCACAATGAAGCCATATAGTTTTCTCTCTGTGTTTTGTTATTTTTTCACATATGACTAAGTGCTTACTTGGGTGCCTATGTTAATCTTTTCATAATTACCTTTTGTTCCTTTTACCCCTTTATGTAATTTTACCACACTAGGAACCACCCTTCCCCACATCCCCACTCTGGCAGTTTTGAATATAAGTTGTAAAAGCAGGTATCACGAATCTTCTTTCCAGTTTCAAAAAGAAAGCTTCCAGTGTTTCACAGAACATATAAAATATGTGCACTCTCTCTCTCTATGCACACACACACACACAATTTGTTGATACATTGAGGTGGTCTTTAGCAAAAGAGCTGCTAAATTTGGCTTGCTAGCCTGCCATATATACAGTGGGTAAGAAGTCAATGAACCAAGGGGCTTCCCTGGTGGCTAAGACTCTGTGGTCCCAATGCAGGGGGCCCAGGTTTGATCCCTTGTCAGGGAACTAAATCCCACATGCCCCAACTAAAGATCCATCATGCTGCAACTAAGACCTGGTACAGCCAAATAAATAAATATTAAAAAAAAGAAGTCAATGAGCCAAAAAGATGCACAGAGTCTTACATACAAGGACAGCAAAAGCAAGATCAGAAGATCAGCATGGTGTCAGCTCCTCATGTCCCTCGTCCCACAAAATGACAATGAACCACAGGGACAAGATGACAGGTGAAGTGAGCAGCAAGCCACTCTATCATGGAGGAGCTATTTTCATATTACATCTAATTTGTTTTATAGCTTGAAGTGGAACCCTAAGGGAGGAAGCAAGACAGAAAATCCCATGCCTCACTAGAATGAGGGAGGCTGCCTCCTGGCAGCCCTCCAAAAGACAGCGAGGAGGTGAGAAACAGTCCTCTCAAGGCTGCTTGTCTCAACATGTTCCAGGGAGGATCACAGAGCATTTCACCAGGACTTAGGTCAACTTGCTGTTGGTTGGGGCTTCCCTGTGTGGAGAGGTGGCAGATTGGTAGCATACCTGAGCAGAGGCATTCCCTTACAAACATGAACAAATCCTGAAAATTAAAGGAGCCTTTTAACTGTATTAATACACTATGATAGAAATATGTTTTATTATTACAATAAAGTTATACTAATATGACAAGCTGAAATCAGATTTTCAGGAGAAATATCAATAACCTCAGATATGCAGAAGCACCACCCTTATGGCAGAAAGCAAACAGGAACTAAAGAACCTCTTGGTGAAAGAGAAGAGTGAAAAAGCTGGCTTAAAACTCATCATTCAGAAAACTGTGATCATGGTATCTGGTCCCATCACTTCATGGAAAATAGATGGGGAAACAATGGAAACAGTGACAGACGTTATTTTTTTGGGCTCCAAAATCACTGCAGATGGTGATTGCAGACATGAAATTAAAAGACGCTTGCTCCTTGAAAGATGCTATGACCAACATAGATAGGATATTAAAAAGCTGAGACATTATGTTGGCAACAAAGGTCCATTGAGTTAAAGCTATGGTTTTTCCAGTAGTCATCTATGGATGTGAGAACTGGACCATAAAGAAGGCTCAGCACCAAAGAATTGATGCTTTTGAGCTGTGGTGTTGGAGAAGACTGTCCCTTGGACTGCAAGGAGATCAAACCAGTCCATCCTAAAGAAAATCAATCTTGAATATTCATTGGAAGGACTGATGCTAAAGCTGAAGCTCCAATACTTTGGCCACCTGATGTGAAGAGCTGACTCATTAGAAAAGGCCCTGATGCTGGGAAAGATTGAAGGCTGGAGAAGGGGACGACAGAGGATGAGATGGTTGGATGGCATCACCGACTCAGTGGACATGAGTTTGAGCAAGGTCTCGGAGGTGGTGAAGGACAGGAAAGCCTGGCATGCTGCAGTCTATGGGGTCTCAACGAGTGGGACACACCTGAGCCACTAAACAACAATACCTCATGAGTCAATTATACTGTGTTCCTTAGAAATCCTTCAGTTAAGTTCAGTTCAGTCGCTCAGTCATGTCCGACTCTGCGACCCCATGAATCGCAGCACACCAGGCCTCCCTGTCCATCACCACCTCCCAGAGTTCACTCAGACTCATGTCCATCGACTCAGTGATGCCATTCATCCATCTCATCCTCTGTCGTCCCCTTCTTCTCCTGCCTCCAATCCCTCCCAGCATCAGAGTCTTTTCCAATGAGTCAACTCTTTGCATGAGGTGGCCAAAGTACTGGAGTTTCAGCTTCAGCATCATTCCCTCCGAAGAAATCCCAGGGCTGATGTCCTTCAGAATGGGCTGGTTGGATCTCCTTGCAGTCCAAGGGACTCTCAAGAGTCTTCTCCAACACCACAGTTCAAAAGCATCAATTCTTTGGCTCTCAGCTTTCTTCACATTCCAACTCTCACATCCATACATGACCACTGGAAAAACCATAGCCTTGACTAGAAGGACCTTTGTAGGCAAAGTAATGTCTCTGCTTTTCAATATGCTATCTAGGTTGGTCATAACTTTCCTTTTAAGGAGTAAGCATCTTTTAATTTCATGGCTGCAATCACCATCTGATTTTGGAGCCCCCCCCAAATAAAGTCTGACACTGTTTCCACTGTTTCCACATCTATTTGCCATGAAGTGATGGGACTGGATGCCATGATCTTCGTTTTCTGAATGTTGAGCTTTAAGCCCACTTTTTCACTCTCCTCTTTCACTTTCATCAAGAGGCTTTTTAGTTCCTCTTCACTTTCTGCCATAAGGGTGATGTCATCTGCATGTCAGAGGTTATTAATATTTCTCCCAGCAATCTTGATTCCAGCTTGTGTTTCTTCCAGTCCATTGTTTCTCATGATGTACTCTGCATAGAAGTTCAATAAGCAGGGTGACAATATACAGCCTTGATGTACTCTTTTTCCTGTTTGGAACCAGTCTGTTGTTCCATGTCCAGTTCTAACTGCTGTTTCCTGACATGCATATAGGTTTCTCAAGGGGCAGGTCAGGTGGTCTGGTATTCCCATCTCTTTCAGAATTGTCCACAGTTTATTGTGATCCACACAGTCAGAGGTTTTGGCATAGTCAATAAAGCAGAAATAGATGTTTTTCTGGAACTCTCTTGCTTTTTCGATGATCCAGTGGATGTTGGCAATTTGATCTCTGCTTCCTCTGTCTTTTCTAAAACCAGCTTGAACATCTGGAAGTTCACGGTTCACGTATTGCTGAAGCCTGGCTTGGAGAATTTTGAGCATTACTTTACTAGCATGTGAGATGAGTGCAATTGTGCGGTAGTTTGAGTATTCTTTGGCATTGCCTTTCTTTGGGATTGGAATGAAAACTGACCTTTTCCAGTCCTGTGGTCACTGCTGAGTTTTCCAAATTTGCTGGCATATTGAGTGCAGCACTTTCACAGCATCATCTTTCAGGATTTGAAATAGCTCAACTGGAATTCCATCACCTCCACTAGCTTTGTTCGTAGTGATGCTTTCTAAGGCCCACTTGACTTCATATTCCAGGATGTCTGGCTCTAGGTGAGTGATCACACCATCGTGATTATCTTGGTCGTGAAGATCTTTTTTGTACAGTTCTTCTGTGTATTCTTTCCACCTCTTCTTAATATCTTCTGCTTCTGTTAGGTCCATACCATTTCTGTCTTTTATCGAGCCCATCTTTTCATGAAATGTTCCCTTGGTGTCTCTACGAAATTCTTCAGTCTTGGTAAATCAGGATTTTACCACTAGATGGCGCATGGCAAATATTCATCATTCAATTGGTTACTTTGGAGGGACTAAAACATGTATATATTTCAGCTTCCCTGGTGGCTTAGATGGTTAAGAATCTGCCTGTAATAACTTTAAATATAATTATTGTGCAATAACTATTTTTGTTAAAGCATTTTATTCTTTATTTTCTGAAATTTAGAGCAAAGAACAACACAGTAAATACCTGCATGTACTTAATCTAGATTTACCAATTACTTGTTGTTGTTTAGTCACTAGGTCGTGTCTGACTCTTTGAGACCCCATGGACTATAGCCCGCCAGACTCCTCTGTCCATGGGATTTCCCAGGCAAGAATACTGGAGTGGGTAGCCATTTCCTTCTCCAGGGGATCTTCCTGACCCAGGCATTGAACCCACATCTCCTGCCTTGGCAAGCGTATTCTTTACCACTGAGCCACCAGCGTATTGCTAATTTGCTCTGTCTATCCTTCCTTTGACTTTTTTCTAAAGCATTTTAGAGTAATTTGTAGATGTCATGGCACTTCACCTCTAAATACTTGAACGTGTGTCTCATGAGAACAAATCCATTATCCCACATTATCATACCAACTATTACATTGATCTAATATTACCTAATATCTAACCTATATTCAAATATCCCAATTTTTCCCCAAATGACTCATAGTATTTTCTACTGAGGATCCAATCCAGGATCACATATTGCATTTGGTTGTCATAGCTCTGTTTAGGGGTCATATTTCTTAATCTTTAATCCAAACCAGTTTCCCTGCTCCTCCTTTTAAAAATGTAGCAATTCTATACAAATATGAAAATGCACATATATTTTAAAATATTTCTTATGTATTTCTTCCTCCACCACTGGACGTCCAATATTTTTAGTCAGATAATGTAACAACCTAAATTATAAATATTATCCCAAATGGATGACATTTAAAAAAAAATAAAATACTTCTAAGTGCACAATTGTACATGTCATGTATAATAAAAACCCATATAAAAATTTGAGGGGTAGCTCTTTGTTAGATTATGAGCTTTTTAGAAAGGTAATGGACTGTGTTCATTCATTTGTATAATTCCCTACCCCCAGTATTTTGATGCTATGATAAGAGGAATTGCTTCTTAAATTTCTCTTTCTGATCTTTCATTGTTACTGTATAGAAATGCAACAGATTTCAGTGTATTAACTTTGTAACCTGCAACTTTACCAAGTTCATTGATGAGTTCTAGCAGTTTCCTGGTAGCATCTTTAGAATTTTCTGTGTATAGTATCATGTCGTCTGCAAACAGTGATAGCTTAATTTCTTCTTTTCCAGTTTGGATTCCCTTTACTTCTTTTTCTTCTCTAATTGCTGTAGCCAGGACTTCCAGAACTATGTTGAATAAAAATGGTGCGAGTGAACATCTTGGTCTTGTTTCTGATCTTAGAGGGAAGGCTTTCAGCTTTTCACCACTGAGTATGATACTAGCTTTGTCTTAGATGGTAAAGTGTCTGTCTACAATGCCGGAGACCTGGGTTCGATCCCTGGGTTGGGAAGATTCTCTGGAGAAGGAAATGGCAACCCACTCCAGTACTCTTGCCTAGAAAATCCCATGGACAGAGGAGCCTGGTGTCCATGGGGTCACAAAGAGTGGACACAACTGAGTGACTTCACTTTCACTTTCACTTTGTCTTATAGTGTAATCTGAAGTCGGGGATCCTGAGTCCTCCAGCTCTGTTTTTTCTTTTTCAAGGTTGCTATGGCTATTCAGGGTCTATTGTGTCTCCATACAAATTTTGAGACTTTTTGTTTTAGTTCTCTGAAAAATGCAGGTCTGTCTATATGGCCTTTAATATGTTGAGGTATATACCATTTATGCCCACTTTCTGGAGAGTTTTTTTAATCATAAACGGGTGATGAATTTTGTCAAAAGCTTTTTCTGCATCTATGCAGATGCAGATGAGATGATCATGTGGTTTTTATTCTTCAGTTTGTTGATGTGGTTGATTTGATTTGATTGATTGATTTGCAAATGTTGAAAAATCCTTGCATCCCTATGATGAATCCTACTTCATTAGGGTGGGTATATGATCCTTTTAATGTATTGCTGGATATGGATTGCTAGTATTTTGTTTACGATTTTTGCATCTATGTCCATCATTGATATTGGCCTGTGATTTCCTTTTTTTTTTTTTTTTTTAAATGGTATCTTTGTCTGGTTTTGGTATCATAGTGATGGTGGCCTCATAAAATGAGTTTGGAAATTTTCCTTCATCTGCAACTTTTTGAAACAGTTTCAGGAGGACAGGTGTTAACTTTTCTCTAAATATTTGATAAAATTTGCCTGTGAGGCTGTCAGGTCCCAGACTTTTGTTTGTTAGGAGGTCTTTAATCATGGTTTCAATTTCAGTACTGTTCATATTTTCTATTTCTTCCTGGTTCAGTCTAGGGAGACTGTGCCTTTCTACCCCCAGTATTTTGAATGTGGTGAGACTCAATACATGTTTGAAGGATGAATGAATGGTTTTCTCTCTCTTCTTTTACTGTAGTAAAATATGCAAAACATAAAATGCATCATTTTAACTATCTTAAGTGAACAGTTCAGTGGCATTAAGTA
This sequence comes from Ovis aries, assembly GCF_016772045.2. Lineage (NCBI taxonomy): Eukaryota > Metazoa > Chordata > Mammalia > Artiodactyla > Bovidae > Ovis > Ovis aries. The sequence continues at coordinate 94,690,215 of NC_056080.1, read as the reverse complement.
TATTCACATTGTTGTGCATGGTCCTTTTTTAATAACCCAAGGAATATATGTTAATTATAGAAAAGTTATTAAATAGATAATCAAAAAGAAAAATGATCTAAACACCCCTCAAATTTGCCATCCATAGAAAACCCAGACATAGTTATTCCTAACATTTTGGTAAATATCCTTTTAGTTTTATTTATGTATACTTATTCCTAGCCATATAAGATATAAAAATGATCATATTATATATACTGTATAGTAACTCAGCCTCTTTTTCTTAACATGTAGTTAATATTTTCCATGTTAGTAATAGATAAGTGGGTTGTTTTTGATCTGGTTATATTTCATCCACAAATTTTTGCAACATGTACCTCCAGTAACCAAGAAGGTGAGTGGGGAACATGGTTACAGGGCTAAGGATACGAACAAATTCTGTTCATTAATTTTTTTCTCTGAGCACAGTGGATAGCAACACTGATTTAGAGCCTGGATTTAGAGCTGTGCTGCTATTTGTAATTTGGCGGTCGCAGAAATGTTTAGGCATCTTTTGCTAACGCCCATCTTTAGGTCAGCGGTCTAGTGACAACACTGCACCAAGGGACAGGGACCAGACAAGAACAATCTCTGTCATTTGACTAGAATGTCTTTGGAGTTTGAAATCTTCCCAGGGAGAACTTGTTATTGAATGCCTGCCTTGCCTTTATTGGGGAAAACGCATGCATCTTGAACAATAAAATGATAATGCACACCACCAGAGACCAGACCCTGTGAATGTTCTCTGATGCCTAGTAGGACCACTGCAGAGAAAAATATTAATGAGACTGTTGCTAGGAGATGGGAGAGCCAAAGACCATGGCTTGGTAGGGGTTTCACTGGAAAGCAAGGCAATTTAGGTATGTTTTAGATCAGCGGCTTCACTGTTAAATTCCGCTCTTTGTTGAGCATGCGCTTTTTAGCATGTAATGTTTAATATGATTTTATGTTTGGAGAGGAATTTTGAGGATAATGCCAAGGCATTTTTTTCCTTTTCCTCCAGCTAATCCCTTCTTCACAGCACAGCTCATTTTCCAGCAGCCGCTGCGGCTCTTCCCCCCACCCTTTCAGTGCGACAACCTCCGAGCTGGTGGAGAGGCACAGTGAAGGCAGCTGGTAAGTAGCGGAGAAATCTTTTGTAACATGATATCCGAAACGTTTTTTTATTTTTATTTTTAAATAGCAAGCGACATGTTTTGATGGATCAAAATAATACAGAACTGTGGAGGAATTTCTGATTTTAATCCATGCATTGAGAAAATGGCTTAATTCAATTCTAAACATTCCATGGTCACTTTTCTAGTTTAAAGCTCGTTTCTGAAAAAGTGAATGAATTTTTAGAAGGAGGTATAGAAACTTCCCTCTTGTGATTCTGGTTAAGATAGTACCTCAAAGAGGACTCGTTGAAGATGTTATTGAAATGAGAAATTGCGTTTGGAATGCTATGGCAGCTTTAGGATGTTTGCATTAGATGTGATGAAATGGATGACGATCCACAATGTTCTAAGATCTGATTTCCTTTCACGGTATGGAGAGAGCATGAGAAAAATGTTATTTTGCAATGGAGAAAAGAATACCATGCCTCATTTTTTTTAATTAAGAAAATCATGTGACTGGATGTCTGTACAGGAGAGAAAATGAGAAGGAGGGCACCCTGTAATGTTCAGATTAATTGCTTCACATGAGAGATGAACGTGTGTTGAATGAGAAAGATTTAAATTTGGTTTTAGGATGAAACATCATGAAAGAGAAATAATGACTATTGTGACTGTGCCTTTATTTGGAAAATAATTAATTTGTATTTGTGGACATCAATTTCTACAGTAAAGACAATATGATCAGTGCTTCTTTCTTGGGAAAGGGATGTGAAAAAAAAGCAGATTCCTATCAACAAAGCTTTTATATTTATTTCTGAATCGTGCCTGAAAATGTTTACGCTTTAGTGTCTCCTTGTACCTGGAAATTGCTTTCGTACATACGTTTCTGCAAGAAAAAAAGAAAAAAAAAGCTGAAGTTCTGGGTCTTTTATTTCTTTGAAATTCAGATTGCTTTGTCAATAGGAAGCAAAGGAGGAAAAAGATAGATAAGTGGATTTTTTTGAGTTAGATGCCAAAACTAGCAGTCAGGGAGGAAAAGATAAGAATGAAATAGCTTTAAAGAAAGTTGGTAAGAGGGGCCATTTTTTCCAAGCTGAAAATGTCTGCTGGTGGCATGTTTTGCAGGAGGTGGTGGGGAGATTGTGATGAAGCAATAGGAGGGAGGGGGGCTTCGAACAGAGCACTGCGGCAAAGAGGATGACTGACACATCCAGGGACACGTGACCATCCTCTGCTGTAGTGAAGAAAATTTTCCAGGAGTCCATCTTGTATAAAAAATTGTGTACCTACTAACATATAAATACTACTATAATCTTTACATAACACATCTTGAGTTTATCTGGTTTGCTCCACCGTTGATAAACATGGGCAGATTTACTCTTTGCTTTTTATTGTCTCTAATCCCAGACTTTCTTTTCCATACTCTCATCCCTTTTATAGCCCTTATTAAAATCAATCTTATTAAAATATCTTGCCGTCTTTCCCCTTTATTATAAAAATTCACATATTGGTCGTAGAAAATTGGGGAAAACCTAAAGATGCCTATACAAATTACCCATAATCCTATAACCAAGAGCTAATTGCTGTTAATATAGTCAGTCCCTCTTCTCTGAAACATGCAAATCTATGCATAAAATATGTATTTATATATAAAATGAAGATCCTACACACATATCCTTTTCAATCTGCTTTAATCACTAAGCAATATATTGAGAGAAATTCTCCATATTTTAAAATATCCCACAAGAATGTGATGTTTTGTGGATGCTTAATTTTCGATCATATAAGTGTTCCACTAAATGTCCAATTATTGAAAGTTTCTACGTGCAATTTTTGCTGTTATAATTTAAGGAATATTTTTCCATATAAACCTCAGTGAGCTTTTTTGTTTTGTTTTCTCCTAGGATAAATTCATAGCTGTGAAAGTCCTGGATCAAATGGTATGAACCAGTTTAAGGTTTCTCCCCTACCCCGCCAACCCCATACAATATCGCCTCATTTATTTATCATATGTGGTAAAAGCATTATTTTCCAGTTTATTTGCCTATTTATGTTTTATCATTTATGGTGAGTTTTCTTAAACGTGTTGTAGCTTTACATTTTTAGACATCCATAACTATCAAGTTTTGATTTTGTGATTTCTTTCTTTTATGAGTATATTCACCTGCATTTTTCCTAGTCATTTACCTGTTTCATTCTTCGCAATTAACTCTAATTCATCCAGAATTCATTTTGGCATATGATATGAAGTAGATCTAATTTTGTGTTTTTTCCAAATAGGTCACCAATTGTTTCAGCATCATTTATTGAATAATCCAACCTTCTTCCACTGATATGAGATGGCAAGAACTGTCCTCCCACTAGATAGGGTGTAGCTTTCCACAGGTCGGCCATTTTCTCTCTACCCAAGAAGGTTACATCCAACAATAGCACTGGTACCTTCTTGCAGCTTCTGACAGCTTTTTATACTATAGCCATGGTTGCTGATGCCTTTCTCAAATTCAGGGCACACACAGTTTAGGGCAGTGGTTTTCAAACAGGATTTAAACATTTTAAATAGTCAAAAATTATCTTTCTGAGATGCGTTTTACAAGTGAAAATCGAGGAATCCTGATATATTAAACCACTGTTCCAGATGTGCTATTCCTCCTAGACACAGCTGACAGCCTAATTGTGTAGTCAAACAATACTCCTGGGGTTAGTGTTATTCCTAAAGTTCCTCCTTCAACCTCTTTTTCTACTCTTCAGGTACTCGGAGAATTAAAGCTGACTGGACTCAGTTCCTGGAATTTTCTAGAATGGTAGAAGTGGAAAATGTAAGAAATGTATAAGGAACAAAAATAAATAATGTTTGCAGCCTGTTGCTGGCGGTAGTCTGATCTAGGGATTTAAAGGAGGCAGGATGAATCCCAATCCATGCCACCACTGCCACCATCTCTTATAGAGAGGGACATACCCCTGTGATTCGCCTCTTTTTACTGCAGGTGAAAGGCTCAAGCATAAACCACGGAGTCTTTTAGTGGGTGGTGGGTTAAATGTTTCTCAAAGAAATATTTGACTATTAAAATCACCTGCCACCCACTGTTGACCCTTGCCACCTCCACTCCCAACACAGTTTTCTCTATTGACTTCTGACTTGCTTCTAGCCTGTACTGATTCAGGAAGGAAAAAGGGGGGCTTGGGTGGAAGGATGCCTTGCCTGACCTTACTGCAAAGGGCTCCTTTGGCTCACAGCCGCAGCCCCAATCATTTCTAGATTTGCTGTATTATGCTATGATTTGTTTGTGACTGGAGGTTGGTTTCCATGGCAACGGCAGCTCACCAGGGCATGCGCATTCGCTCTTCCGCAGTGGCAGAATGCGGCTGTGGAGGCGAGGGAGGGGTCATGGGGGCTCCAGACGCTGAAGGTGTTATTTTGCTGTCCTGATGTCAGTTCTTCTGGGCTGAAATGCCACCATTATGGTATACAGAGCACTGAATTTTTTTTAACCCTCGGAAGGCTTTGAGCCACTCCCTTTTTCTTCCTTCTATATTATCTGCTCTCAGTATGTCCACCAGAGATCACGAAGTCTTCCCAGTCTTTGAAGCCACTCACCCACAAGAGGATATTATTCCTCAGGGCCCCCAGGGGATTCATAATGGTGTGGGCACAAGTAACAGACTGCCTTGTTTCAAACCTCCACCGGTGGCTAGTTGCATGTACCTGTGTACAATTTTACTTAATCTCTCTGTGCCTCAATTTCCTCAGATGGAAAATGGGGGTAATAATAGCACCTTTAGAACAGTGTCCAGTAATGATAATCAGTGTATAAGTGTTGGCTAGTATTCTTTGTAGATATTAAAGGAGGCTTACCCTGAAACAGACTTGTGCTGCAGTGTACAAACTCACCCTCTAATGTCCCGTGGCCAAACAGCACAAGCACGGCAGTTACCCCTACAGCACAAAGACTCTTCCCTTTGCATGCGGAGAAGCACCAGGGCCACAAATGTGCCCCACAGCACACATGCCACTACATCACCCAGCCTCACCCAGAGGCACACATATCCTACCCGCAGCCAAAAGTCTCACTAAAGCATGCAGATCTGCGCTCCCTGTGACACAGAGAGACTCTATCCCAGACACAGAGACCATCACAGCCCCTCCGACTGTCCCCACATCACACAGAGCCTTTCCCTGGCACACGTAGCCCACAGAACACAGATTCTTCCAAAACCAAGCATCTTCTCAAGGCCCAAAGACTCACTCCAGAGGTCACAGACGCTCCCTCCTACCCACCAATATGCCCCACAACACAACACTCTCACCACACAGCAGGGACTCAGTCCGTGGCACATAGGCACCCCATGGAACAAAGGCTGTCCCCAGAGCACCCAGATTTCTCTGATGCCCCATCCACTAAACCCATAGCTGAGGTCCTCTGCAGGGCGCAGACTCCACTTGCATCTCCCTGACCCAGCACACGGACTCCTGCCAAGGGAGAGGACTTTTCCCAGGGCACAGAGACGACCCGCAGAGCATGCAGGCCCTCCTCCGGGCACAGGACCTCGCCCCGCACCCAGGCACACAGCCTCCCCCATCCCAGAACACAGTTCACCACACAGCTTGAAAACCCGCACAGAGAGACACAGACTCCGCTGACAGGTGAACTCCACAGCATGCAGACAAGCAGCACAGGACCCAAGCCTGCCCCTACGGACACAGACACAGCTCAAATCACACAGACTCACCCCGTGAAACACAGCGCACCGGCCCCTGACCCCAGCGGCTGACAGCACACGGAGTCTCCCGGACACACACAGATTCTCCTTTTGGCTGAAAGATGCTCCCCACAGCACACAGTATACTGTCTCCAGTATCTAGGCTCACCCCACAAACCCAGCTGTCTCCCCAGGACCCAGGCCCTCCCCCCGGGCACACAGACCCTCTCTGACTCAGCGGACTGGCCCCAGGACACACAGCATCTCGGTGGGACACAGTCATGTCCACAGCACAAGGACGTGCCCTCACCACCTAGACCCTCCCCACAGCTCCAAGACTCAGCCCACGGCACCAAGATTAAATCCAGAGCACAGACTCGCCCCACTGCACTTGGACAAGCTCACCCCATCACAGAGAGATGCAAAGACCATCTTAACATGTATCTCCCACCCCCTCGGACTATGGCAAAACATACCATCTTTCCCTCCAATGCACCTGTTGACTCCACAACAAACACAGTCACCACACAATGCAAACACTCACCCTATGGCACCCTCATGTGCCCTACAGCATCCAGAGCTCCTCCAAATATACACTTCTCCATAAGGCACACTGTGGCCTTGGATCAAGAAAGCCCCTGTCAAATTCTTTAGACACACTCTGTGATATATAGACACACCTCACAACTCATAGCACTACTTCCCGGTGTGCAAACTGGCCCTACAGCACACAGGCTTGTTCCACAACAGACATGCTCATGCCATGGCATCACCTAACTTTTCCCTGAAATGTTCAGATTCGCCCCTCAGTGCACAGTCACCTCACAACCTCGATACAACCTATGACAAAGCACAACCCTGCACTCAGTGATGCACAGAGTCATGTCACGGGACACACTTGTCATGCAGATTCACTTCACTCAAACTGCACACCTTAGGGTGATTACACAGTGCACACACACCCGCAAACACTCACCACCCTTTGCTCTACAACCTCTGGATTCACCCATCACACACAGATGGCTTTCACACCAAAGTCAGCCCAAGGAGGCCCAGAACTTCATCTAGATGCACAGATTCTCCCATCAGCACACAGACTTGCTCCATGACACACACAAACACCACAGAACCCTGAGCCTCACCCCAGATACTCAATCAAGCCTTTCAAGTCATAGATTTGCCCCACGACATAATCACACCCACAAAACTTAGAATTCACAGAAATGCCTGTGAACACATAGATTTCCCCCTCAATGCATAGAATTGCAACACAACACACATTTACCCTAAGATAGAAAACCTATAAAGCACATGAGCCTTCCCCAATATGTAGACACACAACACACACTATTGCCTGTGCAATGCCAAGATTTCCATCATAGTTTACAGATGTGCTTTACCAACCCATTGAGCTGCAGCCCTGGCCCTCAACACACACCACTTGTGTAATAGCTAAGAGCAAGGCCTCTGGACCCAGACTACTTGGGTTCCGAATCCAGATTCCACCCCTTTCTAATTGTGAACATTGGGTAAGTATATTTCTCTATTCTTTGGTTTGCTCATTTGTAATACAAAGATAACAGCTGTACCTATTGAAAAGGGTTGTTGTGAGTATTGAATGGATTAGGATACGCTAAGCGCTTAATACAGTGCCTGGCACACAGGAACTGTTTCAGTTGTTAATGTAATTAACAATGTAATTGATAGTATCATTGCTAATGTGAAAAGGGTCAACCCCAGAACAGCTGGGAACATTACAGCACACAGATGCTTTGCCACAACAGCCACATACCCTACAGAGCACAGACAGGATCCTAAACCAGCCTGCTCGCCACACACCGAGCTTCATCACAGTTCAGAAGTGTGCTCTGTGATGCATGGGCTTGCTGCTTAATATACACACTCACCCCCACAGTATCCAGACCCACAACACAACACATGCACACATATATGCACCCTCCAACTCAGTGATGTGCCCTCTGTCACATGAACACACCCTACAATGCACAGATTTTGTCCCATCATGTGTGGATATAGCACAGAACTATGCTCCTAAGGTCATGCTCCTCAGTGAATAAGTCTTGTGCCTTGATTGTGACTCATCCCACAGCATACAGCGTCACCCAGCTTGCCTCATGAGCACAGAGAACACTCCATAATATGTGTCACACCTCCCAGACCCCTCGGGTGCTTACTCTGTAAGCACTCAGCATTGTGTAACACACACCCTCACTCTGCAACACAGTGTCCTCAGCCCAAATGCACACCTGCCTCCAAGGCACCAGCATGCCCCAACAACACAAAGACACTTCCTGTAACATGAGCACAGCTAGGCCCCAGATATGCAGAGATATTGTACACTAACACACGCGCGCGCACACACACACACACACACACACACACACACACACACACACACACCCTTTGCAGAGGCGTCCTAAAATGCACAGACCCTCCTCCTCAATTAGCTTCCCAGGTGACACAGTGGTAAAGAATCTGCACACCAATGCAAGAGACACAAGAGACTGGGGTTCGATTCCTGGGTTGGGAAGATCCCCTGGAGTAGGAAATGGCAACCCACTCCAGTGTTCTGGCCTGGAAAATTCCATGGACAGAGGATCCTGGTGGGCTACAGTCCATAGGGTCACAAACAGTCGGACATGACTGAACAGGTACACATATTCCCTCCTTAATGACCTCGGAAAACCTGCAGACCCCTGCAACATAAATATGTTTCCCACAGCACACGTGGTCCCCTCATCACTCACAGAACTGCGTCACAATTACAGACTTCTCCTACATGACTCAGTCTAGAGCAGCAATACCCATCATCCAGGGACTAGATGTACAACATGTAAACACACCTTTCCAAATCGACACTCCTGCAAACACACAGGATTCTCTGACAGCTCACAAAATTGCATCACCACATACCTGTCCTTTAAAGCACGAGCTCAGCACAGTGGCCACAGTCAGTGTAGTGGAAAGCCTTGCCACACAGGGCAAAACATTAGCATCTTTGCTTCCAAACTTGATATAAACAATGGCCCCTCTGCACAAGACCCATCCCGAAACTCAAGGAGAAACCTCACACACTTGGATGAATTTCTGCTCTCTGTAGGGGCTCTGCACCCTATACATATACCACCACACTGACACAAACCCCACAAGGTCCAGAGATATGCACATCCCCAAACAAAGGGGCGGTGTAGATTGTGGTTAAAACTTACTCTTAGGATTCAGCCTGCCTGGCTTCCAAGACCATGTGTATTGATAACTAATCATGTGCCTTTGGAAAGGAGTCTAATGTCTCTGTGCCTTGTTTTTCTCAGGTATAAATTGGGAGTAATAATGGTACCTACTTATTAGGGCTGTTAAGAAGAAGAATAAATGCGTGACTGCTTATAACGTGTTTAGAAGAGTGCCTGGCACAGAATTAGTGTACCGATGTTAGCAGATCTGGTTATTGTTGTTATTGTTGCTTCTACACGTGCAACTGGACCATAATGGTACAACTCGATCTAAAATAATTCAAATAACACACAACATGCAGCCCAGAATCCCATCACAGCTCACTCCCACCACCCTTTCCTTACAACTTCCCTGTCGACTGCAGTTAGCCCGCAACACTGGGAAGCACCTGCTGTGCAGTCTCTAACACTTAGATGCATCACATAACACACATGGCAGTGCACAAACACACCCGTGGTACACGAACTCATCCATGCAAACATTCATCCTGTTGAACTAAATGCGCCTTGTCATACACACACACACATGCACACATGGGGTCCACAACACACATACCACAGAACACATTGGCCCCACAACACAGAGAAGTCACTTTAAAATCCCTAGAAACAATCCATAACACATAGACTTCTCTAATGGAGAGCTGATCCATATCGACATGCCTTATAGCATACAGACTTGATTTCGCTGCAGACTCTTCCCACAAATTAGAGAATGGCATCATGACACACCATCTTGTCCCACTGCGCAGTCTAGTCTCCGAAACCCTAGGTGTCTTCCACAGGGTATGGACATCCACACAACCCACAGCCCCCCCAAGGGAACAGAATTACATCACAATGCAAGGGCCCCAAACACCTTTAGCTGTGTCCACCTAGTCCTCCAATAGATATGCAAGGCCCAGAGCCCTCAAATACGACCTGTGACTAGTAATGCAAATGTCTGCCTGCCTAACTCACACTCACATCAGAACATCTGGAGGGAACTTACTGCTGACAGACCACCCCATGCTGCACAGCCATGCCTCACAACATACAGATATTCATCTCGAAGTATAGACACAACCCCAACCCACACAACCCACTCCATAATGCACAGACTGACAACTGTGTAAGACGCGCTCCACAAACACCTGTCTGTCACGTCGTACACACCTTCATCACATAGCACCATCATGCCAAGTATAAAGCCCAACAAAGGGACATCCCTGGTGGTTAAGACTCTGCACTTCTACCGCAAGGGCATGAGTTCAGTTCCTGGTCAGGGAAGTAACATCCCACATGTCCACAGTGTGGCCTAAAAACGACCCCAACAAAACACAAGTAAACCCCTCAGTGCATAGACCTGCCTCATAACAAAAGGCATACCGTGCATGGGCTGGGATCACCATGCACACCCTCACTCTACAAACCTTGTTTGCTCCTCAGTCACTCCACAATGAAAACACTAGACCCACAACACCGAGGTTCACTGCAAAGAGTTTCCCCAGCACAGAGGAGGCCCTATAATGTGCCGGTATGCTCCCTTACCTCCCAGGCTTGCCCAACCAAACTGTGCAAGGCATACATTACACACCAGTCTGGATAGATGGTAGAACACCTTGTATACAATGCAAACATGCCTGATAACATACTTCGTTCCCTGCAGTGCACAGACTTACCTACGGAGCACACCCTCATCCCCCTACGCAAAGGCACATCCTAGAGCACACAGACATGGGCCACAACATCCAGGACAATCCCACAATGCCCAGATTCACTTCACAGTACCATTAAACCCTGTATCCTTAATGCAGACAGAAATGCACAGCACACAGACTAGCCTTCAAAACACAAAGCTGTACAACAGAGAACAGATGTGGCCTAGAACTGACACGTGGTGCCCAACACATACACACACACCCCACACCTTGCTGGGCAGACACCTGGCTTACAGGGAAAACAGGAGCAGGAACAAAGTACCAAGACCTGTCACGCGCAGCACAAAGGCACACCCTGCAACGCTTATCCACAACCCATTACAAGGACTCACCCCACCACTCTGAGCTCAGCACACAGTATACAGAATTGCAAAAGCCCAACAGGCAGATACAAATATGAAACCCAGACTCTTCTCAGAAAGCACAGAATCGTGTCACAAAGCCCTGATATGCCGCACGGTGCAGTGTCAAGTCACAATGAGGAGACACAACTCATGCCACAAGATTCTTCTTACAATGCAGAAATGTGCCTCAGCACACATCTCTCCTAGATGTTCTCCAAAGACAGTGCCAAAACTCTGCTCACCACTCAGAGACCCACACAAAGGAGCATACAACCAGCCCAAATTGGGCAGATTCCCCAGGTATTGTAGAGGGTCAACTCAAGACACACAGATGTGTCACACAACACTCACAGTTGACACAAAACTCACATACATGCATTTGTACACACATGTCCCCCAGCAAAATGAGTGCTCCCCAACACTTGCAGTCAATGACAACACAACCTCCTTTCCCAACAAGGCATGGAATAGCATCTTAGGATACCACCCATTCTATTGAATACAATCTGTAGAACCCTATCACAGTTAACACACTTAGCTCATAATGTGAAGATTTGCTCAAGCAGTGTACACGCATGCACTATAACATGAAGAAACACCCTACAATATACTCACACATGCAGGATAAAGATTCCTCTCAGAACTCACAGACTTACATTACAGCACATCAGCCCACTATTCAGGGTACAGATGAGCTTGACACACACTTTTGTTCCACACCACACTAACTCCACAAACTTGTCCCAACTCAGACTTGTCCCAAAACATGCAAATTTGCCCCTTGGAATCTCAAACTCACAGTGCAACACACAGACTCTAAAAATAATTCCCAAACCACACTAAAATATAAAAGCATGTCCCCATAGAAATACCCTCATTAAGCCCATAGTTGCATTTCAGTGGATAGAAAAGAAGAACAGCACTCCAACTCTGCTCACAATTCTTTGAATAACCCCACAATGCGCAGAATTGCATCATACTGCACAATCGCAACCAACAACTCACAGATCTACCCCAGAGAACAAACTTGTGCCACCACACACTTAACCACATGACTCCCAAACTTGTACCAAACACTCACACTTAGCCCCAGATACACAAACCCACCCTGCATCAAGCCTAGCATGACACACACACTCATCTGTCCAGTGCCCATACACACATTAGAATGTACAGGCAACAGTCACAACTTAAGACACTGCCAAAACAATGGGCAGAATCCAGTCACACCACCGAGCTCTCACTACATTGGCCAGACTCACATCACAGCAGCCCAAATTACACAAAGTGGGCAGCTTCCCCCATAGCTGTTCTATACATCCTGCATACACCCCACAATCCACACATATGTCCCCAAAGATGTAGACCCCCCCCCAGAAACACACAGAGCTGCATAACAAGTTACAAACACTTCTCAAAACATGCACTTCATAACAACTGGACTCCTCCACCATATCTGGTCACATCCTCAAATGCAAAGACTTGCTCCCTCCCCCACCAGCAAAGTCTTGTCCAGGAGCTCTAAAACGTGTGACAGAAAACCTACCTGCCCGATAGTACATACACAGTTTGACACAACTTCCAAGTTCATCTTACAATGCACAGGCTTTCCCCCTACACATGGCATAAGTCCATAGTGCAGAGACTCATCTACAAAGCAAACAATGAGCCCATTATGCACCGCAACCACCAGATGCCCCCAAACACACAGAATGTGAACCACAACTCCAAAAACCACTCTGCCATGTGTATATGAGCCTTACAGTGCCTATACTCTCCTAGAACTCCAAACTCAGCTTTCCACTACCTAGACCAACTGATGATATCACACATGTTCCACGACTTGACTCCCACTGCAGCCCACAGAATAGTATCACCACATACAGGTTTCTCTCACAACGCAAAAATTCTCCAAAAAAGCCGAGACTTGCTCCTTGAGGCATCCAACATCACTATAACACTTAGATTTGCCTCAGAATCAGTCTTGCACCACAGTACTCGCCAAATGTCTCACAATATCTACAATGACCTTATAATGGACAGACTTGCCCCGCCATGTCCAGGCTTACTCCACCACACCAAGACATGCCGTATAACCCACAGATAACTTCCACAAAGCTAACTCTCCTGATACTGCACAGACTCACTTTACAATATCAACTCACCCAGTTTTACCCAATGGTGAAAATAGATTTAAAAAATATCCAGCCACAAATTCAGTCTTACCAAACAACACCCAGACGTGTCTTCCAGCATACAAACTAGCTCCATAATCCCTAGCTGCAGTTAACCTACAATGAGCAAGTGTACCCTGTGACACAGAGGTTTCTCCCACAAACACAAAACTGCATTCTGATACACAGATTCACCCCAGTATGTACACACACAATTGCTCTGTAAGGCAAATACTTACCCCACAAAGAAAACATGTGTCCCCAACCCCCAGAATTGCCCTAGGACACACAAACTTCCCCCACAGGAGGAAGACATGATCCCCATTACAGAGTTGTTCTCCTCACCAGATGTACTTTCCAACACAGCCTTGCCCCACAAGGTACCCTTGACCTACAACCTAGACACAATCTCTAATGTACTTTGTCACCCCTACACCGTAGCAAAACCTCCAGTGAAAAAGTGCATCCTACAGTGTAGAAAACACCTTGCAAATGCAGGGACATGCCCAACAGTTCCAGAATGGCCACATTGGGCTCAGACTTCCTCCCCAAAGCAAATTCACTTGGAAACACCTAGAACAAAAATCACAACTTACAAGCGCACTCCAGATCAACTTCTCCCCACAACGCACTGACATGCGCCACTAGCTGCCTGCACAAAATCTCACAATTCAATACATTAGCCACAATACTACAGATCAGCCTCACAGTACACAGTCTAGTCCAACACCGCTGAGAGACATGCCCTATAATGCATAGACTGACCTACCACACAAATGTACCTCACAGAACAAATCTTTACCGAGCATAAAGATCCCAAACTCAAGACATGTTCAGTCATACACTGGCATATGTTACAACACAGAATTACTTCATAAAGCAGATATGCCTACAGCACACAGGGTGATCTTAACGCAAATACACAAGCTCCTGCACACCCAGACTCACCCCTAATAATACACACTCTCTTTAAAACACCAGAATATACCTAACACCCCATCCAGAATCAGTCTAATCATACAGTGCGCAGCACAGACCACGTCTTCCAGAAGTGGCTTACTATGTAAAGACATAACTTCACTTAGGAAACTGTCCCTCTTTATGAAGCCACATAGATTGCCCATGAGGCACAGACATATCCTACAGTGCAAAGGTTATCCCTATGATATAACAACTTACTATAGAATCTCCAGAATCAACCCATGACATGTTGTCTCACCCTGTGATTCAAGCATATATCCCACAACACACAGACTGCAGTGTATATACCACAACAGCTAGACATACCCTACATTGTGAGGACATGTTCCTCAGTCCATAGATTTACCTGATGGTACATCCAAATAAGACTTCCCCGGTGGCTTAGTGGTAAAGAATCTGCCTTCCAATGCAGGAGATGTAAGAGACGTGGGTTCAATCTCTTGGTTGGGAAGATGCCCTGGAGGAAAGCATGGTAAGCCACTCCAGTATTCTTGCCTGGGAAATCCCATAGACAGACGAGCCTGGTGAGCTACAGTCCATAGGGTCGCACAGAGTCAGACATGACTGAGTGACTAAACACACACACAAATCCAAAAAATCAGTCATAAAAATTACAATGCTCCGAATCACTCCCACAAAACACGCTCACTCCAAACCTCAGACCTCACAGGACCCATAATTCATAGCGATAACCCATAATTCACAGCTTCACCTCACACCCTATAGCTACTCCTCCCTTAATGTAGAGAACATCACAGTGCACATGTGAATCATACCAGTCATGGACTGACAGCACGAGAAACTCATAGGCCCTACCATTCACTAACACCACATACGTCACACACACTTGCCCCACAACAGCTAGACTCACCTTCCTTCAGACAGACTCAACACACAACATTTAGCCTCACTCCAGTTACACAGAGACATGCCACCTAAACTCAGAAACTAGCCCGGGGACACTCAGACTTGTCCCACGGTCCTCACAGAAGAGCCATACTGAGAGACACACGATCCACAGCACACATATTCATCCCACAATGCCCAGCCTGGCCCTAGACTTCACAGATACCCTCATAACACCCAGACTTGCTGCATAATACTCAGAAGGCCTCACAAGAAAAGCAGGATAGTAAGTGTGTGTCCTCTGGAACATTCAGATTGACTTCATGAGGCATCCATGCTATCATGTTTAAGCCTCATTAACAAGCTGTTACTCTGTAGCACACAAACTGAAGACCTACATGCTCACACAGGATTTTGGCACATGACTTCATTCCTTTGGCTCTGTATAAGCGTTTGTAAACATGGATGAAATATTTCCTTTTCAGCTGTTCCAAAGATGAAATGAGATAGTTTCAGGAAAGAATCAAGGTTCAGGACACAGGCTTGGGAATGCAGTTGCACCTGTTCCCAGTCCTGGCTCCAGCACTAGGAACTGGACGTGCTCGATATTGTAGAAGTGGTTCAGGGTGGAGCAGAAGGCAGAAAGCTCTGTCAGTCAGGCCTGGCTTTGAATTCTGCCTCTGCCACTTATTAGTCACATGGTGCTGATGATGTGCTTTAATTTTCTGATCCTCAGTCTTCATTTGTCAACTGTGGATGATGCTGGTTCCTGCCTCCAAGACTGTTGGACTGTATGACACCAGGTATCTTAATCTGCATTTCTAGTCAAAGAGAAGCAGTAAAATGGGGAAGAAGGTTGCAGCAGGTGGGCCCTGCTTAGGCCCATGGGGAGGAGGAAGATAAAAGTAGGTGCATGCCAGGGTCTCCGACAGAAGGGTCCCTGATAGCATCAGGACTGGAAGATCTGAGCAGCCACCATATTTGGTCTTCAGATTATAAAAGGCTGTGTTATTACACCATACCATCTTTAATAATCCACATTTTCCGAAGAAGGCCATCTTTATTGCTTATTTTTGTAGCTATTTCAAGAGCAGGAAGAAAATCTTGTGCCCCCTCTGCTGGCCAAACAGTAGAAAGGCAGCTGAAGAAATGAGTAGAAAAGTCTTTCTCCAATAAAGTAGTCACATAAATATACATAACATTCATCACAGATAAGTACCTACACACCAGAACACACACACACGCATAGTGCCACAGATATTCACACTGACATAGACCTACAGGTGTGTCATCATCCCACAGATCATACATTCTTTCAGCCACAGCCAAAGACATGTCTGCACGAATATGAGCAAATAACCCAGAGTCCCAACAGGGATCATCTCATGTCTACACAGATACACATATGCATCCACACAGATCCATACAAATTTTTACAGTTCTGTATGTAGACACAGAGCACCATGTAGGCAGAAATATACACTCCACACTCACACAGGCCCAGAGAAGCAGGCAGAGACATATGTATGCCAACCTAGGCATCCATAGGATGTGTTTACTAATTCATAACCTCAAAGTTGCAAAAACACAGATACATACACATACAGACATATGACAACATACAGATGCTTCTAGAGGCTGATGAGGTACCTGTCCATTCTCAGACACTTCAGATGTTTATGCAGAAACGTAGACAAACCCACGGAAGCTCACACAGACACGTGGGTGTTGGCCTGTCTACACACACACCCATAGACTGCACAGAGCTGTCCATATGCAGACACAGGTGTATGTGTTTTTATTGATACACAGAGACACGGAGACATTTATGCAAACACTGAAGTATGGAGATTTATTCATAGGTAGATACATGTGTTTTAAATATGTACTTACTATCATTTTCATGCTCACAGTAGCACATGAATCTATACACAGAGGCATAATTGTTATTAAAACATACCTGTGCATACATGTTCCTGCCTGTACATGCAACCCACATGCTCATGCTCACCATGAAAACATATAAACATGCACACATGCATATGTATAGAAATGACTATGGGGATGCACATGGGAATGTTCATGCATGTTGGTGTGCACATAGAAACACACAAGCATGCAGGTGTGCACACATACATGCACTTGTACATGGAAACATATCCATGCACACACACACACACAACAGAGACAATCCATAAAGAAATCTCTGCTGCTGCTGCTGCTGCTAAGTCACCTCAGTCGTGTCCAACTCTGTGTGACCCCATAGACGGCAGCCCACCAGGCTCCCCCATCCCTAGGATTCTCCAGGCAAGAACACTGGGTTAAGGTGCCATTGCCTTCTCTGAGAAAGAAATCTCTACATGCATATATACACAAAGACAGTGCTCTATACATACAGAGACATATACTTTTATATAGAGAGATATAAGCATTATATATAGATACAGGGGAGAGAATGAGGCAGGGAAGAAAGAGGGAGATTGATTCATATGCAGAAGTTTATACCTGCAGATATGGGCATAGAGGCACACAGGCCTAGAGACCCACACAGAGGTATACATGGGCAAATACGTCTGCACTCACACACACTCACTCAGATGCACAAGAGGAACATACAAAGTCACATTCATGCACAGAATCTCAGATTCAGAGACACAGGCATTAGACAGAGACAGAGAAATACGTGGTTCACACCCATGTAGATGCACAAAGGTTTCGACACCAAAGCTGGTACGACACATTCCACGTGAATGTACAAATGGACATGGAGACCCACAAATATACTGGAGAAACACAGAGGCACATGGGAGCACAAGCATGCATGTCTTGCACACAGACAGAAAAGCTATGCACCCACACTGGCAGAGCCCAGCACGCCTTCACAAACACACAGTTGCACAGACACATGTGTGTATTGTCATATGTATGCATGCAAACAGAAGTGGGGATAGGTACTACAGAGGCATACACAAACCGAGAGGAACAGAGACATAGCAGAACACATAGGGAAAATTCCTGTACACAGAGTCCTCAAATGCACACAGTAACATGAGCATGTGGACACACAGATGCATTCATCCACAGAGTCATCCAAAGACATTAGTTCTCATGCAGACTCACACACACACGTGCCCATAGACATGAGGATGGTCACACAGACATACGCATCCAACCAGAGGTGGAGGAACAGATGTATGAACACCAAGGCATGCATGTGTGAATAGAGAAGCCCTGAGACACAGATAAAGAGGCTTATAGGCAAGAATGTACACATGTAGGCACATAGACTCCCACCCCTACACACACCTATGTCATGTACGCACAGATACACAGACATGCAGAGGCCCACACAGATGAATATTTGCAAACAGTAAACAGGACTAAACATGCCCACGCAAGCATGGGTGCTATCTTATACACACGGTCTCTTGTAGAGATATACACACTGAAGACAAGACTTCAACCACATAGATGCTGACATGCTGCAAAGCCCCTTACAGGCACATGCACACAGAGCTCTATAAATGCACTTGCCTATATGGACACACAAAGTCTCATGCAAATGTGCACTCAGATGGCAGGCATCCCCACCCAGAAATACACAGACACAGAAAATCTTCAGCCTGTAAAAGCAAGAGACATACCCGTATGCATGCATGTGTGCTGTCACTTCAGTTGTGCCCAACTCTTTGCAACCCCGTGGACTGTAGCCCTCCAGGCTCTTCTGTCCATGGGATTCTCCAGGCAAGAATACTGGAGTGGGTTGCCATGTCCTCCTCCAGGGGATCTTCCCAAGCCAGGGATCGAACCCTCATCTCTTAAGTCTCCTGCACTGGCAGGTAGGTTCTTTACCATATACATGTAGAAATAGAGACAAACCCACAGGCACACAAATGCACAGATGCACAGAGATGCACCCTCACATGTCAGTATATACACACAGTGACTCGTGCTCATGTGTGCATATGCACAAATGATTTACAAATGTACTTCTATGCCCACACAACACTAAGTCTAAATGTACATCAAATATAAGAATGTACAGACACTGTCAGTTACATCTGTCAGTGTAAGCATATAGGTGTATCCATGGGCTTAATCATGTTACAGACAGAAACACAAGACTTCCACATGCATAGACATAGAGACACATGCAGACTTAAACATATGAAAACTGACTCAAACATATATAAAAGAATGTGACTTTTAGTGTCTTAGCCTCTTCAAGAGAAAATGAAAATTAGTGAGCTCCCTCTGATGGCTGAACTATATAAAGTGATGTGGAAATTACCAGAAATATCTCTGAAAGCTCTGGATTGCACATGTGTTTGTGTGTGTGTGCACACAGACACACACTTCCACATTGCACAGAATCATGGACATAAAATCACATAGAAGCACAGAAATATAAATGTGAATAGGCAAACATAGAAAGACCCATAGACAGTTATACACACACAACCCCAAAGTATCTCAGAGTGTGATATTTAAGGGTGTGGCTATTGAACTTGAAAATGAACAAAACCAAACCTGCATTTGCATCCCATATCTGGCACTTACTGACTCAACGATTTGGGGCTATTTTCCTGCTTTCTCACCTGTATCCTGGGGGTGATATTAACACCTAGCTCTTAGAGCTGTTCGCAGATTCAGTGCAATGAAAGGCTTAACCTCGTGCTTGGAATGTCCCAGAGGCCACTGCTGCTGCTGCTTTTTGATTTTTCTAGAGCTGAAGTACTTAGCTGAATAGGGTTTGAGTTTTGTAGTTAAAGTGCATGGTTATATCAGGGAGATGTGTTAGTTAACAATATTTGTAAGTGATATTAATGAAGAATAAATGACCTTCCCAGACAAGGCTATTTCTGAAGTTCTCAGAGATGAGAAGGACTTATTACTGTCCTTAGGAAATGGAAACACCTAAAACAAATATTTCTTGCTATTGCTGTGTGTCGTTGTCACTGTTCTATGTTATTCCTATCCTTTTCCTTTTTGCAGGAGGTAGGAAGATTGAGAGAGCTGGTGGGAGCGGGGAAGAGGGAGTCTTTCGCCACCTAGTGACCATTTTGAGTAAGTACAATATTTGTGGATTGCTTAGAAATACTCCCTAAAATTTCACCATTGCAAGGTTGCAACTGCCCTGGTGATTAAGCTGGTATACATCAAGTTATAGTGGTTTCTGCTATACCATAGTCCCCACCCTTATCCACTGTTTCGATTTCCAATGTTTCAGTTACCCGCACTCAACTGTGGTCTGAAAATATTAAATACAAATGTCTACAAATAACAATTCATAAGTTTTAAATTGCACGCCATTTTGAGTAGCATGATGAAATATTGCACCGTCCTGCTCGGTCCCACCCAGGATGTGAAGCATCCCTTAGTCCTGCATATCCCACTCATTAGTCACTTAGTATCAGATCGACCGTCGAGCTATCACACCCTTGTGTCCAAGTCACCCTTATTTTGCTTAATAATGACCTCAAAGTACAAGAGTAGTGATGCTGGCAATTCGGTTACACCAAAGAGAAGCCATGAAGTGCTCCTTTAAGTTAAAAGTTCTCGAGTTAATGAAGAAAGAAAACCACATTGTATGCTGAGGTTGCTAAGATTTATGGTAAGAACGCATCTTCTACCCATGAAATTGTGAAAAAGGAAAAAGAAATTGGTGCCAGATTTGCTATTGCATCTCAAACTGTGAAAATTACAGCCACAGTGAGGGATAAGTGCCTAGTTATGATGGAAAAGGCATTTTATTGTACAATAAGATATTTTTGAGAGAGACCACGTCCACGTAACTTTTATTACAGTGTATTTGTTCTATTTTACTATTTTCACTGTTATCATTAATCTCTTACTGTGCTTAATTTATAAATTAAACTTTATCATAGGTGTGTATGTATAGGAGAAAACATAGTCTATATAGGATTGAGTACTATCCACGGTTTCAGGCATCCACTGGTGGTCTTCGAACATATCCCTGGGAATAAAGGTGGAACTCTTCAGAAATTCAAAAGTCATAAAATAAAAAGAAGTCTTTGTTTCTAAAATTCTTTCCTTCACTCACTTTTCCTCTGGGATTTAATGAGACTATGTTTTATAGCGGTGGTCTTCAAACTTGCTAATTATAGGCTACCTAAAATAATTTTGAGAAACTGTCTACCCTGTCAAACATCTTGAAGTTAGCATCTGAAATTTCTTATCATAAGTTTAATTATTTGTACAGTTATCATTTGCAGCATATTATAAATATTTATACTTTTAATTAATGATTTAATCACATTTTTAATCTGTCCAATGAGCTAAAAATACCTTGCTAATTGGAGAAGGGAGCGGCCACCCACTCCAGTATTCTGGCCTGGAGAATTCTATGGACTGTATAGACCATGGGGTTGCAAAGAGTGGAATGACTGACTTTCACTTTCACCTTAATCTGTCCAATGAGCTAAAAATATGTTAACAAGACACTCATCATTGTTAATTAAGAGCAAACAAATAAGGAAAAACCATGAACAGTTAGAAATTTTACATGATTTTATTATTTCCTTGAAATTGCCATTCCATTCAGCTTCCCTCACAGAATTTATCGTAATGCAATTTATTTTTATGTTCAAAGATCTTTTATTGGTCACCCATACATCTCTGCAAAAATATAGGTTGAAATAAATTTTCTCATAATACTAAGCTTCTAAGTACTAAATCTTTTATTATTAAATTATTAGTAGCACACAGTTTATCAGAAGAGTATAAAATATTACACATTTTGAAAAGTAAAAAATGAAAACTAGAATTTGGTTGGCAATGCTTTTCTTAAGTGAATTTGATTGTTTATTTTTCCCCAAATTAGTTCATGACTTGGAGGATGACTCTTACTTCTAATGAGACAGAGTAGAATATAAATTTTATTCCCATAAATAAGGAGAAGGGAATGGAATGAGTCCAAGTCACAGGTCAAAAATCACATGGTGACCAGTCATAAAAAAAGCTTAATAACTTAAACTTTTTAAATTAAAATTTTTTATTTTTAACAGACAATTTGGCTGAGCCTATCTTTAATTGTTTGAAAGAAAATAAGCCTGAATTATAGAAGAGTTTGTTGCTGAATCATTAATTTTAGTGTTTCTGGGAGGCTTACCAGAATAACCTTATCACCAAGGTTTAGCAAATGACTATTATATATCATTCTTTCATTTTGAGACATTGTTTTTAATTCATTGGACTTACAAAGATTGGGAAAATAAAAATACTTAGAAAAGTGTCACTTAGTTAATACAATAATTTTGATAAAATCCCTTTAGTTTATTATTTACACTAAATATGAAACTTTGAGGCTACTGATTTGGATTATTGATTTCATAGAAAACATTTATAATATAACTCAGTTGACAAAGGCAATGTTCATATCAAAATAATCAGCCAAATCAGCTTTATCTTCAGATAAAGTGTCAAATGGAGACACTCATTTTTCAATGGAGAATATAAATTAATATGCATTTTGAGGAACCTTATTTAAACCGTGGAGAAATCAATTTGGGGGCACCTCTGGTTAAATATTTTACTAGCAATGTGAATAGAAGATTAAAATGAGATTTTTATTTATTTCAAAATAAAGAAAATTTAATTTTAATATTTAATAATAATTTAATGATAAATTTTCTTAATAAAATAACAATAATTTAATAATAATTTTGTTTCTTACATGTAATTTAAAATTAAATGGTGTAATATGTAGCTAACATGTTATAAAACAAAGAATTGAATGGCATGCATAGTTTGTTTTGGTAAACAAATATCCCAATTTGGGGTTTCTGGAAATAATTAAGAATAATGTATAAGAAATTTTAAAGACATTATTTTTTTAGGCCACAGGATTAAACTTTTCAAACATATTTTATAAAAGAGAAAAGTATATAGAGCTAAAAAATAATGGGACTGGCAACAACCATATTTAATTTTTTGATAAGAAGTACTAGAAAATCTGTAATTATAAAATGAAATGAGGATTGCCTTTCATTGGGAAAGATATTTCAAGATACAATCTGAGAAAACACATTTTAGCTAGTTTAATTGAATGATGTACCTTATTTGAAAGAAATCACATACAATTTCTATACATGTTTTACCAATGTAAACATTTTGTAATACAAAAAACATTCCAATTATGTGTAAAAGAATCAGCATGGACAGTATATGCAGCTATTAGGAAGTGCTTTTGTTTCCAGTTAATGACAGATGTAAGTGATTAGTGTTGAGAACAGCTGCAAAATAATGCTTAATTTTAAGCAAGTGGGAAAAAGTTGTCCTTGGACAGATCAGTTTTAGGCAGCAAGAGGCATGGATGTTGAGAAGCTGAGCGTGGATTCCCTGCAAACTACCCCTGCTCACATACTTTCTGAAAAGAATTCATGGATGAGTAGCCAAGTTTGAAGCCCACTGTTCTAAACTGTCATCAGCAGGATTGCTCCAGAACAATGTTTTGTGTTAGGATAATCAATTTTTTGTAGTTCACAGTCACAGGAGTGCAGTGGAGGTAGCTGCCACTCTTGATTTTCTGCCAACTGTTTTTATGACTGATCATGTTTGAGCCAAAGGTTCTGAAAGGGATTATTTTTGTTTTGCTGATAAATGTGTATATTGACTAGATCTCCATTGTCTGATACTGGAGCCGCTAGCAACATGTGGGTATTGAGCATTTGAAATGTGATTAGTGCAAACTGGGCTTCCCTGGTGGTTCAGTGGTAAAGAATCCTCCTGACAATGCAGGAGATGCAAGAGACCAGGGTTCGATCTCTGGGTCAGGAAGATACCCTGGAGAAGGAAATGGCAGCCCACTCCAGCATTCTTACCTGGGAAACCTCATGGACAGAGGAGCCTGGCGGGCTACAGCTCATGGGATTGCAAAGAGTCAGAAACAACTTAGTGGCTAAACACCCACTAGTGCCAACTGCAGTATATTCTAAGTGTAGAATGCAACACAGCAGATTTCAAAGACAGGGCACACATAAATGAAATTTTTCATTAATATTTTTATATTGAGTCCATGTAGAAATGATAATATTTTGGATATATTGAGTGAAACAACACACATTATTAAAATTAATTTCACCTGTTTTTTAAACTTTTAAAATTATTGTAACATGAAAATTAAAATGATATAGGTGGCTTGCATTATATGTTTTATATGATAGTGCTACTCTAGAGCTCAGATTAAAATTCTCTAACTTCCCCTAAATAGTGTGATCACAGAAAAGATTGATTTGTCCACTAATGTTGATATTCTTTTTAAAAAAATTTTATTTTTACTTTATTTTACTTTACAATACTGTATTGGTTTTGCCATACATTGACATGAATCCACCATGGGTGTATACAAGCTCCCAATCCTGAATGCCCCTCCCACCTTCCACCCCATATCATCCCTCTGGATCATCCCCATGCACCAGCCCCAAGCATCCTGTATCCTGTATCGTACATAGACTGGCACTTCGTTTCTTACATGATAGTATACATATTTCAATGCCATTCTCCCAAATCATCCCACCCTCTCCCTCTCCCTCAGAGTCCAAAAGTCCGTTCTATACATCTGTGTCTCTTTTGCTGTCTCACATATAGGGTTATCATTACCATCTTTCTAAATTCCATATATATGTGTCAGTATACTGTATTGGTGTTTTTCTTTCTGGCTTACTTCACTCTGTATAATCGGCTCTAGTTTCATCCATCTCATTAGAACTGATTCAAATGTATTCTTTTTAATGGCTGAGTAATACTCCATTGTGTATATGTATCACAGCTTTCTTATCCATTCATCTGCTGATGGACATCTAGGTTGTTTCCATGTCCTGGCTATTATAAACAGTGCTGCGATGAACACTGGGGTACACGTGCCTCTTTCAATTCTGGTTTCCTCAGTGTGTATGCCCAGCAGTGGGATTGCTGGGTCATAAGGCAGTTCTATTTGCAATTTTTTAAGGAATCTCCACACTGTTTTCCATAGTGGCTGTACTAGTTTGCATTCCCACCAACAGTGTAAGAGGGTTCCCTTTTCTCCACATCCTCTCCAGCATTTATTGCTTGCAGACTTTTGGATCACAGCCATTCTGACTGGTGTGAAATGGTACCTCATTGTGGTCTTGATTTGCATTTCTCTGATAATGAGTGATGTTGAGCATCTTTTCATGTGTTTGTTAGCCATCCGGATGTCTTCTTTGGAGAAATGCCTATTTAGTTCTTTGGCCCGTTTTTTGATTGGGTCGTTTATTTTTCTGGAGTTGAGCTACATAAGTTGCTTGTATATTTTTGAGATTAGTTGTTTGTCAGTTGCTTCATTTGCTATTGTTTTCTCCCATTCCGAAGGCTGTCTTTTCACCTTGCTTATAGTTTCCTTTGCTGTGCAGAAGCTTTTAATTTTAATTAGATCCCATTTGTTTATTTTTGCTTTTATTTCCAGAATTCTGGGAGGTGGATCATAGAGGATCCTGCTGTGATTTATGTCGGAGAGTGTTTTTCCTATGTTCTCCTCTAGGAATTTTATAGTTTCTGGTCTTGCATTTAGATCTTTAATCCATTTTGAGTTTATTTTTGTGTGTGGTATTAGAAAGTGATCTAGTTTCATTCTTTTACAAGTGGTTGACCAGTTTTCCCAGCACCACTTGTTAAAGAGATTGTCTTTACTCCATTGTATATTCTTACCTCCTTTGTCAAAGATAAGGTGTCCATAGGTGTGTGGATTTATCTCTGGGCTTTCTATTTTGTTCCATTGATCTGTATTTCTGTCTTTGTGCCAGTACCTATACTGTCTTAATGACTGTGGGTTTGTAGTAGAGCCTGAAGTCAGGCAAGTTGATTCCTCCAGTTCCATTCTTCTTTCTCAAGATTGCTTTGGCTATTAATGTTGATATTCTGATGTAACCAGTTCCTTTACTGGTATTTGGGTTTCTGAACTGGGGAATTTCTAGTTGTTAGGCTTGAAATTTGTAGTTGTTTTTCTTAGGAAAAAGTAAAAAACCCCAAACAAACCAATATTCCACTACAGATATTGAAAAAGTAGTCTTTTATTAGTACCTGGAAATTTTCCCAGAATGAACTTTGGATGGCTTCTCAGTGGATATATGTGAACTTTTTCAAGCTCTTCAAAATTGTCAGTGACAGGTATTGCATTCTACAGAAGATATGACATGTTTCATCACATTTGAGATTTTTTTATGTAATATGTTTTAATGTAACACTAAGAAAGAAAAAAAATACTTCCAAATAAACTGTGAGGTAATGTTTTCATATCCATAGAATTTTAATTTTATACTTACCAAAATAGCTTTTTTGGGCATATATGGACATATATTTTTATCATATATCATGATACCAAAATAGCCACAACCAAGTTTGAGTATGTATGGCAGTGACTTTCAACTGCCTCCTGGCTGACAGGGATTGTAAAATGCCACTGATTATAAGACACAGTCTGATTTCAGAGACATGAAGATGTTAAGAAAATATGCATCTTAGAATTGGTTAAATATGGTTAGTCATCTGTCAAGAAAGAAAGGATCACAGAGGACAGAAAGCCAGACTCCAAGACATCAGCTTAGTGAAAACACCTTTTCTGTGTGTGATCGGATATACAAAACCCAAAATGCGGCTCTTACTCAAACTTTTATCAGAGAGCACTTAAAAAACATTGCAATATACATTTCATGCTAGTTGTTTGATGGTTTTCCTAGTTTTATTTGTTTCCTGGCTTGGAAGTGGGAGAAGTGGAGGAGAAGGGGACGACAGAGGATGAGATGGTTGGATGGCATCACCGACTCGATGCGCATGAGTTTGGGTGAACTCTGGGAGTTGGTGATGGACAGGGAGGCCTGGCATGCTGCAGTCCGTGGGGTCGCAAAGAGTCAGACACGGCTGAGTGACTGAACTGAACTGAACTTGGAAGTGGGAGAGTTAGGGAAGAATCGTGATGGGTGGGGCTTCGGCTGGGCACAGACTGGCTCTCTCTAAACTGAAAATATCTAGCATCTCTGGAGTGAGAATCACTTAGCACAGCCTTGTGTGGGGCTGTGCCTTCAATGGCACTGTTTGTTCTTTGCAAGCCGGGTAACTGACACAGCCTTTCTGCCTGTCCCTGCTTAGCTTAGTTCTAACATATTCACCATATCCTTTCTTGATTGAGAGGGAGGGATGGAGATAGAACTGCTTTCCTAGTTTTTGTTTTACATAGTATTTGAAAGGGTGAGCAAGATGAATAAAAATTCCACAGGAAGTCCATTATGTCAAGAATCAATGAAGGAAAAACATAGTCTAGATTTGTCATCCAGAAATTGTGCAAATCTCTGATTCTAATGGTACTTGTGATGATATATTTATAAGAGGAAACAAATTTCAGAGTTCTCAGGAAATGAGAAAAATAAGAGAATCTAAACCATGTTTCCTCTTTTGTCCCTACACTTGTACTGAGTCTTAAGTGTCTCTTGAAGGCTTAGAAGCAGGGCCCAGCTTGTGACCAGTGCAGCCTCATTGGGCCCTGAGCTTAGAAGGGCTCCATGCTTGCTTTAATGCTCTGCCGTCATGGTCTAGAAATCCTTAATACCTTTTTCAAAAGGAAGTCCCACATTTTCATTTTGCCCTGAACCCCACAAATTATATAGCTAATCTTGTTCAAAACGAGACACTTGCCAGAGAATAATGAACTGAAGTTGCCAAATTAAATTAGAAGCATTGCTTTTCTAATGTTGTGTCCTGAATCCTTTCTGTCAGTACTTGTAAATACAGTATTCGTAAGCTACAATTGTTGTTAGGAATAATAGTTGTAGAAGTACATCACAGGAATGTTAGTGTCACTCAACAGTACTTTGTATGGACTTCCCCACTGATTCATAGGACCTGGGGCATCTTCTGTGTCTCTCTTTTCTGATCTGTAAATGGCAGTGACATTTCACCTTAACCCCAAATAACGGTAATTGTTAGAATTAGATTGAAATGCCTGTGGAAGTACTTGTGATCTCTAAAGGTTGAAGCAGATACAGAAGATGATTTATGCCCCTTCCTCGGCATGGAGTCTGGGTGGCACCTATCTGCAGGGGTCCTGGTGCCTGAGTTGCACTCAGCGGTGAGGCCGCTCTGCCCCATGACTATACAGCAGATATCCAAGGGGGTCCTAGAGCCAGACAGTCAGCACACCTGCCATGTTAAGAGCCTGCTGAGGAACATCACACTGCTGCCAAGATGACTGGGTCAAGGCTCCTGCCTGGAAATCACTGCTATGCAGACAAGGCTAGAGGGCTGAGAAGACATGAGAGGAAGTGTGGACAGGAAAAATCCTCTGCATCTCTGGGACCTAGTCCTGAGGACTTTTTCTAGGGCATGTGTGCATGCTAAGTCACTTCAGTTGTCAGACTCTGTGCAATCCTATGGACTGTAGCCTGCCAGGCCCCTCTGTCCATGGGGATTCTCCAGGCAAGAATACTGGAGTGGGTGCCATGCCCTCCTCCATGGGATCTTACCAACCCAAGGATTGAACCTGTGTCTCTTATGTCTCCTGGCATAAGGAGTTCTTATGCCAGAACCTGGCAGGCAGGTTCTTTACCACTTGCACCACTTGGGAAGCCCGTGGGCTATATCTGGGCTTAAAGAGGACCCAGCCATAGGTGCCAGCCACTTCAGATTGTCACAGGAGCTTTCTTATTTCTCAGAATGGAGCTGTATTCAGAGTTGCCATTATCTCAGTAAGAAAAGTAGACTTTTGTCTCCCTCATGTGAAGGAACTCATTTTCCTGGAAGCGGTGGGGGCGGGGGGAAGTGTGCAAGAATGCCCGTAGTGACTTTGTGGTACATCCTGCCAGTCTTTAAACAACTGCAGGGTTTTGTTATGCTGCAGTGGAGAGAAGGGAAAGCAGCACTTCAAATGAGGTCACAGAAAATGCCATTGGAAATATCTTGGTAGTGTCTTCTGTCACTAATGGGGTGTGGTGATTGACAGTTTCCTTTAGTTCACATATCAGGTATAAGACTTTTTGTTTCTTGTGTGTGGCAAAAGCGAGGATAGGTGTAGTTTTATAGGAATGAAAGTCCAAGAAGAAACTATTTATCTCCTGCCTAAGATAATGCAGTGTGTTTGGTGGCAAGCACCTACTAGAAAACGGGAGGGGACTGTGTTGTGTCCCCATGCAGAGGATGAAATAGCCAGGAGATATGAGCATTATTTTAATGTTTTTGCATTAGAGTTTGCACTCCAGGTTCAGTCTGCCACAAAGGCTGCAGATCTGGTAAATCAGTAACAAGCAGCCAACATCTGGTTTGTGATTGATCCAGATCTGAGACTGCCAGCTGTCTAGCTACTTGGCTTGGGAGAATGCCTGATAGCCTAGATCAGGATTGGAGATGGGGAATAAGGATGGTGATTAGGCAGCTGTCTTTGTGCTAATGAGCTTGCCACCAGGCACATGTATTTTGAGAGACTTTCATCCCAAGAGAGCCTTTAAAGGGAAGTTGGCTGTTGCACGCAGAGGTTGGTACAGGCATAACAATGCCTATAGGTAAGAGGATAGGGAGGGTGCTCTGGGGGACTTCATGAACTAGATGGAAAGGGGCCATCTGTGCAGGTGCCTGTACCTGACTTAGGTAAGGCCCCGCTCAGGTTGGAATCAGAGCATTCTTGAGCTGCCTCCAGCACTGCCTGAAATCCTACTGTGTGTTCCCACACAAACCAAGAGAGGCCACACCTGTTGATGAAGGCAGGTTGGGACCTCAGTGATGACCTCACTTATAGGAAGCTGATAATATCATTACAGAGTTGCAAAGAACCTTTCAAGGCTATTTAGTGCAATCATTATATCTTAATTTTGAAACCTCCAATAAATGTTTTTTTCCTCCAGAAATGGGAAGCTCAGTGTTTCCCGAGGCAGTCCATTCTGCCTCTGGCCATCTTCAGTAGTTCTGCTTTGTACTGGACTGCAGTCTGCCTCCCTGGGAGGCACATTCTGAACTCTGGGACAAGTCACATTGTGCTGACATGTGGCACTTTTGGTCACTGAAGACACTTAACTCTTCTCTTTGCCTAGCTTAGTCTCTGTCCAGCGTTCTCCATTTGACAGTTTAGCCAGTGTTACCCTTACCCTTGTTTTCTTCCTCCCGAGAGTCCAGGTCCCCAGGATCCCAAAGTTTGGACAGTATTCCTGGTGCAGTTGGACCATTGGTTCCTTAAGCTTAATATCATTCATCTATTGACTGCATGACATTTATGATCAGATTGCAGTGTTGAGCCACCCAAAGTTTCCAGACAGTCTAAATGCATCTGAAAGGTGCCTTAAACCTGCTTCACTAAGAACCGCAGGGATAACCAAAGCTTCTAACCAAAAGTATTTTACTCACTGAAAGTTAAGTCATGGTGGTATGTGCGTGCGTGCTCAGTTGCTTCAGTTGTGTCTCACTCTTTGCAACCCTATGGGCTATAACCCACCAGGCTCCTCTGTCCATGGGACTCTCCAGGCAAGAATACTGAAGTGGGTTGCCATGCCCTTCCCCAGGCGATCTTCCCAACCCAGGGATCGAATCCATGTCTCCTGCATCTCCTGCGTTGCAGGCAGATCTTATACCCACTGAGCCACCTGGTAAGCTTCATGGTGGTACAGGGGGGAACAAAAATGGAGGGTAGAAATTTATCTTCTGTTGAGAGCTGTAGTATCTATTTTTCTTCTGCATATCCTTAGTTTATCTAAATATCATTTCTTATGGACTCTGGGAGCCTGAGAAATTACGCAAAAGTGAACTTTAGATGGGATCGAGGAATTGTATTCATCATGTGCATTGTTCACAGTGAAGTGGGAGTAAGCTGAAAATTTCTTTCTTCATGTCCCCTCCCCGACCACAGTCTCAGGAATATACAGCATCATTTGCAAGGAGAGGAAAAGAGGACTCAGTCACTTAAAAATACAGCAGTCTAATCCGTTTCTTCCTCTAGATTTTAGCTAAAAGGTTTATTTACTACATGGGCTGAAAAGTGTTATCTATTCCATATATAATTAATAATAATCCCCAGTAGAATGTAAAGAAGACGTGATGTGGTGGATTCATAATGCAGTGTGATATTACATCTATGAGAATGTTCACATTCCTGATGGGTTTATGTAACCAGCACACATCACAATGATGACTCATTTAAAATTATGTAATGAACACTCCATGCAAGAGTTAAACTCAAAATTAGGGAAAGAGGGGTGATTGCCGTGCATGTAGCTATAGAGATAGAACAGACTGAGGTGCTGGGAATGTTCTGGAAAGAAAAGTCACGTGGGTGAAGACTTTGCTTGCATTGCACTGTGTTCATGATTAAGTATTCTGATGCCTCTTACTCTTGGCATTTACTACGTTTGTTGCTCTTCCCACCTCTCTTCTTGGGGCTGGAGTTCCCAAGGTTTCAAATCTGGCTCCTTGCCTTTGCCCTGAGTTTAGTTTCTGCAGAAAACAGCATGTAAGTTTCAAATGCAAAGCTGATTTCATTTGAAAAACAAAAGATTAATCCATTTTCAAAAATGTCCACCATAAATGCATAGGAGTTTTCTTAGTAGGAAAAATAAGAAATGCAATATTAAAATTAAAAAAAGTTTATTTAGGTAGAGGGTGGGGTGCACTGGGTTTTGTGTTTTTTTTTTTTTTTCCAAAGTTTGGAACTCTGGACTGCAGTCATTGTGAGCTTGTGAAGCCAGGTGTCCTGACTGGGATCTCTGGTCCCCTTTCAGCTGGCAGTTGGAAGGGATCCTGTGCCCAACTGCCTTCACGAAGAGCAGAACTGGGCCAGGGGCAGCAAAACTCTGTTCTCCCTCTCCCAAGCCAGCAGTCTGTTAATAAGGAGCAAAGTGTGTGATGGATGCTAATGCCTTATGCAGTTAAAGGCACCCCGTGTTCCTTTACAGATGAAGAGCTGAGATAATGTAAAGTATTAACCTCCACTCTAGAAGAAACCGTCTCACTGTTCATTTTCATAAAACTTTATTAAAGTTATGAGCTTCAAATTTAATTGAAATATTCAGGAAACTGCTTCTTGGGTAGAGGAAATGAAACCATGAGGCAGCAAAGGTATTTCAATGAGTTTCAGTTTAATGGCAGCCGTTGGACACTTGATCCGGGAGGGGTACAGCTCTCTTTCTCTGCATTAGTCAATCTCTTTTGCTTCCCTCAACCCAATCAGTTAAGGGTCAGTTCCCTGATGTAAATTTTATCTAGTTGATCCAGGCAATGAAACATCTTATTATGACGTGCCAGATAATTAGAGTTTACTGCATCCCTATTTATTGGCATGTTGAACAGTGTTGGGAGGGGGAAATTTCCTTTTAATCCTTCTTGAGTTCTTTGGGCCAGTCTAATAATTAAATTGACATAAGACAGATCACCAGGAGAAAAGAAGAATGACTGAAGGAGGATGAAAAGTCCTTTCTGTGAGCAACTACTTGGAAAGTATTTTTAAGCTTTGCAACTTAAAAACATTACTATTGATAGAGGATTGTTTAATTTACAAAATACACTGTAAGTCCAAAGTGAGATGCATGTGGTATAAAATAAGACTTGGAAATCTCTACCGGTTTGCCCTTGGGCAGAATAAATTTTGAAGAGGCTCCAATTTTTTGCCATGCCTGGATGAACAATTTGCTGAGGTAGAGTTTCAGAGGAAACAAGAAGATTAGCTTTGTATTTGATGCAGAGTATTAAGGGCTTTCTAAAGAGATTAAATCAAAACCTTATTACAGTCCACTAATGCTGTATTAATGTAGCAGACATTTTTTGCTTTTCAAGGTTTTCATTTAAACTTGTGTTTGTGAATATTATTAAATTTCTTGGGATTAAGGACTTTGAAAGTCCCTTGTTTGTAAAGCTCTATTATTGAGTTCCCTGTAGGAGCTCAGAAAGCCCTCTCACATTTAACTCCCAAGTCCTCATTATTACACGGGGGCTTAAGAAAGACAGAGGTGTTGAAACAGCTTTGGGAGAGAGAGGAACTTGGCCCAGGGAAGAGAGAGGTTTGCAATTGTTCGTCCAACTTTTCCATGTCATCTTCTAACCTGTATCCCAGATTGCTGGGTGATGATAATTCTAGGGACATGGCATTAGATTTGGCCCCAGCAGAGAACTTTGATTCAGCCTCTTTCATGGGCTTGTAGGAATTCGTGATCTGGAAGTGTAGGGTCGCCTCTGGCTCATCTTGGTTCTTTAGGCTCTTCTCCCTCTCCCCCTTTGCATGCTACTGCCTTCACCTAGAATGTTTCTCTTCTCAGTTTGCCTGTTCAAACTCACCCCATCCTTCAAGGCTCATCTCAAATGCGTTGCTATCATCCCTTACA
Organism: Ovis aries; assembly: GCF_016772045.2. Taxonomy (NCBI): domain Eukaryota; kingdom Metazoa; phylum Chordata; class Mammalia; order Artiodactyla; family Bovidae; genus Ovis; species Ovis aries. The sequence continues at coordinate 94,656,780 of NC_056080.1, read as the reverse complement.
CCTGAAAGAAGAAATCCAATCTTCAGTGACCTCTGGCAGTCCCACTCAGCACACTCTATGGCAAAACCTAAAAATCTTATCAGCTCCAAGGTCAAGAGAAGGAGGTGGAGAGAGCAAGGCCCTAGACTTTCTTGTGGGGAAAGGCTTCTCTGATGCTAACATCAGCCGTCTTGCACTGTGTTTATTGCTCCAATGGCCAGGTGTAGTTGTTTGCTTGTATCTTCCCAATAAGGCTCGTGAACACTGCCAGATTAACTGAGTTCTGCACAGGCCCATAGTGAAGATTCTCTTGCTTCTTCTGGGCAAATAGGTTCATGTCTTGTAAATATATCTTTGATTGGGAAGGCTGTCTTTCACATTTTTGGTAAAAATTCACACCCACCTCCTTGGGGGTAATGAAAGCTGGACAAGCAAGAATGCATGACTTTTCTGGGTAAATGGTGATCTTCTCACCACTGTGTGATTAAAGCAGAATAGACTAAGACTGTAGCTTTGATCCTCAAGCCTGGATTTCAAGTGTTGGAGTTTGTCAAAACTGCCTCTCTCTTATCCCAATCTCATCTCTGTGTCCTTTTCTTACCCTGATCTGGTCAAAATGATCTGGACACAAATCATACAGGTCGGAAGCGGTAAAAAGATGCACTTCTCATAGTGTTGCATATGCGTGTCTCTGCACACTTAGGTTTGGGGGTTGTATGTCAGCTGGTTGTATGTTCCCTTATGCATCCTGAGGATTAGTTCAGTTCAGACACTTAGTCGTGCCCGACTCTTTGCAACCCCATGGACTGCAGTGTGCCAGGCTTCCCTGTCCATCACCAACTCCCAGAGCTTACTCAAACTCATGTCCATTGAGTCGCTGATGCCATCCAACCATCTCATCCTCTGTTGGCCCCTTCGCCTCCTGCCTTCAATCTTTCCCAGCTTCAGGGTCTTTTCAGATGAGTCAGTTCTTCACATCAGGTGATCAAGTATTGGAGTTCCAGTCTCAGCATCAGTCCTTCCAATGAATATTCAGGACCGATTTCCTTTAGGATGGACTGGTTGGATCTCCTTGCAGTCCAAGGGACTCTCAAGAGTTTTCTCCAATACCACAGTTCAAAAGCATCAATTCTTTGGTGTTCAACTTTTTTTATAGTCCAACTTTTACATCCATACATGACCACTGGGAAAACCATAGCCTTGACTAGACGGACCTTTGTTGGCAAAGTAATGTCTCTGCTTTTGAATATGCTGTCTAGGTTGGTCATAGCTTTTCTTCCAAGGAGCAAGCATCTTTTAATTTCATGGCTGCAGTCATCATCTGCAGTGATTTTGGAGCCCAAGAAAATAAAGTCTGTCACTGTTTCCACTGTTTCCCCATCTATTTGCCATGAAGTGATGGGACCAGATGCCATGATCTTAGTTTTCTGAATGTTGAGTTTTAAGCCAACTTTTTTACTCTCCTCCTTCACTTTCACCAAGAGCTCTTTAGTTCTTCATTTTCTGCCATAAGGGTGGTGTCATCTGCATATCTGAGGTTATTGATATTTCTGCTGGCAATCTTGATTTCAGCTTGTACTTCATCCAGTCCAGCATTTCTCATGATATACTCTGCATATAAGTTAAATAAGCAGGGTGACAATATACAGCCCTTAAGGTACTCCTTTCCTGATAAGAAACCAGTCTGTTGTTCTATGTCCAGTTCTAGCTGTTGCTTCTTGACCTGCATACAGATTTCTCAGGAGGCAGGTCAGGTGATCTGGTATTCCCATCTCTTGAAGTTTCTTGTGATCCACATAGTCAAAGGCTTTGGCATAGTCAATAAAGCAGAAGTAGATGTTTTTTCTGGAACTCTCTTGCTTTTTTGATGATCCAACAGATGTTGGCAATTTGATCTCTGGTTCCTCTGCCTCTTCTAAATCCAGCTTGAACATCTGGAAATTCATGGTTCATGTACTGTTGAAGCACGGCTTGGAGAATATTGAGCATCACTTAGCTAGCATGTGAGATGAATGCAATTGTGCAATAGTTTGAGTCTTCTTTGGTATTGCCTTTCTTTGGGATTGGAATGAAGACTGACCTTTTCCAGTCCTGTGGCCACTGTTGAGTTTTCCAAATTTGCTGGCATATTGAGTACAGCACTTTCACAGCATCATCTTTCAGGATTTGAAATAGCTCAACTGGAATTTCATTGTCTCTACTAGCTTTGTTCGTAGTGATGCTTCCTAAGGCCCACTTGACTTCACATTCCAGGATGTCTGGCTCTAGGTGAGTAATCATACCATTGTGATTATCTGGGTCATGAAGATCTTTTTTGTATAGTTCTGTGTATTCTTGCCACCTCTTCTTAATATCTTCTGCTTCTGTTAGGTCCGTACCATTTCTGTCCTTTATTGTGCCCATCTTTGCATGAAATGTTCCCTTGGTATCTCTAATTTTCTTGAAGAGATCGCTAGTCTTCCCCATTCTATTGTTTTCCTCTATTTCTTTTCACTGATCGCTGAGGAAGGCTTTCTTATCTCTCCTTGCTATTCTTCGGAACTCTGCATTCAAATGGATATATCTTTCCTTTTCTCCTTTGCCTTTCACTTCTCTTCTTTCCATAGCTATTTGTAAGGCCTCCTCAGACAACCATTTTGCCTTTTTTCATTTCTTTTTCTTGGGGATGGTCTTTATCACTGCCTCCTGTACAGTGTCACGAACCTCCATCCACAGTTCTTGAGGCACTCTGTCTATCAGATCTAATCCCTTGAATCTATTTCTCACTTCCACTGTATAATCAAAAGGGATTTGATTTAGGTCTACCTGAATGGTCTAGTGGTTTTCCCTACTTTCTTTAAGTCTGAATTTAGCTATAAGGAGTCCATGATCTGATCCATGGTCAGCTCCCTGTTTGATTGTTTTTTTTTTTTTTTTTTCCTAACTGTATAGAGCTTCTCCATTTTTGGCTGCAGAGACTATAATCAATCTGATTTTGGTATTGACCATCTGATGAAGACCATGTGTAGAGTCGTCTCTTGTGTTGTTGGAAGAGGGTGTTTGCTATGACCAGTGCATTCTCTTGGCAAAACTCTGTTAGCCTTTGCCCTGCTTCATTTTGTACTCTAAGGCCAAATTTGCCTGTTACTCCAGTTGTTTCTTGACTTCCTACTTTTGCCTTCCAGTCCCCTATAATGAAAAGCTCCTTGACTTCTGTGTGCCTTGCAGCGCCTAGCACAGTGCCTGCCAGGGGATGGCCAGTCGATGACTGAATGCACAAAAGACAGAATCAGTGTTTAAGTGTCCATGTGGATCTATGTTTGTATCTAATATTTTGGATATATTCAGTTATATAAAATGTGTTATAAAATTAATTTACCTGTTGCTTTTCACTTTTATCCATGTGTTATCTGAAAATTTAAAAATTTTATCCATGAACTATGTTATAACTCCTTTTGCATGTGATTTGAGTTCCAGTTACTTGGAAACCTCTCAAAGTTGAAACCATCTAAACTTGCAGTTCTCAGCCCTGGAAGCACTTTAGAATCACATGGGGAATCACAAACACTTGATTCCTCCTAATGATTTTGATTCACCTAATGCAAGTCATTGGAGAAGGCAATGGCAACTCACTCCAGTACTCTTGCCTGGAAAATCCCACGGATGAAGGAGCCTGGTAGGCTGCAGTCCGTGGGGTCGCTAAGAGTCGGGCACAACTGAGCAACTTTACTTTCACTTTTCACTTTAATGCATTGGAGAAGGAAATGGCAACCCACTCCAGTGTTCTTGCCTGGAGAATCCCAGGAACGGGGGAGCCTGGTGGGCTGCCATCTATGGGGTCGAACAGAATCAGACACGACTGAAGCGACTTAGCAGCAGCAGCAGCAATGCAACTCATAGTGATAGTTTCTTCTGTGCTCTAAATTCCTTCCAAAAGGCTGTAGATGGTGTGATCGTAATGATATAGGACTCTGTAACATGAATGCCAGAAACATGTATAACTCCAGGTTGGCCAGCTGCTGGAGGAAGGGGGCATGCAATACTCAAACAGACTTAGCTCATACCCTCAACTAATTTTCCAGGATGAACGGACCCTTTTCTTAGCTCTTCTGTTGTTAAAATTAAGCAAACATACAGGAAACACTAACTTAAATTAATTCTGTCTTAGCTGCTACTTCTGAAAATCAGCTTACTGCATTCCATTTGGCCTCCCAGGGAGATACTTAGTATTACTTGTTCTGTTTTCAGAGAGGAACATGGGGTTAAGGAGTGTGACCATCTCTTTGGTTAAGAGAATTCCTTCTGCCAAATTTGTGTTACTTTATTTGGCTTTTGTTTTAGTGGGGGATTTTTTGAAGGGGACTTTTAAGGGGTCTAAGGAAGGGAACATAGAAAAGGCAGCTTGATTGGAACTGGACCAGCCTCTATTTTGGAATGAGCAGTCATCGAGTTCACATTGATTCCTAGTAGCACAGGCTGCATCTTCTAACATGACCCTCAAATTTTGGGAGGCACCTCCAAGGTCCTGTTAGTTCATAGAGCTCCAGGTGCCTGCTCAGTCCCTATGGATGACTAAGGCTGGTGACCTGGTGTGAGCTCGGAATAGATTGGCAAAATAACAAAAATCTCTAGGCTTTTAAATCAGATCCTACCGAATTGTATCTTGGGATCCTGGGAAGTCAAAGCACTTTCTGACTGTAGGGGTGCTTGAAAAAGAGGTGCTGAGTTATTGTGATCATGAATGGCCAAATTTGATGCCACCTACAGTGGTGATAGGGCCTTCCTTGGTGGCTCAGATGGGAAAGCGTCTGCCTACAATGCAGGAGACCCAGGTTTGATCCCTGGGTTGGGGAAGATCCCCTGGAGAAGGAAATGGCAACCCAACCCAGTACTCTTGCCTGGAAAATTCCATGGATGGAGGAGCCTGGTGGGCTACAGTCCATGGGGTCATGAAGAGTCGGAAACAACTGAGCGACTTCACTTCACTTCTTCACTTCACTTCTTCACTTCACTTTACAGTTGTGATAATGTCTTGTCAAGGCGGTAGAGATTTAAGGGGCGAGTTCCAGTAAATAGAGGCTTCCCTGGTTGCTCAGATGGTAAAGAATTTGCCTGCAATGCAGGAGACCCGACTTCAGTCCCAGAGTCAGGAAGATCCCTTGGAGAAGGGCATGGCAACCCACTCCAGTATTCTTGCCTGGAAAGTCCCATGGACAGAGGAGCCTGACAGTCCATGGGATCACAAAGAGTCTGACATGAATGAGTGACTAACATTTTTTTCCAGTAAATAGTCCTCTGCGTCCACAGTGTCCTGAGGCTTTTCCAATCCTCTGTCTAGGATTTTTGATTAAATACTACTTCCCTGAGTGAAAGATTCAGTAAAAGATGTCATGTTGTCTGAGTTATTATGGAGTGTCTCTGTTGCTTACTGGCTCTGTGACATTGGGCAAGTAACTTCTTAAAGCTCCACTTGTGAAATAGGAATCACAGTAGGACCTACCTCATACCGTTGTCAGGACGTGTGATGAATTACTCTACATATCTCCAGCACCTTAAACGGTGATGCTGTGCCCAGAATAGCAGCTGAGGAAAGGTCTGTGGGATGAATAGATGAATGAATTAATGAATATTAATATCGCAGTGAAATTGTCCACTTTTTCAAATCAATCTGAAACTGCTGGGGTTTTATTGGGAGCAAATTACTAAAGGCTAATTAGTTAATCAAATATTTAGACTCAGGGTATCTTCACTCCACACATTTTCACAAAAGAGATATTAGACATAGATGGAAAGCTAAAGATAGCATCTTTTGCCAGTTGGCTTTGAGTCTCACAGTGTCCAGAGTATACGTTTAATGTTGCAGAGATATTTTAAGGGATCAAATTGGTCTCAAATATGAAAAATGTTAAATGCAGGTGATTTATAGCCCAATGTAAGTAAGTAAATGTTACTAGGTAAAGAGCTATTAAAATGGACAAGCAATAGTTAGAATGGTGATTAGTAACTATATATTATTGAAACATGAAACTTGAAGTGCTTGAAGAAAAAATAATTCTCTGAACTGCTTATAAAATTTCTCCCCACTAAAAATAGAAAAACAAGTAACAAGTACCCAACTTTTTATTTTTAAGGACAGCCCATAAGAAGATGGTGATTTAACTTAACAAAGAGATATTGCAGAGCCATGAATTTAGATTTTTTAATGTAAGGTGAAGTTTGAAAAGATAACATCATGCTTTTTTCCCCCGAAAGTCCATCCTTATACTATAATTATAACCCAAATCACATTTGAACAAAACATCAGAAAGGGGGAAATTGGAAACCTCTTGTGTTAAGAGATAGTTGTGGCTGCAGAGAATAAAAGTGACATGATTTGCCATCAGGTCAAGTGTAGAGAGAGTTAACCCTGACATTAATAATCCAATGGTGAAACTTAGTCACTCAATCATGTCCGACTCTGTGACCCCATAGACTGTAGCCTGCCAGAATCCTCTGTCCATGGGACTCTCCAAGCAAGAATACTGGAGTGGGTAGCCATTTCCTTCTCTAGGGGGTCTTCTTGACAGAGGGATCAAACCCGGTCTCCCGCATTGCAGGCAGATTCTTTACCATCTGAGCCACCAGGGAAACCCAATCCAATGGTATTCCAACTTTAAAACTAGATCACCTCCATTACTTCATTTTATTTTCTCTTAATCCATGGATCAGTTTCTCTTGGAATCTCCTTCACAGGAGCTCTATGGAATGGGGAAAGGGAGCAGAGAATAATAGAACCTGTTACATGTGCAGAGACAAAGTGAGAAAGCAAAAGAAGCAGTGCAACAAAAGTAAGGGAAGCTGAACATATAGCCAGCCCAGCAGCTACTACAGTGAGCTGGGTTGCAACGTCATTTAAGGCTTTACCCTGGCCCATGTGCCTGGACGAACATAAGGAAATGTACATCTACAATGCCATTACTTTATTTTCAATTTCGTTAACAGCTTTTAAAATCAACACATTTTATAGCAATTAACTATAATTACAAATCTTACAAACATTGTTATGGATAATTACATACCTAATTATTGTTCCTTCATTTAATTCTAAAAGAAATTAACTCTGCTGTTTTGACAAGTGCTTAGTGTTTTCAAAACTGTGAATACTCTATCACTTAAATTTGTTGTTATACATTTTCACAAACTTTTCCGAAGTTTGAAACTGTCTGTAATACCTTCAAGTAAGTCCCCTGTCTGCGTGCTGGTCCCATACTACTCTCATGCCTACCGTTGCTTGGAAGGGACTGTCACCACTGCTAAGGAAAAACGACCCACTCAATTAGTTAGTGGCAGGCTAGAGAATTTGGCTCCATATTTTCTGTTGATGGTTGGTTTGGTATTTGACAGCCAGACGCCAAGTGGATTATTGATTCATTGAAACAGCTGGATTGCCACAATTGACTTTCTGTCTTCAGGCTACTAAAATAGTGTATTTGGGGGAGATGAAAAAAAATTAGAAACACTAGTCTGCGTAACTTAACAGGTTTAATTTAAGCTAACTACATTAAGATATTTGATGTGCAGTGACAATAGGGTAGGTTAATGGGAGAAATATTGAGTACTGGGACTTAGATGGTGTTGAATGAATCTCTGAAATTCAATCAACTGCTATTTCAGATAGCATCTCAAATGCTGTTGGTGTGGGGAGGGTTCTAGTTAAACAGTAGTGATGAGGAATTCCAGTGAGCTATGTTTGCAGTGAATTCTTAGTAAGAGGGGAAGAATAAAGGGGAGGACACATGTGACTTATGACCAAGTTCCAGTTCAGATGCTTATGATTTTCATGTGACCTCTCATGATTTTTCAGAGGGATGAATTAGACAATGTGGGTAAAATCATTGAGGATTGTATTCGACAGGTGGTAGGTTCTCAGCAAGTGTTCTTTTCCTTTCTTCCCTTAAATTATACATGTATTGTTCTATAAATAATAATTCAGTTTTCAAGATTACTTCATTCTGATAAATATTTTATTTTTGCTGATTTATCAATGATGTCATAAGAATGATCCAGTATTAACTTGTAGACCCGCATGATTATTTTATGAGTTTTAAAACCTTTCTACAATCGCATTATCATATACACTTTTTAATTAGTTTTCTTATAGTACTAGGTGCTAAGATAAATCCTTAATAATGTGAAAGAAATTCTAGGTTTGGGATATAGTTGCACTGGCCAGTGAATGCATAGTTCTTTTCCTAGAACATGTACAGCTATTGTATGAACCTGAAACTAATTTTTTTCTTTATAGGCTTTTATCACTTGATCTTATTGTTTTGGAAGATGGTGGTGTTTGTTCTAATTTATCCAGTTGCAAAGCAAAGGATAATGAATTGCCTCTAATGTCAGTTCTCACAATGATAAGTGATGGCCACTTGTTTGTATCTGTGTGAGTGACAGGTCCCATAGTATTCACAGCCCTTCCATCACACAAGGCTCACCTCAGTCTGGATGGCTATTCCCCACCCTGCTCGGCCTTTTTTCATTTTTTCTTTGGGGACACCTATGAGCCCATCATGAAGGGGCTATATTCATTGTGATGAATCACTGAAAAATATTTACTGAGCCCATTTATTGGACCAGTAATTCTGCCCAGGTGATGGAACTATAGAGATACCTATTTCTAAGATCAAACCTTAGAGATACCTAAGGCATTGCCCAACCTTAAGGTGCTTATAGTCTAACAAGGAGCTAAGACTTGTTTGTAGATAACTGTAATACAAGGTAAGAAATGAAAGTGCCACAAGGAAGAACAAGAAGCTATTAGAGTTCAGAGAAGGGAGTGATTACTTCTAGCAGGAGGAATTCAGGAAAGGCTTCACTCATTCATTCATTCACTCATTCAACAAACAAATGAACAAGAGGTTATGCTAGGCTGAGGATACAAAGCCAAATAAAACAACCTCTGTTCTTGAGTTTACCTCCTAGGAAAAGGCAGATACCCAAACTAATGACAGACCTGTGGGATAAGGTTAAGTGTTACAGACAATTAAGGTAAGAACAAAGTAGTGAGGGAGCTTAGGAGTTAAAAGGGCTTCCCTGGTGGCTCAGTGGTAAAGAATCTGACTGCAGTGCAGGAGACAGAGGTTCGATTCTTCCGTCAGGAAGATCCCCTGGAGAAGGAAATGGCAACCACTCCAGTATTCTTGCCTGGAGAATCCCATGGACAGAGGAGCCTGGCAGGCTACAGTCCATGGGGTCACAAAGAATCAAACATGGCCGAAGCGACTTAGCATGCACACAGGAGTTAATATCATTGGGGGAGCCAAGGAGGGACTCATGGTTGAAGCAGAGTTTGAGTTGAGTCTTCTTTAGCGAATTTATCTTCTAGTGAATGTGACTGCTATGCACATAAAGAGCTCTAATACCATGTAAAAGGTGCTAAGTGCCTGAGAGAAATTCAGACAAAGAGTTATGAGGGAAGATTCAGGGGTGAATATGTTTACTTCCAGCTGGGGCCTCAAGTATTTACCAAAGAGATCAAATTGGAGCTGGGCCTTACAGGATCAGTAGAAGTTCAACAAGGGAAGAGGTGATGGAGGGGATAGTACAGAAGGGACAGCATGAATCAAGGTGTGACCTCTTCCTGGCAATGAAGCTGAACTTGGCCTCTGTACCCCCACACCAAATTAATTTTCAGAGACAGAGTTTTGAGTGAATAAAAATAGCTTTACTGCTTTGCCAGGCAGAGGGGTCCACAGCAGGCTAAATGCCCTCAAAATTGTGTGTCCCAACTTTGAGAGGGTAGAGTGAGAAGTTTTATAGTAATGGTTCAAAGAGGGTGTGATCAGCTCGTGGACATTCTTCTGATGGGCTGGTGGTGATATAATAGGAGTCAGCGTCATCAGCATTCAGGTCTCAACTGGTCTGGGGTCTGTATACTTGTGGGCAGCGTACCATCTTTAATAACTTTTTCCCACCTGGAGGGGGTTTCAGTATCTGCAAAACAGATCAATGCAAGGCTGTTGTGTGTATCCAGGCAAACCAGGACCTTGCCCCATGGCTGCTTTTTGACTGTTCCTCCCTTTTCTCTGCATCCCCTCCCTTCCCTAATTAAGCAACTGTTTGAACCTGCCCATTGGAACTCAGGGAAGGTCTTGGAGGCTGAGTGAAGCCTAGTTCCTGTATTCAAGCAATGGGGGACACAAAAGGCTTTTGTGTCCAGGAGCTCCAGAGAGTCCTGCTCGGTATCAGTAAGTCCTCTGAAGTGGCTGAAGTAGACTTGGCTGAATGGTGGCACAATGTGAGGAAAACATAAGGTGCATCCAGATCATGGAAGGTCGTCAATGCCAAGCTGGGTCGCTGGACTTCACTGAGTAAGCAGTGTGTCTTTTCTTCTGATTGTGCTTTGGGATTGAGGCAATATTAATTAAAAGCTAGGGTTCTGCAGTCAGACTGCTTGCATTTATATTCAAATTCATCAGTGAACTTGAATGAGTCTCTTAGCCTCTCTGGGTCTTGGTATTAACATCTGTAAAATGGGGGTGACAATAGACTGTGTCCCACAGGTACAACCTCTGAGGATTGGTTTAGTTCATGTATATGAAGCTCCTAGGATGGTGCCTAGCAAAAGGGAACACTATATGTGTCAGTTGTTGGTAGCACTAGCAGTAGCAGCAACAATACTAGTTGTGACATAAATAAGCAGCAACTTTAGGGAACTTTTGTGCTGTGAATTTATAGGGACAACTTAGGATGACCTGACTTGCTTGAGAAAACCAGTATTGAACCTCAGTTCAGTTCAGTTGCTCAGTCGCGTCTGACTCTTTGCGACCCCATGAATCGGAGCACGCCAGGCCTCCCTGTTCATCACCATCTCCCGGAGTTCACTCAGACTCATGTCCATCGAGTCCGTGATGCCATCCAGCCATCTTATCCTCGGTAGTCCCCTCTCCTCCTGCCCCCAGTCCCTCCCAGCATCAGAGTTTTTTCCAATGAGTCAACTCTTCTCATGAGGTGGCCAAAGTGCTGGAGTTTCAGCTTTATGTATGGCAAAACCAATGCACTACTGTAAAGTAAAATAAAGTAAAAATAAAAAAAAAAAAAGAAAAGAAAAGAAATCCCAGGGTTGATCTCCTTCAGAATGGACTGGTTGGATCTCCTTGCAGTCCAAGGGACTCTCAAGAGTCTTCTCCAACACCACAGTTCAAAAGCATCAATTCTTTGGCGCTCAACCTTCTTCACAGTCCAACTCTCACATCCATACATGACCACAGGAAAAACCATAGCCTTGACTAGACGGACCTTAGTCAGCAAAGTAATGTCTCTGCTTTTGAATATACTATCTAGGTTGGTCATAACTTTTCTTCCAAGGAGCAAGCGTCTTTTAATTTCATGGCTGCAGTAAACATCTGCAGTGATTCTGGACCCCCAAAAAATAAAGTCTGACACCGTTTCCACTGTTCCCCCATCTATTTCCCATGAAGTGATGGGACCGGATGCCATGATCTTCGTTTTCTGAATGTTGAGCTTTAGGCCAACTTTTTCACTCTCCTCTTTCACTTTCATCAAGAGGCTTTTTAGCTCTTCTTCACTTTCTCCCATAAGGGTGGTGTCATCTGCATATCTGAGGTGATTGATATTTCTCCCAGCAATCTTGATTCCAGCTTGTGTTTCTTCCAATCCAGCGTTTCTCATAATGTACTCTGCATAGAAGTTAAATAAGCAGGGTGAAAATATACAGCCTTGACGTACTCCTTTTCCGATTTGGAACCAGTCTGTTGTTCCATGTCCAGTTCTAACTGTTTTTTCCTGACCTGCATACAGATTTCTCAAGAGGCAGGTCAGGTGGTCTGGTGGTCTGGTATTCCCATCTCTTTTAGAATTTTCCACAGTTTATTGTGATCCACACAGTCAAAGCCTTTGGCATAGTCAATAAAGCAGAAATAGATGTTTTTCTGGAACTCTCTTGCTTTTTTCATGATTCAGCGGATGTTGGCAATTTGATCTCTGGTTCCTCTGCCTTTTCTAAAACCAGCTTGAATGTCAGGGAGTTCACGGTTCACGTATTGCTGAAGCCTGGCTTGGAGAGTTTTGAGCATTACTTTACTAGCATGTGAGATGAGTGCAATTGTGTGGTAGTTTGAGCATTCTTTGGCATTGCCTTTCTTTGGGATTGGAATGAAAACTGACCTTTTCCAGTGCTGTGGCCACTGCTGAGTTTTCCAAATTTGCTGGCATATTGAGTGCAGCACTTTCACAGCATCATCTTTCAGGATTTGAAACAGCTCAATTGGAATTCCATCACCTCCACTAGCTTTATTCATAGTGATGTTTTCTAAGGCCCACTTGACTTCACATTCCAAGATGTCTGATTCTAGATTAGTGATCACATCATCATGACTATCTTGGTCGTGAAGATCTTTTTTGTACAGTTCTTCCATGTATTCTTGCCACCTCTTCTTAATATCTTCTGCTTCTGTTAGGTCCAGACAATTTCTGTCCTTTATCGAGCCCATCTTTGCATGAAATGTTCCCTTGGTATCTCCAATTTTCTTGAAGAGATCTCTAGTCTTTCCCAATCTGTTGTTTTCCTCTATTTCTTTGCATTGATCCCTGAAGAAGGCTTTCTTATATCTTCTTGCTATTCTTTGGAACTCTGCATTTAGATGCCTATATCTTTCCTTCTCTCCTTTGCTTTTCACCTCTCTTCTCTTCACAGCTATTTGTAAGGCCTCCCCAGACAGCCATTTTGCTTTTTTGCATTTCTTTTCCATGGGGATGGTCTTGATCCCTCTCTCCTGCACAATGTCACAAACCTTCGTCCATAGTTCATCAGGCACTCTATCTATCAGATCTAGGCCCTTAAATCTATTTCTCACTTCCCCTGTATAATCATCAGGGATTTGACTTAGGTCATACCTGAATTGTCTAGCAGTTTTCCCTACTTTCTTCAATTTCAGTCTGAATTTGGTAATAAGGAGTTCATGATCTGAGCCACTGTCAGTTCCTGGTCTTGATTTTGTTGACTGTATAGAGCTTCTCCATCTTTGGCTGCATAGAATATAATCAATCTGATTTCGGTGTTGACCATCTGGTGATGTCCATGTGTAGAGTCTTCTCTTGTGTTGTTGGAAGAGGGTGTTTGCATTTTCTTGGCAAAACTCTATTAGTCTTTGCCCTGCTTCATTACGCATTCCAAGGCCAAATTTTCCTGTTACTCCAGGTGTTTCTTGACTTCCTACTTTTGCATTCCAGTCCCCTATAATGAAAAGGACATCTTTTTTGGGTGTTAGTTCTAAAAGGTCTTGTAGTTCTTCATAGAATTGTTCAACTTCAGCTTCTTCAGCGTTACTGGTTGGGGCATAGACTTGGATTACTGTGATATTGAATGGTTTACCTTGGAGACGAACAGAGATCATTCTGTCATTTTTGAGATTGCATCCAAGTACTGCATTTCGGACTCTTTTGTTGACCATGATGGCTACTCCATTTCTTCTGAGGGATTCCTGCCCACAGTAGTAGATATAATGGTCATCTGAGTTAAATTCACCCATTCCAGTCCATTTTAGTTCGCTGATTCCTAGAATGTCGACGTTTACTCTTGCCATCTCTTGTTTAACCACTTCCAATTTGCCTTGATTCATGGACCTGACATTCCAGGTTCCTATGCAATATTGCTCTTTACAGCATCAGATCTTGCTTCTATCACCAGTCACATCCACAACTGGGTATCGTTTTTGCTTTGGCTCCATCCCTTCATTCTTTCTGTAGTTATTTCTCCTCTGATCTCTAGTAGCATATTGGGCACCTAATGACCTGGGGAGTTCCTCTTTTGGTATCCTATCATATTGCCTTTTCATACTGTTGATGGGGTTCTCAAGGCAAGAATACTGCAGTGGCTTGCGATTCCCTTCTCCAGTGGACCACGTTCTGTCAGACCTCTCCACCATGACCCGCCCGTCTTGGGGTGCCCCGCAGGCATGGCTTGGTTTCATTGAGTTAGACAAGGCTGTGGTCCTAGTGTGATTAGATTGACTAGTTTTCTGTGAGTATGGTTTCAGTGTGTCTGCCTTCTGATGCCCTCTTGCAACACTTCCCATCTTACTTGGGTTTCTCTTACCTTGGGCGTGGGGTATCTCTTCACGGCTGCTCCAGCAAAGCACAGCCACTGCTCCTTACCTTGGATGAGGGGTATCTCCTTACCACCACCATTCCTGACCTTCAACGTGGGATAACTTCAGGGGCTATTTAAGAATGATCAGTACTACCCTCTTTGCATAATTGTGAAGATACACCTGAGTTGAGCCATGTACTAGCCACATGCATGGCCAGGCCTCAGCAGCTAGAAATGGTTCAGCCACAATGTTAGCTGTCAAGACAATGTGGGCAACTGATAAAACAGGTCCAAGATTATGTCCAAGTTAGAGTTTCAGAAATATAAATCACATCAGCAAAGCTTGCAAACAGTAGGCATCACCTGTGCTTAAACTTAAGATTATGCTGAAAGTGAGGCAATAAAAAGAATTTCCTTCCCAAGTCCCAGGTGCCTTAGCTTTCACACCCTTACCTCAAGCTGTAATTTTAATATGATAGTGCAGCTATTTCCAAATACAGTCTGCCCTCCTATCCCCAGGTTGAACCTCCTCTGGTTGCACATCCTTGGATTCAACCAACTGAATGTGAAAAATTCAATCTGCAGTTGAATCAGCAGATGTGAAACTGGCAGATATGGAGGGCCAAGCGTACTATACCATTTTATGTAAGGAGCTTGAGCATCTGTGCATTTTGCTATCTGTGAGAGGTGGAGTGGGGTCCTGGAACCAGCCTCCTCCCCACCAACTTCCCTGCCTACCTCCTGAGAAACTGAGGGATGACTGTAATACTAAAGTGTTCCCACAGGGGCCGTGTTCACAAGAAACAGGCACAGTCTGAAAACCATGATCTGCAAAGCTGTGGAAACTGTTCTTTCTCATTTGACCTTTTGTGTGATTTTGGGTGCAGTCGACAAGGATGATTGCATTTCGCAGGTAGCCCGTGATTGAGTACATTCCCATTGTGTGTCTAACTGTAGATTCAGCCAATGAAATGTCATGGTATACGTGTCTCTTTCTTTTGGGTTGCCCTAACCTTTGGCTCACTTATTCTGGTTCTTGGTCATCACTAAAGCACACAGGCTGCTGTTCAAGACGGAGGGACATTAATAAGCACTGGAAGGAACCACAAATCTCCTTTTTCAAATGAGCTTTAGCATAGCGAGCTCAAAGATCCCTTTGTAGATTCACAACAAGCCTCTGGAAGTTCCTGAGACACAGAGCAATTAAAATGGATCTCTTTTTGAGACCTCTGTGTCTTATATCTGAAAGCTCTGTTCAAACATCATTTTTTAGGTCTAAAAGTAAGGGAATCATATTGCATTGGAAAAATGATTATGTCTTAATCAAAAAGGCTTTAAAGGTGGCTGGTATTCTGCCAGTAATCAAACAGCCCTCCAAGGATTAAGCCTTAAGTATCTTCTGCCCAATTTATTCACCCTCCCGCGGAAAATGGATCTTAACTTACACCTTGGTTTTGATAAACATTAATTAAACATTTACCTAGAATAAATCGTGTTGTATTCCTTGGAATTTTTTCTTGACAAGGGATATTTTGGATGGCTCATGTTTGTTTAAAAAGACCATCCTTGGAAATTTACTAAAATATATATACTTATGGCAAATAGAAGCTTTCGATAGAGTAGAGCTAGAAATGTAGAAATGAGGGAACCTAAGTTCGAGGGCGTCTGTGGACACAAAACACTTGCCTATTGGTATGACCCTGAATAAATAAGGTAATGTTCTGACTCCATTTGTCAACAGAAAAATAGGTCAAAGAAGATCTGCTTATGATGCTGTTTGTCTGGAGAGAGGATTAATTAAAATACTATACAAGGAAGTGCTCTGTAAATTACAAACTACCATTCAAATGTAATTACTATTGTAATCAACCCTGTCCAAGGTCCTACAGCTTAAAGCTAGCCAGTCAGTTTACCTAAATAAATGATAATCATACACTCCCACCTTTCCCCACTAGGTGGCAGGCGAACTGCTTTGATAAAATGCTGAGCAAGTTGGGGCTATAAAAACCACAGAGATGCTGTGGTTTGTGAGGCGGTGCAGCAGCGCACAAAGGGTGAATTAGAAACTGTGAAAAGCAGAGGTGGCCGGTATTGTTAAAACCAATCTCATTCAAATGCCATTGATTTCAGTTTACCAAAATTTTGCATCTATGAAAATATGGTCTTTTTCTAGACTACTGGAAAAAGGACAGCCAAGCAAATAGTTTCTGCAGAGGAAAATGTTTAGTACAGTCAGAGTTATAGCTCACAGAGTTACTGATTATTGGTATCACCACTTTACAGGCAATGGTTTCATCCATATCAGAGGTTGACAGACTTCTGTAAAGACCCAGATAGTACATATTTCTGGTTTTTCAGGTTGATTCATCTCTGTTGCAAAATCTCAAGTTTGCTTTTGTAGCCTGAAAACAGCCCAAGGCAGTAAAAAAAAAATTGTGTGGCTGAGTTACAATAAAACTTCAATTATGGATACTGAAATTTGAAACACATATAACTTCCACTTGCCACAAAATATTATTCTTCTTTCGATTCTTTTCTACCATTAAAAAGTGTGAAAACCATTCTTAGCCCCAAAGCACCCAAGAAGTGGTTGCAGGGCTGACCCAGCTCCCAGGGGGCAGTTTGCAGATCCCTGTATGAATACCCTTAACTACCCTATTGGACAAGCTCTTCAATTAATATAAGGTAAGGTAAGGTAAGGTGAAGTCGCTCAGTCGTATCTGACTCTTTGCGACCCCATGGACTGTAACCTACTACGCTTCTCTGTCCATGGGATTCTCCAGGCAAGAATACTGGAGTGGATTGCCATTTCCTTCTCAAGCTTTTTACTGCTTTTCTAATAAATATTTCAAAGTGACTATTCTTTTTTGTGTATAAGTTATTAAGAATCCTTGTGATATTTTTTGCCTACCTCTCCATGTAGATTTGTGTCTTGTTTGTTGGATTGTAAACAAAAGAATTCAAGTAGTCATTGCATTATTCTTAGAAGTTGCCAGAAAAAAAAAAAAAAACAAGACACTCTGTTATATTTACATTTCAGTTAAGCAACAAATACTTTTGAAAGTATGTGTCCCACATACTGTAAAGGACATACATGCCTGAAAAAATATTTGCTGTTTATCTGAGATTCACCTTGAACTGGGTGACCCATGTTTTTATTTGCTAAATCTGGCATTGGTTCTTGTATTTAGGGACTTTGTCTGTGATGCATTGACTAACGCCTGAAAAACGACCCCAAATCTTAAGACAGGCCTCCTGAAGCAAAGTATGTCTTTGGAGCTTTTAGGGAAATGTGCACCTTAACACATGAAAACAACTGTGTGGCATAAACAGTCGTGTTTCACATCCATTTTCATTTTTTCCAGAAGTATTTGTTTAGCATTCTTAGGTGCCAGTCTCAAACAAGCTTTGTAAGAAGCCTGGAGTAATCAGCGGACAGGCATTTGCAGAGAGTATCAGAGAAACTCGGGGTCCTATTAAGGAGTTGAGTGGAAACAAGTTCCACCCCACCCCACCCCCACCCCGCGCTGGTATTCTGAGGGGTTGGACTTATTTTTGGCCAGATCCCACCAGAAACCGTTCCCTTCTCTAAACTCTTGTTCATGCCTCTTGATGGCGATTTCAAGGCTGCCCAGGCAGCGATTGGCGGAGTTTGCTTTGAGGGCGTATTTGTTCGGAGGCACCCCTGGTACTACATGTTGGCTCAGATTTCATTTGCTGGGTGACTTCACGAAAGACGCCGAATGCTACATCCTACCCAGATCTGATGCTCGGTCCAGCTTTAAGAGTTGCCGCCCGCCCAAGAGACTGTTACAGACCCTCGCGGAGTCTCTAATCCCTTGGGCCTTGAGACCGAGCTAATCAAGACTGCCTCTCGGCCGCCGCTGCTGGGACCGAGTCGGGGCGCGAGCTTGGGGTGGGGAGATCGAGGTGGTGTTCTGACCCATAGTCATCGATCCGGTCGGAAGTGACAGCACGCGGTCCACTCATCCGTGCGGGGGATGAGCCTGCCACGCGCCGAGGAAGGCAGTTCTCTCCCGAGAGCCGCCGGATCAGCACGGCGGCGCGGAGGGGAGCTGCTTCTCAGCCGGCGCCCTGCACAAGCGAGAGGAGTCCTCCTCACCGGGAGCAGAGCGGGCCGCAGAGTCTGGGGCAGCCGGAACCAGGTGAACCGACGTGTTTTCGGTATTCTCCTTGAACCAAACTGGTTGCCCTCGGGGTGGGGGTGGGCCGGGGCTGCCTCCAAATTAGCCGAGTGAGCAAGCTGGAGCATCGTCGGCTCCCGAGCTGCCTCTAGTTACGCGATCACACCCATCGCCAGGTGATTTGAGTTGAGGCCCAAAATTTAAGGGGCAGGGGGCAACGAGATACTCAGGAATGAAGATTAAAGTTTTAATGCAATATCTTTAAAGTGCAAAGTTAATGCCAAAAATATTCCAAGAAGAACAAAGTATGAAAATATGACATAAAGACATGATCCGAGCCTTACTTGGGAGGGACTTGACCCTGCTCGCCTCACCCTAATCCCCGGCTTGGCAAGGCAACTTCTCAGTGATTCCCACCGCTCTCGTGGTCCTAACTCCTAGCCCTCTGTGGTTTTTATTTGTTTGCTCTTCCGGTTGCAATGAGCTGGGAGTTAAGTTTGTGCCTCCTTGGCTGCCGGGAAGGCAAAGGAATGCGGCTTCCCCCACCCGGGCTTTGCTCAAGGGGGCTGCAAGGAAGGTGTGGCGCCAACAAAAGCCAACAAAAAACAAAACAAACAACAACAACAAAAAAAACCCAAACAACCCACGGAAGTGAGGTGTTCCCTTAATTAGGGCTTAGGAACTCATTCAGAACTGGGTTGAATATAAATACCTTAAAGGACCCACAAGAGGCTGGGCAGGGCTTTTGAAATGGTTTTGCAGGAAAAAGGATGTCTCTGAACTTGGGGACGCCTTATTCCTCGCGGGCCAGCCACGAACGTTTCCTGGCATTACAATTCAGTCTGAAATTGCAATGGTAAAAACACCTTTAATGAGGATCACACTCCATCATTTGTAGTGAGTGTCCCCATATCTTAACCGCTTTTAACTCTCCTAGCAGGTGGCCAGAGACTCCGCTGGGCGCTGGCTAAAAATCGCCTTTCAATGGTCTCTATCCCTTGAAACTTTTTCTTTGCTTATCTTTTTCTTTTCTTCTTATTGTTCGCTGTCTTTAAGGTTGTTGTTCAGTTGCTCAGTTTTGTCCAACTCTTGGTGACTCCATGGACTGCAGCATGCCAGGCTTCCTTCCCTGTCCTTCACCAACTCCCACAACTCATGTCCATTGGGTCGGTGATGCCATCCAACCATCTTGCCCTCGTCTCCTCTTGCCCTCAATCTTTCCCAGCATCGGGGTCTTTTCTAATGAGTCAATTCTTTGCACCAGGTGGCCAAATATTCGAGCTTCAGCTTCAGCATGAATCTTAAGGTTGAGAGAGGATAAATGGTGCATCAAGCCTGAACTTGGGAGGTGTCCTGGTTGTATTCCAGATTGGGATGAGGCTGGCCACTGGGTCCTTGATTGCCAGATTCCTTACAGAGTTCCCTAACTGAAAGCTTTCTTTTGTCTTACGAAAGCCAGTGAAAATGAGATCAAGAGGCCAAGCAAATAGAGGAGATAGGGAAACTATTGTTTATTATGTCTCTTCTTAAAAAAAAAAAATCCTTGGAAGCTTTGGGTGTGTCCAGTCCTCCAAAAGAACAGGAAAAATGGTGAAATTTGTTGGAGCACTTGCCTGATTCTTGCTAAAATGTGTTTGCTTACCTTGTGTGTGTGTGTGTTAGTCGCTCATGTCCGACTCTTTGCGACCCCATGGACTACAGCCTGCTAGGCTCCTCTGTCCGTGGAATTCCCCAGGCAAGAATACTGGAGTGGGTTGCCATGCCCTCCTCCAGGGATCCTCCAACCCAGGGATCAAACCCGAGCCTCCTGCATTGCAGGCAGATTCTTTACCATCTGAGTCACCAGGGAAGCCCTTACTTTGAGGAGCTTATCTTCAGGAGCTTACCTTGAGGAGCTGTTAACATTCCGCTTAACATAAAAGAGTAAGAAATGGAAAAGTGCATAGCACCGCAGCTCTGTGAGCTGTTGCATTCCTTCTCACGGATTTAGCTGTTCCTCTCTGTAGCCAGCAGAGGGCACTGTGACTACATAGACTATTTTGACATTTTTTGGGGGGGTCAGGGAGGGGTGGGGAGGAGAATTTTCAGAGCTATAAAGATTGCTTGGATTCAGAAAGAAATGTGCACTATTTTCCATGAAATTTTAGTGGGGAAAATAAATTATTATTTAAGAACGTATGGATGTCTATTTGATTAATAACCCATCCAACCAGAAAAGGAAAGGGAAGATGTTTCATAACTGTCTTTGTTACCAAGGATTGAAATAGCAAGAACAAAATAGCTATGTGATAATGAATATCAGCAGGATATCCCTAAATTATTTAGGACACAACTAGTTAGAACTTTTTCTCCTAGGAATGTTTGTGCTGACACCTAGTAACAGGGAAGAATAGGTCTGATTTATCCTAAACACCTGCTTTTCTGTTCATTGCAAACACAAACCCTTTCACTAATATAAGGAAAGTTAAACACAACTCCATTTCACCAAAAAAAAATCTGTCATTGGAGGCCCTCCATGATTTTCCTCAATAGACTTCCAATTTCGTGTTTTGACTATACACTTGTCCCAGGTGGCTCAGTGGTGAAGAATCTGCCTGAAATGCAGGAGACGACGGTTTGATCCCCGGGTTGGGAAGATCTCCTGGAGAAGGAAATGGCAACCCACTCCAGTACTCTTGCCTGGAAAATCCCATGGACAGAGGAGCCTGCCGGTCTACGGTCCATGGAGTCACAAAGAGTTGGACACACTTAGCAACTACACAGCCGTAACATCCACTTCAGCCGCCCCATGTTTCAGCCTCATCTAACTGAATCCCCCTACTTCCCTAGCAGTTCCTTTACCCCTCACCTCGCACTCACTCGCCCCTTCCATAAACACTGGAAATCCTACCCATTCTTCAAAGTCCAATTCAAATGCTGACCCTTTGTGAGTGTTGCATGTAACTCTTATTCTCTCTACTGTAAGCATTTGTGCAATAAAATGAGGATCTCTTCTTCTGTTCCAGATACTGTCCAGATATTCACAAATGATGAATACACAGGGAAACGTCACACTACAGGGAAATATTTGTGCTGTAACCAGAGTAAGCATGAGAGGGAGGCTCTGAGAGCTTTGATCAGTGCTTCCCAGACAGTCAGTGAGTGCTTCTCAGATAGCCGGAGGGAGCAGGGAAAGCCTCCTGTTAGAGGTGATACTTGAACTAGTGTTAAAGGTTAAGGAAATCTGGATGACTGAAATAGCCCCTTAACTGGCTGACTTGTAGATTACAGAGGATGAAGGGAAGAGGTAGTGAAAGATAAAATGGGGAAAGTAGGCAGATGCCATTGTACAGAGGAAGTTCAGCTTTATTCAATAAGCCATGGGGACGTCTTTCATGGGAGTGATTTAAAGTGGAGGAAGTACTGGATCAGATCCCATATTTAGAAAGGTTGCTCTGGAGGCAGTGTGATCCATAGGGTTGAATGGCAGACAGATGTAGAAATTTATATCACTCTTCAGATGAGGAATGAGAAGGGCCTGAACCACTGTAGACAAAGTAGGAATGGACATGGGAATTCCCTGGAGGCCTAGTGGTTAGGACTCAGCACTTCCACTGTGGTGACCTGGCCCCAATCCCTGGTCAGGTAAGTAAGATCCCACATGGCCAAAATGGACACAAAGGGGCAGATTAGGCCCCCATAATCCATAATACATTGTTTTCAACTTTTATGTGAGGCTTTCTACCTTTATAGTGTGTTCTATTTATGTTCCCTAGGAGACTAAGTTCCTTGAGATCAAGATTTTTTAATTCATTTCTTTATTCCTCAGGTCACATGGCCTTGTCCAAGATGCACTTTTGTCAGCATAAGTTGATTGAAGAGAATGAATGAATAGCTGAAATTTTTGATCATGAGGATCTACTTTTGAAGTGCTGTATTAGTGCCCTTTGGTCTCAGAAGCCAGTTGAATGACACCTTTGTTTAATATATTAGTAAATGCATTGTGGGTAGTTTATAAATTTTGAAAAAAAAAAGATTTCTCATGGAAACCTCACCATTGGTTACCATTTATGAGTATTACACTTTAAAATGTCAAATGATTTTGATGGTCTGTACCTTTTGAGCTCACCACTTCAACGTGTGTGTATGTTTTAAGATTTTTGAAGGAGATTTTGAAGGATGTTGCTTCTGCTGCTGCTAAGTCACTTCAGTCGTGTCCGACTCTGTGCGACCTCAGAGATGGCAGCCCACCAGGTTCCCCCGTCCCTGGGATTCTCCAGGCAAGAACACTGGAGTGGGTTGCCATTTCCTTCTCCAATGCATGAAAGTGAAAAGTGAAAGTGAAGTTGCTCAGTGGTGTTCTACTCCTAGTGACCCCATGGACTGCAGCCTACCAGGCTCCTCCATCCATGGGATTTGCCCGGCAAGAGTACTGGAGTGGGTTGCCATTGCCTTCTTGAAGGATGTTAGTTCTGCCCAGTTTTTACAAAAGCAAACTCCTTGTAACCAAATATCCTTTCATAACAGAAGCTGCAATGAACTCAATCTTATTTGTCCATACAGTTCCTCAAAGGATGTGATGTTTTATAAAATTCTTTGTTCTTGGTGAAATTGCTAACAGGAAAAAACATCCTGAGATCCTTCTGCCCTTTTGGGCACTTGAACAGGGTGAGCCCCAGTTCATGACTACAGATCTCAACCAGCCAGGCTCTATTTCTCCTCATAGAGGATGCCAGGCATTCTCAGATTCACAAGGACTAGAACCATGATGTTATACTCTCTAGCTAAATGTACTTTGGAAAAATACCTTGCAAAGAATTGCATTAATACAATTATTGCATTATTTATTATCATCCTAATGAAAGGTTGTTGCTAAGCCATGAAAGACACTGGAATTCTTGGCCTTCAGAGAAGAAGAATTCAATCTGGGGCCAGTGACAAGGCTTGATCACTCAGAGCTTTTGTGTAATAAAGTTTTATTAAAGTATAAAAGAGATAGAGAAAGCTTCTGACATAGACATCAGAAGGGGGGAGAAAGAGTGCCCCTTTGCTACTTGCTATTTTTTAGCAGAAAGTTATATACCTATTAGCAGGCTGCTAATTAGAGAAAGGAAATGTCTCAAAACTCAGAGAGTGGCACCAGACCCCTCACCCACAACATGCATTTTGAGATAACATTGGCACAAGGTGAGTCATCTGGGCCATAAGAGGGCTGACATGAATCTTGAAGAAAGCCAGGTTTCCAAACAAATACATAGTATCATTAACATAGCTTAAGGGAACATTTGCATGAGGAAAACATACTGGTTTGTTGAGTAAAACATACTGGTTTGTCAAGTTAGTTCTGTCTTAGTCAAAACCGACTTGAAGAAAGACAGAGTCTAAGGTAAATACATAGTTCATTAACATAGCTTAAGAAACGTTTTCCATAAGAAAAATGCACTGGTTAGCTCAAGGTATGAGAAAAGTTAAGTTCAGGTGGAACCAGGTGTCCTCATGCCAACAGAGAATTTAAAAGAAACCTCCTTTTAATTTTGTATAGAGGAGGGAAAAAAAAATCTGACACTTGTAGTTTGTTTCCTCCTCCGCTTAAGAGAGAGAGAGAAAAACGTCTGACACTTGCAGCCTATTTCCTCTGTTTAGGGACCCCTAGCCTTCGTGCCTGTTACCCTCTCACTAAAAGTTTCAAGTCTGTACAGCTTGCAGAACTGAAAGCTAATGTGGGAAGTTTACTTCAGAGACTTTATTCTTCACATTAACTTGGCTCCAGCATCTTGCAAAAGTGACATATCCTTAGCAAAGTCAGAGAACACAGGATTAAACTCTGACCCAAAGTGAATTTTATGGGTAGAAGTATAGCTATCATTGAAAAGTTGGTTGAATGAAGTTTTACCCAGTGATTTAGTAAAATATAGAGTCATGTCATTCTCCCTACCTGGAGTTTCAGTTTTTAATGCTCTCATTTGCATGCATGAAATGTATTTTGTGTGTTTTTAGTTTTATATGTTTTTTTTTTTTTAATCCTCTTAGGGAGGGGAAGGTTTTTAAAAGCAAAGAAACATTTGACTACATAAATATTTGAAACATCTTTATGGCAAAAGACAAAATAAATGACAGGCTTGGAGAAAATGTTTACAATTAAAAATAAGGATTCCTTAATATGCTAATGGATTCCCAGGTGGCTCAGCGGTAAAGAATCTGCTTGCCAATGCAGGAGATCTTTGGGTCTGGAAAATCCCCTGGAGAAGGAAATGACAACCCGCTCCAGTATTCTTGCCTGGAGAATTCCATGGACAGAGGAGCCTGGTGTGCTACATTCCTTGGGGTCACAAAGAATCGGATGCGACTGAGCAACTGAGTGCACGCACACACACACACACACACACACACACAATATGCTAATTGTGCCTACAAATCATTAAGAAAAACATTAAAAAGTGGGCACAGGATATGAACAGACAATTTAAAGATGAAATAGAAACGGCTTACCATATGGAAAGATAATGAAAGAAATGAAAATTAAAAATGAGATACTTTGTGATTCACCTTCTGCTTGGAACAGATTGCAGAAGTGGATAGAATTTTATGTTGGTGAACATATGGGGGAAAAGAACTCTTATCCACTCTTAGTGAGCATGCAAATTGGTCTAACTTTTATAAGGGCAATTTGGCAGATATTATTATTATTATTCCACATTTCAGTTCTCCTCGCTAGCTTCTAAGCTACTTGTGCAGACTGCTTCTGTTCCTGTCTCCATTTCCCATTTTTGTGTCTGTTTTTTCCTAGGTGATGATACTTGTTCTCATCTCAGCCTGGTAGCCTGACCTTGACTCCTGAGTTCTGTGACCCCTTCACAACTGCAAGTCATTCTCATATGAAATTTGAGTTTACGTGGTCTGCACCTTTGAGAGTTTTGGAACAATATGCAAATTCCAGTTACATCATGCTGTCTTGCTGAGTATCTCACGTGACAGGACCAGCATTTGGGTTGCTTGCTGGTACCCTGGTTCTTCTACCCTTTGTTCCTTCTGTCAATCACACATGCGTATAGTCACTGTCACTGTCAATCACACACACGTATAGTCATGCCAAAGCTATTTTACCCTTTCTATTTGTCTTGCGAATGTTGTCATTTGCTCTTTATATGTTAGTGTTGTGTATTGCTCAGTGACAGAAAACTTTCAATAGCTGTAATTTTGTTTAAGTTTGAATAAGAATGGTATCCAAGCAAAAAACCAAGAAGGTAAATGATAGAGAGGCAAGAAGGGTGAAGAGGACAAAAAAGGTGGCAAACAAAGTGAGAATTCTTGAAAAGCTTGATAATGGTGAAACCAAGACCTCTGTAGGGCATTTTTGGGTGCTAATGAATCAATAAAAAAAAGTGAGAAAGCTATTAAGGCCAGTGCATCAGGGGCACACCAGAATCATTGAGAAAATCAGACAACTCAAAATGCCAAAATAGGAAAAAAGGAAAGAGATTTGCATTTGTGGCTTCTAAAACAGAGAAGGATGAATAAGACCTCTTTTATGTGTAAAATCTACTAGCAAGCATCACAAACATGCAAATTTAAATTTTGATCTGGATGGAAAATTATAACATTCATCGTGAGTAGTAAGTGGTAGGATAGGTTTAGGAACCGCCAAGGTCTATATGAAAAGACATGGCTTGCAGAAGAAGCAGATCATGAAGCCACTGCAGAATCTTGAAGGAACAGATAGAGAAAAATGGCTAGATGCCTGAACAGGTCTACAGTGCTGATGAAACAGTCTTGTTCTGGAAGCGCGTGCCTATTTGCACAGCTATTGCAAAGGAGGAGACAAAGACCAGAGGCTTCAAGCCTGGGAAAGATAAGCTTCAAAGTTCTTTGTTTCAATGCTTCTGGTGACTTTCTGACTAAACCCGTTTTGCTTCACAAGTTCCAAAATTCTTGCCCTCTTAAAAGAAAATGCCAGAAACACTTTTCTGTGTATATGTAGGGAAACCATAAGATACGGATCACTGAGAAACTCTTTTTTGATAGTTTTTTTAAGTGTTTTGTTCCTGAGGTTAAACAATATTTAAACCAAAAACATCTTGAATTCAAATTGTTGCTGATTCTAAACACAACTCCCACTGATAAAAGTGTGATAGTAAATGCTAATCTTTGTGTTAAAGTCATCTCCATTTACCCCAATACAATTCCATTCTTTCAACCCATGCACTTGGGAGTATATTTGACAACCTGGCAACTCTTATGAGAGAGACACCTGAAATTACTGTGAAAGTAGCTTGGCAAAATTTCTCCATATGTAATGCTTTAATGATAATGGAAGAGTCTGTGAGAGAAATAAAACAATCAGCCCTTAATGGAGCCTGTCAGAAATTTCAGAATGAGGTTGTAACTAATTCTGAGTTTCCTTCCAGTGCCAGAAGAAATTGAACATGTTGTAGCATCTGCAAAATGTTTGGGTGGTGAAGGATTTGAAGACAGTGAATTAAGTGACTTGGCTGAACTGTTAGATTCTCACCCTTAGAAGATAGTTGAGAAATCTTTCAACGATCAGAGACGTGATCCCGTCACAAGTTGATGAAAGAGGTCAGTATAGGTTAACTTCCAGAAGAATGTTGAAGCACCCACTCCGCAAATCAAATTGCCATGATGATTCAGAGAAAAGAGATCCTTTGGTGGAGTATTTATTGACTTTCAGGCAAGGCTTAAATGATTACCCACAACCTTATAAAGGCAGGAATAAGAAAGCTTCAAACAAAGGCCAGTAAGTGTTTTCTCTTTGCTTGCTTCAACAGGGAGAAGAGGCTGGACCATCGGACTGCGTCATGCAAACCCATTCTACAAATAGCAGACAGAAGGACCTCACACAGACAGTGGAACCCTGGGATTCAGGCTCTGACAGCTTTGATGATGTGATGATCCATGCAGGAGACTGAGCTTACTCATGTGCAGATAAAATCCTGTTTTCTCCATTCTTTCCCTGTCATTACTGTGATGATCAGCCTTTTCAGTGATGCATTATATTCTTCACCTTGAGCTCAGAGAGAAATAGAAATTAATTGTTCAACAATCACGATTACTAATGTAAAATTCGTAAAATTCCATCAAGGCTCACTTTACTTAGTGTTTTATTCTGATGAACAAACCAATTGTCAGGGCTTTTATAATACTCCCTTCCCTCCCCCAATTTCCCCCCAAAGCTTATAAATTCCTCCAACACAAATTCCCTTACAATGAGGGTTTAAGTAACTCAACTCTAGGACCTAAGGAGAGGGCTACTCAGTTTGATAAATTTTTGACCCTATAATTTATTTCAACTCTGTTTAAGCCTAACTTGCTGTCTCAACAGAAAGGATACAAATCCCCTTGTTAATTCATTTAGTATAAGTTCATTTGTTTTGCAGCAATTGTATAAGGTACTGAAAGGCATGGTGTGTCCTGGAAGACAGCACATTTACAGTGGATTCCTGGATTTACTTTGGTACCTAATCAAGGAGGAGAAGCTGCTAGAGTTCATTGCCATCCATCCTCTCTGTTCTCATATCTGGTCTTCCAAGTGATTTAAATGGTTGAATATCCTGTTCCCTGTTTCTAGGTGGTAGAAATCCAGTAAGTTTTCCCCTAGCCTGGAAAACCTGAAAGATACATCCCCTATATCTGAGTTTGCAGTAATCAGAGAAAGGGGACAAAAATACAGAAGTTAAAAGTCTTGGCTTGCGTAGTACAGTTGGGACGGCAGACATTCTTCAACATGTTCCAAAGAGGTGGATGAGTGTTGAAAACCCATTACTGGGTGATAGGGATCTAGGGACTTACCATAGTGCCAGGGGAGCTTACATTCTTCTTGAAGTCACAGTGGTTTTCAGCACTGGCTGCCCATCCAAATCATTATGGGGAACTTCAAAAGCAGATTTCTGGGATCTGTCCCTAGATGTGCTAAATCGGGGATTAGGCCAGCAGCTGTTGATTTTGAAAGCTACTCAAGCCATTTTTAAATAGAGTCTCAAGCCATTTTTAAATAGAGTCATGGTTGAAAACTGCTCCTGTTGAAAACCATAATTATGATAGAAAATATAACACAAACGATAGTGAGCCCAGGGGGTAGGAAACCTCGATTCCAAGTTTCTGCTCTGCCACGGGCTCAATGGATGCTCTTATTAAAGTCATTGTACTCTTTCCTTATCTATCCAAGGAGAGAATAGGAACACTTGGTCTCTGATGTCCTTCTATCTCTGATATTGTTACCTTGAGAGAAAGGTGCATCAGCCTCATTGGTTGATTTTGAGATGACCTAAGCCCTTTCATAGAGACCAAGGTAAATAGTAATACTACTGTCTTGTACTCTAATTATTTAAAAAATGGTTCTTGTGGCTCAGGCTTTCTTATGTTTTACTCCCTCTCAGAAAAGAGTTAGTCACAGATGCCATAGAAGAAAGGGAAACCAATGTAATATCAACTCTGAGTTATAGGGTTTGTATTATATATATAATGCATAGACATTGTAAATAAAACTAGATATTTTGTTTCATTTCCATAAACCAAAGCAGAGAAATATGTTAACTGTTTCAAGTTTCCATGGATAACTGGGGTACTCTTAATCATATCTAGAGGTAAATATTTTTAAGCAAATGATTGTTTTACCAGTATAATGAGCAGTTCCATGTGGTTTTAAATAATGTAGTTTCTTGATAAGTTTATAATTTATTGAGATTGTTGCATTGGCAAGTTTTTGTCTTAATTTGACTAGAATTAGAGAAATAAAACTTTAAGTTGAATAGCATCCATTAGGAACTGTTAATATAAAATAATACAATGGAAAACTGACTATTATATGATTCTGGTGGTGGTAGGAATGTCTAGACTTTGGCTTGATATATGGAAACATTTGTCTAGGGCCTAGACCATTTGAAATAAAATACTGGGGTAGATCTAGTTCTTGTTTATGGCAATATCCAGTTCAAATAATTTAAGAAGTATCATTAATGAGGGTAAAAGACCATTTTAATATGGTTCAGTCTAACAAGTCAGCAGGGCTTCCAAGATGGCTCAGTGGTAATAGAATCCGCCTGCCAATGCAGGAGAAGCAAGAGATGGGGGTTCCATCCCTCGGTTGGGAAGATCCCCTGGAGAAGGGAATGACAACCCACTCCAGTATTCTTGCCTGGGGAATCCCATGGACAGAGAAGCCTAGTGGGCTACAGTTTATGGGGTCACAAAGTGTTGGACAGTACTGAGTGACTGAGCACACACAAGTCTGCAGAACACAGGAGGATGTGAAAGTTGGTTTAGGCTAAGTGGTAGAAATAGAAGTTAATGATAATAGTACCATGTACATGGGTGTTCCTTTTTTCTTTTTTAACTGAAATTTCTTTTTGTAAATTTTATATACAGTTTGAATGGAAAGGATCTTTCTGTTGTCAAATGGCTCAGGCAAATTCTGATCTTCGATTATATGAAATACATGGAAATTTCCTTCTTTACAGACATACTTAACAACTGGCAAAAAGAAAGAAAAGAAAGACAAAGCAGGTAGAGAGAAAGGATAGCTCAGGTTGCTGAAATGTGTAGAAAATATTAGAAAACTGGCATTACATTTAAAAAGAGTATTTTGTTTGCTTAAAATCTTTTAAGATCAAAATGCAAAGAAGGCTCTTTAAACTACACATTTGGATTATATAGCTGCCAGCACCTGAATGCTAATGAAAGGCTTCTACAGCATGTATAGTCTCAAAGAGTGTATGGGTCATGTTTATGCTATGAAATACATTACTCACTGAACTTTACATAGTTTCATTACGTTTTAATGGCCTTTGATGTCAGTGTGTTATGGTTGTTTTCCTGAGAGTTCAGATATAAATATGTGCTATTAACAGAGTGTATATGTTCTGGGGAACTATAAAATCAAGTAGAAAATAGGTGAAAGGATAAATAGTACATTTCACTAACAAATATGGAGAGTAGTTAAATATGAATCTAGTGTGCTTGAGATGTTACACTTCATTTATCTTGCATTACTACATATAGCCGAAGATACAATCAACCTATCATTGTAAAGTCCCAGAGTTGGTTCTTGATTAACTGGCAGTGGTATGATGAGTGGCCTAATGGCATGAACATGGGACTTAGAGTGAGGGCTTTGCCAATGACTTCTTGTCTGCCCTGAACTGGGGACTCCCTCTCTTTGGGTGAGTGGTACTTCGTCCTGGCAGAATAACCCTTGGCCTGTTGAGGTGTGAGAAATTAGCGTGGGTCTTAGGCTTGGGAATCAGGTACAGGTATCTGCCTGCTTGCAATCCTGTCCCTGTCAATTAACAACTATGTAACTGTGGCCATGTTTTTAAACTATTTCAGACTTCAGTTTCTGATCTGTAAAATGGGGTTGAAAATACTTACCTTATTGGATTGCTATGAGGTTGTATGAAATGTTTAGCACAGTGCCTGGCATAAAGTAAATGCTCAATAAGTTGTTGCTATCACTATTGTTTTAATGTGAATAACCATTAAAGAACTAGAATATGATCATTCACTACCTTTGCCAAATTTTATCTGATTTCCTTCAAACTAAGTTATACATGATGGTCTCACGAAGAGAGAAGGAGAAAAATCGATGTTAAATATTTCTGTTTGTTTGCTTGTGAGGGATACCTGACAATAATTCCTTAGTCCTTGTTATACCTTGACCTTAATGATTTCATATGATATATTTATAATGTGGATGTTTATTTATATAGTGATTAAGGGTAATGACTTTTTTCACATGGGTGTATTTCTATTCTTTGGAAAATAATCCATCCACCTGGTTCCACTTTTAAGATATTCTAAGTGACTCTGTTAACAGGAGCCAAAGATAAAGCTATATGGACCTTTGTGTGATTAAACCACAAAGTATTAGTTCATCTGTCTTTGAGAGAAATTGGATGTCTAAGTGATCTTACTAGATGAGGACAAGACAGTTCCTCATAACTAGCTTCTGAACTTCTTTGTATTGTATTTCTTGTATTCTGTGATAGCATTCAAGCAGTTTTAAATAGTTGTATTTAGAATGCTAAGTATTCATCATAACACAGATACTGTGTATGCTGAGCAACAGAAATGTAATTCAACTTAATTCAACTTTAATTCAACTATAATAGTCTCATAACTCACATCCCATCCAACCCTTTAAGTGTTTTAACTTGGAGTCTTTGGTGTTCTAGTTTTATATATATATATATATATATGGCATTCAACATCTTGCCCCTTGACTAACTTTGCTTGTGCAAACTCTGATTCTGGTACTTTCTTGTTCAAAAATTGTCAGTGGCTGCCCATTGTCTATATATTCACCCACTTAACCTTGAAATCTGGGCCCAATCTCAGTGTACCTTAACCAGTTTTGTCTGCCAGTGTTTCTTTTTTGCAATAAAAACGATAGTCCCTCCCTTCCCCTGTCTTTAGCCTATAGCTCAATTCTGATCTCTTAAGCTTATCAGTCTCTGGTGAGTAAGACCAGAAATCAGAAACTTATTATTTGAAGCCAGAGTGCCTGAGATGAGCCTACCAAGCTGTAATCTCCTTCCTGTTCTCCTCCATCACTGCAAACACCTAGAGATTATTTGGCAGTGGTAGGATGACAAGAACACTGGACTTAAGAGTAAGGGCTTTGTCACTAGTTCCTTGGCTGCCCTGGGCTGGGGACTTTCTCTTTTGGTGGGTGATGCTTAATCTTGGCAGGATAACCCTAGTCTGCAGTGGTGAGTTTTTTCTTAAAAAAAAGAAAAATTGTTTGAGTTTCTTTTTAAGTTTCCAACCTACTAAATTAGGGCATCCTCACTAAACCCTATCCCCCTAGGCTGGGGCCTTGAATACCACCCACTTAATTTTGGCTTTGAATACAAATATCCTTGTTGAGGGCCCTGAAACAATTAATCAGAGATCTAAACTTCGTTCTTAGGTTCTTGCCAGCTTTGTCTCCTGAATAGCATCACATGCATAGGATCTTTATTTACCACCGGGCTTCAAACTGCTCTATCCACTCTTTTCCATGAGTGCTAGACTGGAATGTACTTAAGCTTACCATACCCTAGATGTGGTATCTAGAGCTGGGTCTGGCAAACTCAAGCCCTTGAGCCAAGTCTGGCCCAGCTCATTTATGTGTTTTCTAAGGCGGCACTACAATGGTAGAGTTGAGTAGATGCAAGAGAAACCACATGGCTTGCAAAACCTTAAATATTTACTATCTGATCCTTTACAGAAAATTTTTGCTGACCCCTGATCTAAAGCCAGGTTGTTCCCCTGGCCATGTCTTTGCTTGTTCTTTGATAATTCCTCATTCTTACACTGTTAGTCGATAAACCCCTAAAATCCCAGTTCACTGAAACTATGAAATATGTTCCAATCCATTGAAACTACTTACTTCTAATTAATTTGCCTGTTTCCTCTTTGTCGTCATCCTAAAAAGTCCTTTCTCTGTGTTTTACTTTTTAGTGGAAGAGATGCTATATTCATAAAGACTGTTAGTCTTATGTCTTTTGATGTTACATCAGGTCCTAGTATGAAATTATTTTTCAATATGACATTCCAATATCTCTAAGATTAAAAAGGACTAAGATTATCCTTTAAGTTTTTCAGTGTCTCTAATATCAGGTATTCTGAGCTACATGTCTTCTAATATCTCCAATTGCCAGATCTTCTAGATCTTCTGCATGTTACAGTTTCCATGTTTTCTACTCAGGCCTGCAGTATCTTCACTGCCAATGTTTTCTAATCTCCTTAATATCAGGGTCTTCTAATATCTCCAAAAATTAATCTTCTAATTCTATGTCTTGCCTTTCAGGGTCCAGAGTTCTAAATGCCATTTTTTCCTATGATCTCAATCCACCAATGCCTCCTAGACAGGTGTTCTAGAGTCCATTATTTCATTGTGTACAAAAGTCTAGCTCTTCTAATATCTTATAACACATAGATAGTTCAGTTCCTGCAATTTATAGTATCTCCTAAATCCTGATTTTGCAATGTTTTGTCATCACAAGTTCCTCTAATGCCCAAGTCTTTCAATATCTCCAAGAACCTGGTCTTCTAACATTCAGGTGTTCCAACATCCTCAGTGTTTGAATAGCTCGATCTCTTAATATCTTGATCTTTTAATGTCCAAGTGTCCTAATGTCCAGGGCTGCCAACATCCTTGACTTACAGCATCATGAAAACTACATCTTCCAAATTCTGTCCTTTAACATAAATATGTCAATATCCAGGTTTTCCAGAGTCTCCCAATATCCAGGCCTTCTGATTTTAAGATTTCTAAATGTCTAGGTCTTCTATTGTCCATATCTTCCAATGTTTAGGACTTCCAAGGTACAGGACTTGCAGTGTCTTTAGTTTTTAGGGCTTCCAGTATCCATTAACTCCAACACTCAGGGCCTCCAAAGTCTCCAGTGTCCAGAATAACAAATGTCCTCAAAATCTAAGACTTCCAATGTCTCCAACATTCTGTGCTTCCAATGTCTCCAATGTCCAGGGTTTCCAGTGGCACCAGTGTCAAGGTCTTCCAGCGACTCTAGATCTTCCAGCAACTCCAAGTCTTCCAACTAATTCCAAGTCTTCCAGCAACATCAAGGTCTTCCAGCTAAACCAGTCTTCCAGAAAATCCACGACTTCCAGTCAATCCATGTCTTCCAGTAAATCTAGTCTTCCAACAAATATAGGTCTTCCAAAAAATCCATATCTTCCAGGAAAATCCATGTCTTCCAACAATTTCAAGGTCTTCCAGCCAACCCATGTCTTCCAGAAAATCTTTGTCTTCCACCAAATCCAAATCTTCCAGCTAATTTATGTCTTCCAGAAAAATGCAAGTCTTCCAGTCAATCCATGTCTTCCAGAAAGAAATCCAGGTCTTCCTCTCAGTCTACGTCTTCCAGAAATATCTACGTCTTCCATCAAATCCAGATCTTCCAGAAAAATACAAGTCTTCCAACCAATCCATGTCTTCCATCAAATCCAGTCTTCCAGTCAATCCACGTCTTCCAGACAAAATCTATGTCTTCCACTAAATCCAGGTCTTCCAGCAAAGCCACGTCTTCCAGAAAATTCATGTCTTCCTATAACGTCCAGGTCTTCCAGCAAATCTACGTCTTCCAAATAATCCAGGTCTTCCGGACAATTCGGGTCTTCCTGAAAATCCATGTCTTCCAGAAAAGCCATGTCTTCCAGGAAATCCATGTCTTCCATCAAATCCATGGCTTCCAGAAAATCAATGTCTTCCAGGAAATCCATGTCTTCCAGCAAATATTTGTCTTCCAACAAAACTGTGTCTTCCATCAAATTCATGTCTTCCAGCCTATCCATCTCTTCCAGGAAATCCTCGTCTTCCAATGAAGGTGCACCTTCCAGGAAATCCACGTCTTCCAGAAAATCTTCGTCTTCCGATGAAGGTGCGCCTTCCAGGAAATCCACGTCTTCCAGAAAATCCTAGTCTTCCAATGAAGGTGCGCCTTCCAGGAAATCCACGTCTTCCAGAAAATCCTCGTCTTCCAATGAAGGTGCACCTTCCAGGAAATCCATGTCTTCCAGAAAATCCCTGTCTTCCAATGAAGGTGCGCCTTCCAGGAAATCCTTGTCTTCCAACAAAGCCATGTCTTCCAGGAAATCCTTGTCTTCCAACGAAGGTGTGTCTTCCAGAAAATCCTCGTCTTCCTACACCTCCAGGTCTTCCAGCATCTCCAGGGCTTCCAGCATCTGCTCGTCTTCCAGCATCTCTGTGTCTTCCAGCATCTCCACGTCTTCCAACATCTCCACGTCTTCCAACATCTTTACGTCTTCCAGCATCTCTACGTCTTCCAGCATCTCCACGTCTTCCAGCATCTCCATGTCTTCCAAACAACTACTCAGTCTTCCAAAAGCAGGCTCAATATCTACGTCTTCCAACGTCTCTGGTGTACCGGTCGTCTAACATTCAGGTCTTCCAGTGTCTACGATATCCAGGTATTTTAACATGCTCCATAGTTCAGGTCTTCCAAACTTTCCCCAGATCCAGACCTTTTTAAAATTAGTCTTCCCAAGTCCAAGCCTTTCTATGTTCAGATTTTTCCATAGACAAGTCTTCCAACCCAAATATTGCTGCTTCTAGTAGAATTAACTTTAAAAAATTGAATAAGGCATTCCTTCAGCCTAGTAATGTTTTTTGCTACTAGGAAATGTGTATTCATTCTTTACAACTTTTAAAGATAGTGTTTATTAAACAGCTTCTGGAGAAGATTGCTGTGATAAGTTTTGCAAATTTACTCATGCTCCTATTTTTTATAAAGTTCATTCCATTTGGTACAAGTGAAATTCTTATTTTAATGAGAAAAAAATTCCTGTTTAGAGACTTTATTATTTTAGATAAAGCTATCATACAGTGTATTTATCCATTTGTTATGACATCAATTTTTGTGGTTTAATCTTATGTGGCATAAATAATAATAACAGCAACAACATTAACATAGCATTTGCTATGTCCAGGCACTGTTCTAAGGTCCTTACATGCATCAACACATTTAATCTTTATAAGAACCCATTGAGGTAGATACTTTCATCCCTGTTTTACAGATGAGGAAACTGGCATAAGAGGTGAAGGACATAACTCTTCAGTAGTGAGAGAAATCGTTCTATGAAAGTATGTATAGACCAATAGTATATACACTGAAGTATTAGTAGAGAAAGTCCCTAAAGGAAACTGAATACATTGTGCTGCATTTACACAATGGAATATTATACAGCAGAGAAATGAGTGGACAACAGATAAACATATTATATATATAAACATGGGTAGACCAGGGGCTTCCCTGGTAGCTCAGCTAGCAAAGAATCTGCCTGCAATGCAGGAGACCTGGGTTCAGCCCCTGGGTTGGGAAGATCCCCTGGAGGAGGGCATGGAAATACACTCCAGTATTCTTCCCTAGAGAATCCCCAAGGACAGAGGAGCCTGGCGGGCTACAGTCCATGGGGTCACACAGAGTTGGACATGACTGAGTGACTAAGCACAACACAGCACATCAAGTCCCAGAAGACTACATATAATAGGATATTCTTTTTATATTAATTATTCAAAACAAATACAACTGAAGGATATTTTATTTAGGTGTACATATATACTATTGATTAAAAGTATTTTATGAGAAAGTAAAGGAAAGGCAATAAAAAACTCAGGATAATGGCAATTGGGACTGAGGAAAGGCGGTTGGAATAGAAGTAGAGGGAAGTCATTGTCAGTATTCTAGTGCTGTTCAGGTTTGATGGGTGAGTGGGTGGTATTCATTCTATAATTAAAACATTGATTATTGTGTGATTATTATGAAATTAAAGAACAAGTCTGCATGTTCTATGACAGTGTGAATGGATGACTCATAATTCATTTCTGTGCACTTGAATTTTACAATATTTTCTTAGGCAATTATCTCTGTGTGGTGGGAATACATGTGCTTTTAGTTCTCTTGTGTCTCTTTATTCTCTGAATTTTTATAGGGAAAATACAGTATTATCTTAATTAAAAGACAAGCCTAAAATTACGATCTCAAATATGTTAAAAATGCATAATAAGGACTGAAAAGAAAAGTAGCGACAATTTAATGCCTCTGTGTGGTGAGAATTCATATCACTTTTTCTCTATTTCCTTATAGTTTTGTAAAAAATCCAAATGTTATAAAGTGAGCTTATGTTATTTTCCCTTTTAGAAAAATAATACATGCTTATCATGAAAGTAAAATTACAGTAGTATATAAAGTAATAGGTGAAAATATCCCTCTCTTAGTCCCAGAGCCCTGAGATAGCCATGATTATTTGTTTGTTTTGTATCTCCAAGTTATTTTTCTGTTTATGTGTTCTTGTGTATTTTATAAAGCAAAATTATCCTATACTTGTTATTCTACAACTTGATCCACCCGCAACTCCCAGCCCTGGGATCAATAGAAAGTCATTGTAACAGCCAGTAGAGTTCTATAATAGGTGAACTATATAATTTATTTGATATTTTCCACATGATAGATCTTCAGGTTGTCAACAGTTTTTTTTTTAACTGTTACAAATAATATTATAAAAACATTTTTAAAATCTATCTTTTGCACATGTAGAAATATTTTTGTAGACTAATACCTTAGAAATAAAACTGCTAGATCAAAAGGTTTGAGCTAAACTGCCCTCTCAGCATGCCGGACACTATTATTATTTTAAATTTCTGTCAGCATTTTGGATGAAAAACCGATTCTCATTTATTTATTTTCCCCTAATCACCAATTAAGTTAAGCATCTTTTAATATATTTATTAGCTATTTATATTTCTTCTGTTAGAGATTGCTTGTTCATATCCTTTGCCTATTTTTCTGTTGAATCATTTGTGTGTGTGTGTTTTTTTTTTCCTTCTTGATTTGTAGGAGGTCTCTGGATATTAGAGCTGATATCCTTTTGTCTGCTATATATTGCCAATGTCTTTTTAAAAGTTTATTAAGATGGTATTTGGCAACATTTTAATTATGTAAAAAAGCAAACATTTTAATCTTTCTTTTATAGCTTCTTGGTTTTGTCTTATATTTAGGTAGGCTTCTGTAACCCAAGATTATAAAAATACTCTCCTGG
Organism: Ovis aries; assembly: GCF_016772045.2. Taxonomy (NCBI): domain Eukaryota; kingdom Metazoa; phylum Chordata; class Mammalia; order Artiodactyla; family Bovidae; genus Ovis; species Ovis aries. The sequence continues at coordinate 94,619,031 of NC_056080.1, read as the reverse complement.
GACTTCCCTGGCAGTTCAGTGGGTAAGACTCAGTGCTCCCAATGCAGGGTGCACAGGTTCGATCCCTGGTTGGGGAACTAAGATCTCACATGCCTCATGGCAAGACCAAAAAATAATCTCCTATATTTATTCTAATATTTGATATATTACTGCTTAGTGTCTTAATCCATATGTGGTATGTATGGTGAAAAGTAGGGACCTATGTTTACTTTTTCAGAAGAGAGCTAGTTTTCCTAATCTATTTATTGTATTGAATTATATCTGCACCAATTTGGAATTCTCTCTGTGGGTATGTTGTTTATGTTTCTTTTCTGTTCAATTTTTGTCTATTATTGAGCTAGTATCTCACTGCTTTAATTGTTGTAGCATTATAATAAGTTTTGAAATGTGCTCCCCACTCATTATTCTGTTTTTTTTTTTTTAGCATTTACATGGCTATTTTTGTACATATTATTTTTCCAGATGTATTTTACAATCAACTCCTCAACTTCTATGAAACAAACAAAAAAATTCCTCAAAGTGCCTTGGAATTTTTGAGTAATGTGTCAAGAATGGACATCTTTACAATACAGAGCTTTGCATTTGTCTTGTATCCAGGCATGATATTAAACTCTGTTCTTAGTTCTGTGGGAGTTTATTCCAGTTAGTGATCTTGAATTTTGAGATACACAATCATGTCAGCTGTAAATAATGAAACATTTGTCTTTTCCTTGCTGATGTTTATATCTAACATTTTTCCTTTTTAGCACCTTGGTAAAGATCTTATGACTTCCAAGACAATGCAGATTTATATGACTCAATAAAGAATAGGTGTCCTTCTCTTGTTTTGGGCCTTAATAGAAATAACTCATTGTTTCACTCTAAAATATGATAATTTCCATTGTTTCTGATAGATAGCCTTTTTCAAGTTATAGAAATACCCTCTGTTCATTATTCCTGCTTGACTTATAGTTTTGTCAGGAATGTATATAGAATGTTATCAAAGGACTTTTCTGGTATCTGTGAAGGTGATAATATGGTTATTGTCTTTAATCCATTAATGTATTAGTTACACCAAGACTTACTAATGTTGATCTATTCTTGCATTCTTGGAATAAAACTGACTTGGTAGTGATGCTTTGACTATGTTAATATTTCATTTAGAATATAAATCTCTGTTTTAACAAGTCCCTGAAGTAGTGCCTCCTTAACATTTTCAAATCATGGCAATTAAAGCAGATGTGTATTTTCTTTTTGTTTGGTAATAATGTATCATATTTCTACATAATAAATCAAACTTGTTCATTGTTATTTAGTTTTTCCCTTTTTAACTGCTTTATCTAACATTTCAGATAAAAGTATGGGGTATCTTTTTAACCTTCTTTGCTTTACATATTTGAACTTTTTTTTCCATTGTGTTAAATCTCATGATTTTCTTATTGCATTGTGTTAATTTATAACATAAAGAAACCTCTTTAACCCATTTAATGCTTCTTGCTTTAACTTTTCTTTGCTACCCCTTCTTGGTTTTTGTTAGCATTTGTCTGGTGTATCTTTATCCACTCCAATATTTTCAACCTTTTTGTGTTTTGTTTTGAGTTTACCTTTCCAAAATAGCATGCAATGTGATTTATTTTTTACTTCATCTGAGAATGCCTGCCTTTTAATTCATAATTAAACCTTTCACATAGTTTACAATTCTGTCAAATTAGTAATAATTCTGTCATTGAAAAATTTTTAGTTTTTTTCTTGCTAGATTTATCAAAGTGCATTTCCTCTTTTTTCTTATATAGTGGTTTAGAAGTTTGAAATATCATTTCTAAGAGTGGTTGCACTAATATTTAAATGCATTTTATATATTTTTGCATTGTAAAAAATTGTTTAAAGTGAGCATTTAATACTTTTGTAATAAAAGAAGCATTTAAATGTGTCCAGTATTTGTTCATTCCTTACCAGTCTGAGTCTCCTTGCTCAGGGAAGATCATAGTGGGTCTTATCTCATCTGGAAGAAAATACCAAAATTTGTGTCTCTATTCTGAACCAAGCTCAGCATCAAAAAGGTTCTATCCTCATTAGCAATGTGAGAAATGAGGATGAGCTCAGGTGTTCATGCTGTGTCTGCCCTCAAGTTCCCAGTAGGTGAGAAAGCCCACAGATTAATTTATAATAATGTCCAGATTCAGATGGTCCTAATACAGAGTTTGTCTGAGGACTGCAATCATATATGCATTTTATACAACTTGTTTCTTGCTTACTTAATTTTGTCCCTCTCGAGCCTCACCATGGACGTTTGGCCTTTCACAGACTCCACTGGTTTCAGGAGACCAAAATAACTTTTTTAATGTTCAAATTTTCATAGACCAGTAGTGGTGATTTCACGCTGACTCCGGTGCCACAACTCAGACACCTTTGAAAGTGTACATGCTTCCTCCCAAGATCAGGATGTTCAGGTTGATTTTAAAGAATGCTACTATCTAAGGACCCCAGTTTCTTTTTATTGAAAAGACCAATCTCAGGATGCTAGGAGTGGAAACAGTTTTACATGACTGCTTGGGGTAGAACAGGGTAACATGGTGGCTACTCTCCACTTTCACAATGAATCAAAAGGATTACTTTTCCCCCAAGTATACCCACATTCATGTTATTGCTTTGAAGTCACTGTTTTTTTTTTTTTTTGTTGTTGTTGTTGTTGTTCTGGTTTAATGAGGGCTTATTAATCCAATTTTTCATTTTTGTTTTGATGCTACTAACTTTTTTTCCTTTTCTACTGGCTTTATTATATGATGATAGGTGTTACAAAGCCATACCATGAGTTCAAATGATAGCATTGGCAGCCTCAGTCCCAGTTTAGAAGCCTCGATTTTTCTCTATTAGTTTATATTTCTTTAAAATGGCCACAAATTGCATAGCTCCAGACAATCTCCATCAAACCCCAGTGTTCTGCAAAGAAAAATCTCCACCACCACCAGAGGAATTCAAAAGTGTGGGACATGAGTAGCTCAAATAGATTATCAAGCAGTTCTCTAAAAGGTATCATTAGTGTTTTTTTTAAAAATGGGAACTAGTATCTTTTATATTGTTTCGGGCAGTTTGAACCCCAGTTTCTTAAAGGCTTTTAGAATAAATGCAGACATTTATTATCTCAGTATGGACCAGTTCATCTTTGCAAACAGCAATTATCAGAAAATGTAGCTAATATCAAAAATCATCAGACTTAAAAATTTTATCCAGAAGCTTCAGGTGGGCTCATTTTTTTTACTCCTAAATAATTCACAATTCTATTTGTTGCATAAGCACCAACATATGAAACACCAGAAATTTAAGATAGCAAACTTCAATTGCAATTCTATGTCCACGTCAGTTACTTACCCTCCTCTAATCCAAGTAGTGACATTCTTATACGGTTTCTTATTGAAACAAGGACAAAACAGTTATTTAAAGTTTTACAGCAAAGATCAACATCGATTAAGATGTATCATTTCAGTAGCCCAATTTTGAGTTCAGTGGTAAGTTGATCACCATAGAAAAGATACACAAAGTCCCTCTCTTCCAGGTTACTTTGTTGATAGGGCCTCTATTGCTTACCTATTATGGTATAACAAACCATTTCAAAATACAGTGGCTTAAGTTGATAATCTTTTTATTATTATGAGTCTATGAATTTGCTGGGCATGTCTTCTTCATTAGACTCACTTATGTGTCTGCAGTCAGCTATGGGTAAGTTAGGAAGCAGGTTTTTTTTTTTTTTTAATCTTGGCTGAGTTCTTTCAGCCAAGGGAATTGGTGATGGACCAGGAAGCCTGACGTGCTGCAGTCCATGGGGTCACAAAGATTCGGACACAACTGAGTGACTGAACTGAACTAAACTGAGTTCTTTCACATATTGGGGAATTTGTTAGAGTAATCTTCCCCGGTAGTTCAGTTGGTAAAGAATCCACCTGCAATGCAGGAGACCCTGGTCCAATTCCTGGGTTGGAAAGATCTGCTGGAGAAGGGAAAGACTACGAACTCCAGTGTTCTGGCCTGGAGAATTTCATGGGCTGTATAGTCCATGGGGTCGCAAAGAGTCAGAAAAGACTGAGTGACTTTCACTTTCACTTAGAATAACAAAGCATGAGTATTTGGAGGTGGGGCCTTTGGGAAATAATTAGGTTATGAGGGTAAAGTCCTTATGAATGGATGTTTCCATTTCAGAGAATATATTCAATAGAATCCCCGAATTATTGAAAATTGTTTCTGCACTGAGGTCAGCAAGATGGCAAACCAGGAGGTCCCAACACTTACCCCTCCCACAAAAAAACAACAAAAACTGAACTGCATGTCAATGAGAATATCCCTTGGAGAGCTCCAGAGTACCAAAAAGAAGTACAATAAAGAAGCTGAAAGAAAGGAACAAAACAGCTGTAAGACAAACAGAAAACAATGAACCAAATGGCAATACTAAGTCTTTGCTTATCAATAATTACTTTAAATATACATAGATTAAACTTACTAAACAAAAGGCATACAGTGGATGAATGGATAAATAAATATGATCTAGTCATATGCTACCTACAAGAGACTCACTTTCAGTTCAGTTCAGTCACTTAGTCGTGTCCGACTCTTTGTGACCCCATGAACCGCAGCATGCCAGGCCTCCCTGTCCATCACCAACTCCCGGAGTTTACCCAAACTCATGTCCATGAGTTAGATGATGCCATCTAACCATCTCATCCTCTGTCATCCCCTTCTCCTCCTGCCCTCAATCTTTCTCAGTATCAGGGTCTTTTCAAATGAGTCAGCTCTTCGCATGAGGTGGCCAAAGTATTGGCGTTTCAGCTTTAGCATCAGTCCTTCCAATGAACACCCAAGACTGATCTCCTTTAGGATGGACTAGTTGGATATCCTTGCAGTCCAAGGGACTCTCAAGAGTCTTCTCCAGCACCATAGTTCAAAAGCATCAGTTCTTCGGAGCTCAGCTTTCTTTATAGTCCAACTCTCACATCCATACATGACTACTGGAAAAACCATAGCTTTGACTAGACAGACCTTTGTTGGCAAAGCAATGTCTCTGCTTTTTAATATACTGTCTAGGTTGGTCATAACTTTTCTTCCAAGGAGTAAGTGTCTTTTAATTTTATGGCTGCAATCACCATCTGCAGTGATTTTGGAGCCCCCCAAAAATGTCAGCCACTGTTTCCCCATCTATTTGCCATGAAGTGATGGGACCAGATGCCATGGTCTTAGTTTTCTAATGTTGAGCTTTAAGCCAAGTTTTTCACTCTCCTCTTTCACTTTCATCAACAGGCTCTTTAGTTCTTCTTCACTTTCTGCCATAAAGGTGGTGTCATCTGCATATCTGAGGTTATTGATATTTCTCCTGGAAATCTTGATTCCATCTTGTGCTTCTTCCAGCCCAACGTTTCTCATGATGTACTCTGCATATAAGTTAAATAAGCAGGGTGACAATATACAGTCTTGACGTACCCCTTTTCCTATTTGGAAGCAGTCTGTTGTTCCATGTCCAGTTCTAACTGTTGCTTCTTGACCTGCATACAGGTTTCTCAAGAGGCAGGTCAGGTGGTCTGGTATTCCCATCTCATTCAGAATTTTCCACAGTTTATTGTGATCCATACAGTCAAAGCCTTTGGCATAGTCAATAAAGCAGAAATGTATATTTTTTGGAACTCTCTTGTTTTTTCGATGATCCAGCTCAATGAAACTAAGCCGTGCCATGAGGGGCCACCCCAGATGGACAGGTCATGGTAGAGGGGTCTGACAGAATGTGGTCCACTGGAGAAGGGAATGGCAAACAAGAGACTCACTTTAGAATTAAATAAACACAAAGGCTGAAAGTGAGGGATGAAAAAGATATGGGATGGTGAACGGTATGAAATGTGTGAAATGTGAATGGTAGCCATAGGAAAGCAGAGGTAGCTAAATTTGTATCATACAAAACAGACTTTAAGTCTAAAACTGTTTCTAGGGACAAAGAAGGTCATTATATAGTGATAAAAGATGACTCAACAGAAAGATACAACAATTATAAACCTAACATCCTTGGAAGGAAAGTTATAACCAACCTAGATAGCATATTAAAAAGCAGAGATATTACTTTGCCAACAAAGATCCGTCTAGTCAAGGCTACGGTTTTTCCAGTGGTCATGTATGGATGTGAGAGTTGGACTGTGAAGAAAGTTGAGCACCGAAGAATTGATGCTTTTGCACTGTGGTGTTGGAGAAGACTCTTGAGCGTCCCTTGGACTGCAATGATATCCAACTAGTCCATCTTAAAGGAGATCAGTCTTGGGTGTTCTTTGGAAGGACTGATGCTAAAGCTGAAGCTCCAGTACTTTGGCCACCTCATGTGAAGAGTTGACTCATTGGAAAAGACTCTGATGCTGGGAGGGATTGAGGGCAGGAGGAGAAGGGGACAACAGAGGATGAGATGGTTGGATGGCATCACATACTCGATGGACATGAGTTAGTGTGAACTCTGGGAGTTGGTGATGGACAGGGAAGCCTTGCATGCTGCAATTCATGGGGTCACAAAGAGTCGGACATGACTGAGCAACTAAACTGAACTGAACTGAATATCAAGAAAGCAAATATTGACAGATTTGAAGCCAAAAATTGAGAGCAATCAATAATAGCAAAGGACTTCAATATCCCCAGTTACAATAATGGACAGAAAATCCAAAAAAAAAAATTGATAAAGAAATAGCTGACTTGAACTCTAAACTAAAAGGACCTAACTGACATACATAGGGCTTTCCATTTATAGCAGAAGAATATGTGTTTGTATATCAGACTGTATACAAAAATCAACTCTAATTGGATTAAAGTTTAAAATGTAAGACCAGAAACCATAAAAGTCCTAGAAGAAAACTTAGGGTAAAATCTTGATTTTGGTCTGGGCAATGATATTTTGTGTATGACATAAAAAGCATTGGCAGCTAAAGCAAAAATAGATGAATGGAATTAAATTAAAAAGCTTTGTTTGCACAGCAAACAAAATAATCAATAGCGTGCAAAGGCAACCTATGGAATGGGAGAAAATATTTGCTAATCATGTATCTGATAAGAGGTTAATACCTAAATTGTATAAGAAACACATACAGCTCTTCAAAAACAAAACAGGAGAGGGACTTCCCTGGCAGTTTAGTAGTTAGGACTCCATGGTTTCACTGCAGGGGATCCCATTTCGATCCCTGGTCAGGAAACTAAGATCTCACTGTGTGGTGCTGTGGGGGTGGGGGAGAGGGGGCAGAGAACAAGACAAAAAAAAAAAACTCAATGAAAAAATGAACAAAAGCATGAATGGACCTTTCTCAAAACAAGACACACAAATGGTCCATAAGTACATGAAAAGTTTCTCAGCACGACTAGTCATCAGGGAAACCAAAACCATAATGGAATATCACCACACAATTGTTAGAGTGGCTATTATCTGAGATATAAAAGACAACTAGTGTTGGTGGGGATATGGAGAAAAGGGAATACTTGTACATTTCTGGTGAGAATGCGAAATGATGCAGCAACTATAGTATGGAGTTTTCTCAAAAAATTAGAAATAGAGCTACTATATGATCTAGTAATCCCTCTTCTGGGTATATATCCAAGGGAAATGGAATCAGAATCTCAAAGGGGTACCTACACTTCCACATTCATTTTGGCATTATTTCACAGTAACCAAGATACAGAAACAACCTGAGCGTCCACTGATGAACATACAGATAAACTGTAGTGTGTGTGTGTGTGTGTGTGTGTGTGTGTGTGTAGTAATAGGCATACCTCATTTTATTCTGCTTCACTTTATTATGCTTCACAGGTATTGTGTATTGTTTTTTAAAACAAATTGAAGGTATGTGAGAACCCAAGCAAATCTATCAGTGCCATTTTTTCCAACAGCATTTGCTCACTTTGTGTCTTTGTGTCACATTTTGGTAGCTCTTGTAATATTTCTAACTCTTTCATTGTTATTTGTTATGATAATCTTTGAGCAGTGGTTTTTGATTACTATTGTCATTGTTTTGGGACACTATGAACTGTGCCCCAAAAAGACAGTGAATTTAATCAAAAAATATGTGTCTTGACTGTTACAAAGATGGTCCCTCATCTCACTCCCTCATCTTGGGCTTCCCCATTCCCTGAGACATAATATTAAAATTATGCTAATTAGTAACCCTACAATGGTCTATAAGCAGTAAAGTGAAAGGAAGAGTCGTAAGTCTTTCCCTTTAAATAAAAAACTAGAAATGATTAAGCTCAATGAGGAAGACATGTTGAAACCTGAGACAGGCCAAAAGCTAGGCCTCTTGTACCAAACACTTACCACGTTGTGAATGCCGAAGAAAAGCTCTCTAAGGAAATTAAAAGTGCCACTCCAGTGAACACAAGTGACAAGAAAGCAAAATATCTTTATTGATTATAGGGAGAAAGTTTTAGGGATCTGGATAAAAGATCAAACCAGTCACAACCTTAAGTCAGAACCTAATCCAGAGCAAGGCCCTAACTCTCCTCAATTCTCTGAAGGCTGAGAGAGGGAAGGAAACTGCAGAGGAGAAGCTTGAATTTGGCAGAGGTGAGTTCATGAGGTTTAAGGAAAGAAACCATCTCCATAACATAAAAGTGCAAAGTGAACCAGCAAGTGCTGAAGCAGAAACTGCAGCAAGTTATCCAGAAGTTCTAGCTAAGATAATTAATGAAGGTGGCTACACTAAACAACCTCCCTGGGCTTCCCTGGTGACTCAGACAGTAAAGCGTCTGCCTACAATGCGGGAGACCCGGGTTCGATCCCTGGGTCGGGAATTTCCCCTGGAGAAGGCAATGGCAACCCACTCCAGTACTCTTACCTGGAAAATCCCATGGATGGAGGAGCCTGGTAGGCTACATTCCATGGGGTCGTAAAGAGTTGGACATGACTGAGCGACTTCACTTCACACTAAACAACAAATTTTCAATGTAGATGAAATAGCCTTGTATAAGAAGAAGATGCCATCCAGGACTTTCATAGCTGGAGAAGAGAAACCAAGGCCTGATTTTAAAGCTTCAAAGGACAGGCTGGCTCACTTGTTTGAGGCTAATGCAACTGATACGAAGAACTGACTCCTTGGAAGAGACCTTGATACCGGGAAAGACTGAAGGTAGGAGAAAAAGGGGACGACAGAGGATGAGATGGTTGGATGGCATCACTGACTCAAGGGATATGAGGTTGAGTAAACTCTGGGAGTTGGTGATGGACAGGGAGGCCTGGTGTGCTGTAGTCCATGGGGTCACAAAGAGTTGGACACGACTGCGCAACTGAACTGAACTGGACTGAACTGAATGTGGCTGGTGATTTTCAGTTGAAGCCAATGCTCAATTAGTATTCTGAAAATCCTAGACCCCTTAAGAATTATGCTAAATCTACTCTTCTTGTGCTGTATAAAGGGAAGAATAAAGCATGAATGACAGCACATCTGTTTACAACATGATTTACTGAATATTTTAAGCTTATTGTTGAGATCTGTTGCTCAGAATAAAAGATTCCTTTCAAAACACTGAGAAAGGAGAGAAAGTACCTGGCCATCCAAGAGCACTGAACTGGGCTGAAATGGAGATGTACAATGAGATTCATATTGTTTTTATTTCTGCTAATACAGCATCCATTCTGCAGTCTATGTGTCAAGTAGTTTTGACCTTCAAGTCTTATGATTTAAGAAATACATTTTGCAAGGCTATAGCTAATCATACATAGTGATTTCTCTGATGGATATGGGCAAGGTAAATTGAAAACATTTTGGAAAGGATTCACCATTCTAGACGCCATCAAGAATATTTGTAATTCATGGGAAAAGGTCAAAATATTAACATTCACAGGAGTTTGGAGGAAGTTGATTCCAACCCTCATGGGTGACTTTGAGGAGTTCAAGACTTCAGGGGAGGAAGTTACTACAGACATGGTGGAAATGACAAGAGAACTTGAATTAGAAGTGGGGCCTGAAGATTTGACTGAATTGGTGCAACATCATGATAAAATTCTAACAGTTGAGGAGTTGCTTCTTATGGATGAACAAAGAAAGGAGTTTCTGGAAATGGAAGATGCTGTGAAGACTGTTGAAATGACAACAAAGGATTTAGAATATTACATAAACTTAGTTGATAAAGCAGTGGCAGGCTTTGAGAAGATGGACATCAATTTTGAAAGAAGTTCTACTCTAGGTAAAATGCTATCAAATAGCATTTCATGCTACAGAGAAATTGTTCATGAGAGGAAGAGTCAATCAGTACAACAAACTTCATTGTATTATTTTAAGAAATAGTCACAGCCACCCTAACCTTCAGCAACCTGATCAGTTAGCAGCCACCAATATCGAAGCAAGACCCTCCACTGGCCAAAATATTAAGATTTGCTGAGGGCTCAGATTCAGTTCAGTTCCGTTCAGTCACTCAGTCGTGTCCGACTCTTTGCGACCCCATGAATTGCAGCACGCCAGGCCTCCCTGTCCATCACCAACTCCCGGAGTTCACTCAGACTCACGTTCATCGAGTCAGTGATGCCACCCAGCCACCTCATCCTCTGTCGTCCCCTTCTCCTGCCCCCAATCCCGCCCAGCAGATTATGGTTAGCAATAAAGTATTTTTAAATTAAGGCATGTATGTTGTTTTTTAAGACATAATGCTATTGCACATTTAATAGTTTATAACAAGAATCTGCCTGCAATGCGGGAGACCCTGGTTTGATTCCTGGGTCAAGAATATCTGCTGGAGAAGGGATAGGCTACCCACTCCAGTATTCATGTCACTCACTTTATTGCAATATTCACTTTATTGTGATGGTCTGGAACCAAATCTGAAATATCTTCAAAGTATGCCTGCATACACACAATGGAATATTATTCCTACTTTAAATAGAAGGAAATTCTACTATTTGGGACAACTTGGATGAACCTGAAAGACATTATGCTAAGTGAAATAAGCCAGATAAAGACAAATATTTATATGTGGAGTCTGAAATAGTTGAAGTCATAGAAGCAGAGGGTAAAATGGTGATTACAAGGGGCTAGAGGAGGGACAAATGGAGAAACTGTGGTCAAGGGCTGCAAAGTTTCAGTTATGCAAGATGAATAAATTCTGGGGATAACATAGAACAATGTGACTATGATTAACAATACTTTATTGTATACTTGGACTTTTCTAAGGAAGTGGATCCTAAGTATTCTCACACAGACTCACACAAATGGAAGGAAACAGAAAGTGGTAGTGATCTGAAGGGAAAAGGCTTCCCTGGTAGCTCAGTTGGTAAAGAATCTGCCTGCAATGTGGGAGACCCTGGTTTGATTCCTGGGTTGGGAAGATCCCCTGCAGAAGGGATGGACTATCCACTCCAGTATTCTTGGGCTGATGGAAATGTTAATTGGCTTTATTAGAGTGATTATTTCACAATGCATATGCATATCAAATAATCAAATTGTACACCTTAAATACAGACAATTTTGCATTGTAGAATATACCTCAATAAGAAAAAAAGGAAATTGTCTTTGCTCCTAAGTGATAGTTTTCTGGTATCCCCAAAGCCTATTTCTTTGCTATGGTAAAGTAATAGGTTCAAAAGCCTTTCCCTTCAGAATTCTATAAACATTATCATAATATCTAATAGTATTCCATATTGTGGATAAAGAATTCAATGCAACTATTACAGCTAAACTTTTATTCCCTCTCCCTGAATTCTCCAATGATTTTCACTTTATTCTTGTAACTAAATCATGTGCATCAATTAACTTTTGCTGTATAACAAAACAGTTCAACATTTTATGGCTTAAATTATTTATTGAGCTCTGGTTTGGCAATTTGGGCTGGGCTCAGCAACTTTTCTGATCTATGCTGGAATCACTCATGCATTTGCAAGTGCAGTGAATGGCCTCACAAGTTCGGGGGCTGACTAGGTGTTGTCTCAGATGACAAGAGTGACTGAGTGTCATAATCCAGTGGAAGAGCCTGGATTTTCTTGCATGGCAGTCAGGGACTTCAGGAACAGCAAGAGAGCAAGCCTTGATGCACAAGTGCTTTTCAAATCTCTACTTGTGTTATATTTACTAATATCTCATTGGGCACAGTAAGCCACATTGCCAACCCAGATCCAGGGAGCAGAGATACAGAGTCTACTTTTTGAGGGAAGGATCTGTGATATCACATTGCAAGGGCAAGGATATAGAAAGTAGAACGATGTGTGGCCTTTTTTACAATTTACCACACTCCTCTCATTTCATCTCCTACCCTTCCCTTTATCACTTATGCCACTCTAGCCAAACTGACCTCCTTGCTTTTCCTCAGAAATGGCAGGCATGCTCTTACCTCATCGTGTTTGCACATGCCTATCCCTTTGCCTAAAATACTGTTCCAGCAGACATCTGCATAGGGAGTTCTTTTGGCTCTTTCAAGCCTGTGAGTTGGTGATTTGTCCTGAGCTTGGCTGGGCAGTTCTTCTGGTCTCAGGTGAAATCACTCATATGTCTGTGATAATCAGGTAGGTCATCTGGGTGCTAGGAAGGCTTCAGATGTAATGGTTTGTGTCTACTCCACGTCACTTCTTGCCTGTTAGTAGACTGGCCTGGGCTTGTTCGCATGGTAATCAGAGGGATGGTTCCAAGCAAACGTAGAAGCACACAAGGCCTCTTGAGACAGAGCTTGGAACTAACACAGTGTTACTTGTACCACATTCTATTGGTGAAATGTGGGCTATCTTTGGGCTTCCAAGGTGGCTCAGTGGTAAAGTATCCACCTGCAATGTAGGAGACGTGGGTTCAATCCCTGGGTTGGGAAGATCCTCTGGAGGAGGGCATGGCCACCAACTCCAGTATTCTTGCCTGGAACATTCCATGGACGGAGGAGTCTGGTGGGCTGCAAAGAGTCGGACATGACTAAAGTGACTGAGCACTGGCTATCTTTGACAAGCCATGAAGCCAAGTAAGATTTGAAGGGGCTCCTTCATGGGAGGAACTTCAAAGTCACATTGCAATGGGACACAGCTACAGGGTGGGCAAAAATAGTGGTCCTTCTGACAAACAACATACCACAGTGTGCCATTTTTCAGTATTTGCTTTGAAACAATAGTCTTCAGCTCAGGGAAGTGTATCTTTTGTTACATCTTGAATTATGTTTTCCCATCTCTCCTTTCTCTTCTTCACCATCTGGAACTTCTATTAGACAGACTTTGACTCACCTGTATCTCTTCTTCATACCTCACAACTTTTCTTTCTTCTCTCTCCCTCTACTCTTCCCCAAATATTCTAAAAGAATTCTTTAATGAATCTATAATGTTTATAAACTGTTTGCTTTACAACTATACCTTTCTAACTGTTCTATGGGTAAAACACCTTCTTAAATATCTATGAGGATTTTTTTCTAAAGTTTTCTTCTGTTTCCTGCATTAATGCTTTGCAGTGAGTTCCTCTTTCAGCTTTACATCACATTTTCAGGCTGTTTATTATCTTCAGGCAACAGGCAATTATTTTTCAGTTACCCTCTTCTGAGCTGCTCAAGTTAATTACCAATGATCATAATATGAATACTGTCCCTGTTGTTACTGTGGATCAAATAACACTGAGTTATCTGTTTGAGAAACAATTCAATAGAACACCAGTGCTTGTAATTTGTAGTATCTGCCTTTGTGGCTTTCAAAAAGGGGCTTCTGTTTAAGTACTGTATAATTTTTGTCTCCTTGGCATCCTAATGCATATGCCAGTGCTTTCCTGATTAGCAGTCATAGAGGCCTCTGCTATAGCTGATTTGAAGCATGTTTTCGTGAAGCAGAGTTTCACAAAAAGTGAAGCTCCTGTATTTCAAATAGCCTATATTTTGAGTCACACTATTCTAAACATATACTGCAAATTTGGTTAAAAATTCATCCAGCCATTTTCATTTGATATATGATGATAAAAATATTCAACACAGCATTGTTTGTAATTTCAAATAATTGAAAAACTATTTGAAGATCTTTTGGCATACTATATAGCATATATTGCAAACATATTGATATCTGTGCAGTGGAAGGATGCACTATTACACATTTGAATTTTCAAATTACATGTGTAATTAAAAAAATGTCATCTGGGGTTAACTGGTAGTACAATTATATGGAATTTTTATTTCTTGTGATATATTTTAAGCTAAGAGGAAAAAGTTATTTAAAAAGCAAATTAGGTAACATTAGCTCAATAGTGTAAAAATGCTTAGAAAAAAATGGGGAAAAAGATTCCAAAATGTCAATGATAGTTATCTCAGAGTTATAAATGGTTTTTAAATGTTTCCTGTATGTTTATAATTTCATTGAGATATAGTTTGAGCATTCATTGGCATTGCCTTTCTTTGGGATTGGAATGAAAACTGACCTTTTCCAGTCCTCTGGCCACTGCTGAGTTTTCCAAATTTGCTGGCATATTGAGTGCAGCACTTTCACAGCATCATTTTTCGGGATTTGAAATAGCTCATCTGGAATTCCATCACCTCCACTAGCGTTGTTTGTAGTGATGCTTTCTAAGGCCCACTTGACTTCACATTCCAGGATGTCTGGCTCTAAATGAGTGATCACACCATAGTGATTATTTGTGTTGCGAAGATCTTTTTTGTACAGTTCTTCTGTGTATTCTTGCCACCTCTTCTTAATATCTTCTGCTTCTGTTAGGCCCATACAATTTCTGTCTTTTATCGAGCCCACCTTTGCATGAAATGTTCCAGAGATCAAATTGCCAACATCCGCTGGCTCAAGGAAAAGGCAAGAGAGTTCCAGAAAAAATATCTATTTCTGCTTTATTGACTATACCAAAGCCTTTGACTGTGTGGATCACAATAAACTGTGGAAAATTCTGAAAGAGATGGGAATACCAGACCACCAGACCACCTGACCTGCCTCTTGAGAAATCTGTATGCAGGTCAGGAAGCAACAGTTAGAACTGGACATGGAACAAAAGACTGGTTCTAAATAGGAAAAGGAGTATGTCAAGGCTGTATATTGTCACCTTGCTTATTGAACTTATATGCAGAGTACATCATGAAAAACGCTGGACTGGAAGAAATACAAGCTGGAATCAAGATTGCTGGGAGAAATATCAATAACCTCAGATATGCAGATGACACCACCCTTATGGCAGAAAGTGAAGAGGAGCTAAAAGCTTCTTGATGAAAGTGAAAGAGGAGAGCGAAAAAGTTGGCTTAAAGCTCAACATTCAGAAAACAAAGATCATGGCATCTGGTCCCATCACTTCATGGGAAATAGATGGAGAAACAGTGGAAACAGTGTCAGACTTTATTTTTTTGGGCTCCCAAATCACTGCAGATGGTGAGTGCACCCATGAAATTAAAAGACGCTTACTCCTTGGGAGAAAAGTTATGACCAACCTAGACAACATATTCAAAAGCAGAGATATTACTTTGCTGACTAAGGTCCGTCTAGTCAAGGCTATGGTTTTTCCTGTGGTCATGTATGGATGTGAGAGTTGGACTGTGAAGAAGGCTGAGTGCCAAAGAATTGTTGCTTTTGAACCGTGGTATTGAAGACTCTTGAGAGTCCCTTGGACTGCAAGGAGATCCAACCAGTCCATTCTGAAGGAGATCAACCCTGGAATTCCTTTGGAAGGAATGATGCTAAAGCTAAAACTCCAGTACTTTGGCCACCTCATGTGAAGAGCTAACTCATTGAAAAAGACTCTGATGCTGGGAGGGATTGGGGACAGGAGGAGAAAGGGATGACAGAGGATGAGATGGCTGGATGGCATCACTGACTCGATGGACGTGAGTCTGAGTTAACTCTGGGAGTTGGTGATGGACAGGGAGGCCTGGCATGCTCCGATTCATGGGGTTGCAAAGAATCGGACACGACTGAGTGACTGAACTGAACTGAACTAAGATATAGTATTTCCTAAGCAGATAATAATGAACAGTTGAACAGAAATAAAGTTCACATGATGAACAAACACATAGGCCTTATGTATTTTATGTATTGTGCTTTTGTGCATGCCTGCTTTGTTGCTCAGTCATGTCTGACTCTGCAAGCCCATGGACTGTATCCTGCCATGCTCCTCTATCCATGGGATTTCCCAGGCAAGAATGCTGGAGTGGGTTGCCAATTCCTCCTCCAGGGGATCTTCACAACCCAGGGATTGAATCTGTGTCTCCTGCATTGCAGGTGGATTCTTTACCTGCTGAGCCATCTGTCCAAGTTATGAGTTTATCATTATAATGTTGCTGCCTAAAATCATTTAAATAAGGAAAGGTAGATGATTTTCTGAAATAGTGAAGAAACACAACTATGGTTTTGCTAAAACATATTGGGGATTAAATGGAAAAGATATCTAGATTGGATCCATACTCTGGTCCCAGGTCAAAGTGGTCTATCTCTCTTGGAGGGCTTATTTTGCATATTACTCATTAACCACATGTCCTTTATTCCAGAATTCACAGTAAGTGGTTTCATAGGGACAAATTCCATGTCTTAAAAGTTGTATTTTCTGCAATTTCTAGTGCATTGGCATTCAGTGAATATGCAATGGTTGAGTAAAAAAAGTGGTGTAGCTCATTTCATGGCACTGAATGGACTTTGATACAGCAAACTTGCTCTTTTACTGTCATGGAGGCTTAGATAGTACATAATGTGAAGAATTCATGGCACAGAAAGGTTATTCATCTTACCCAAGATCACACAGCTTATAAGTGAGAGGGTTGGGATTTATACTTAGGTTGTTTTGCTCTGGAGCTTGGGGTGCTTACCGATAGACACTATGTCAGACAGCATGACAGATTATGCTGGAAAAGAAACAACCCAAATAGATTCAGACAACATGTTGTGTAGTCAACCAAAGCAAGATCACTATAGCATCAGCTACCCATATCCTTTGTGCCACAGGGGCATGCTGAAACAAAAGGGGATAGATGACAGACAATAGTAGTGGATTATCTTGCTGCTGAGTGCCCAATTCCACGCTACAGCTGAGAAGTTTTAAAGCCTGCAGCTCTCCCTTAAGGGCATGGAGCTCTCCTCTAAACTCTGCTATCTAGATAAAATCTGGTTAGTGGGCAAATAAAATCTGGTAAGTCAGCTCATTTGAGTAAGTGGAAGATGTAAGCAAAGAAGCTGCAGTTTAGTTGATAGGCTAAGAGGCAAAACACCCTGATGATATGAGTGAGAATCTTGGTCTTGGTTTACTGAACATCATGTAAAGCCTTCAGTTCAGTTCAGTTCAGTCACTCAGTCGTGTCCGACTCTTTGCGACCCCATGAATCGCAGCACACCAGACCTCCCTGTCCATCACCAACTCCCGGAGTTCACTCAGACTCGCATCCATTGAATTATACAGGCTGAGAAGTCCTTCAAAAAAAGCTTTGTGTCAGAATAGCCGTTGGACTCAAATCAGGAAAAGTTTAAATGATTGCTACAGGATTATATTATCTTGCTCTTGAGAGTTGAAGTTGAAGTGAAGTGAAGACAAAGTTGCTCAGTCATGTTGACTCTTTGCAACACCATGGACTGTGGCCTGCCAGGCTCCTCTGTCTGTGGAATTCTCCAGGCCAGAATACTGGAGTGGGTAGCTGTTTTCCTTCTCCAGGGGACCTTCCCAACCCAGAGATTGAACCCAGCTCTCCTACATTCCAGGTGGATTCTTTACTGTCTGAGCCACCAGGGAAGCTTAGAAGGGATGAAGTCACTAAAAAGAATCATGCCCTTGTCATTGCTGTGCAATTCCATTTTCAAGATGATTTTTCTCTTTACCTAGTTTCTTAGTTTGCTGAAAATAAATTTGCTGGTATAATTGTCTTCAGAAGACCACAAGATTCCGTAGCTAATTTCTTAGTATGTAACATTTAAACATATATATAAGAAGCCACATATGAAACATTACACTTATTAAATAACAGAAAATAACTGTAACATGGAAGTTCTCTCAGATAATCTTTCTTTTTCTTCCAAATATGAATGTGTTATGGCTGCAGAACCAACATGAGCCAATATCCATAAATGTAAATACTCATAAATGGGAACTTATTGCTGTGAAACTTTGTTAGATTATGATTTGCTCTAGAGAAAAATCTTGGAATTAACCAAATTGATATGAACCTCAAACAGGGAATATATTTACTGAAATGCACACACACACACACACACACACACACACACACACACAAATAAACACAAAAAAATCGCAAACTTGGATGTGTATTTGAGAGGGATCCAGAAGACTATTGACTCCAAGACTAACTCACTGATCTGAAGCGACATTTTCTTGCCTTTGTGAGGATTTAGCTGCACAGTCTCTAAGAGATCTTCCAATCTGACATACGGAATCTATGATTTTCATAATGTACCATGATTCATTAACCTGTTTTTTCCAGTAATTCTTTAGTGTAGTAGCATATTTGATATCTGATTGTTGCATTGTAATTGATTATTACTCTAGTAGCACTAAATATTGAGGTTAATGAAACACATAGGAAGAAACATGATTTTGCAAGTCACATGCTTGGACAAATGTCAATCACTACTTCCTGGGAAGCAATGATAGTTGTGATAAAATAATAGGACTTTAGTCCAAACAATCATGGTCTGTAAGGGAACTGTAAAAAGACTTCAACTGATGAGTTTGCTATTGGACACTTAGTATTTAACAAATGTTAACTGAGAGAGTTTTTATCATTGATAAATATTAAAGTAAATGCAAATTTACAAAGTAGTGGGTTTTCATTTTAGGCGGTACACCAGAATCTCCACTTTGCTTTTCAGTAAATGAGTCTTGTAAAGTCTCCCTGGGATTAGAAATACAAAACATGGATTCACAATCCTGACTTTCAGAAATGTCTTTTTAAAAACTGGAAGGCCAAGCTCTTCATTTATTTTTATTTATTTTTAATTGACAAAGGAATTAAGAAGCAATTTCTGGTTTTGTACTTCATTGCCTCTGAGCTTCATGTTTAATTCTTGGGCTGCATACATTCTTAATAATTTAATATTTGAAGTATCATAAAGCTAAAAAGATGCAGATATCCTGGTATGGGAAATCAAAATTGCAATTAGAGTATCATCTGAATCAGTCATTAGTGAAAGATCTTCTGAAGTATTAGTGTAAGGGATAAAATTGCCTTAGGGGTTTTCCTTCAACAGGTTCAGTTTATTTGACTACAAAGGCATTGTTTTTGAATGTGTAATTGCTATTGATTGAATATCTGTGTTACCCCACTCCTCCAATTCATATGTTAAAACTTAACCCCCAATGTGATGGTATTTGGAGATGGGACCTTTTGGAGGTGATTAGGTCCTGCGGGTGGAGCCCTCATGAATGGGATTAGTGTCCTTATAAAAGAGATCCCAGAGAGTTCCCTCACCCCTTTCACCATGTGAGAATACCTCCAAAACTGCAGTCTATGAACTAGGAAGTGAGGGTTCACCAGACACTGAATCTACTGGTGGACTTCCCAACCTCCAGAACTTGAGAATTAACTCGTTATTTATAAGTCTCCTTGTCTCTGGTATTTTGTTATGGCAACCCAGAGAGATTAAGATGATAATAGAAGGAAATAATGTGATTTGGGCTTCCCAAGTGGCACTAGTAGTAAAGAACCCACCTGCCAATGTAGGAGACATTAAGAGATGCGAGTTTGATCCCTGGGTCAGGAAAAGCCCCTGGAGGAGTAAATGGCATCCCACTTTGTTAACTCTTGCCTGGAGAATCTCATGGACAGGGGAGCATGGTAGGCTACAGTGCATGGGGTCGCAAAGAGTTGGACATGACTGAAGCAACTTAGCACACAGCAATCTTGTGATTTAATGTAGTTACAAGAGAGAGAACCATATTGGTAAGAGGTTTCTGAAATAAGGAATATCACTGACATTGGGAACCACAGTTTCACATGCAAAAACATGATTCTAAGGTGTTGCATGCATGTGCATGCTAAGTTGCTTCAGTTGTGCCCAACTCTTTGCAACCCCAGGGACTGTAGCCCACCAGGCTCCTCTGTCCATGGGATTCTTCAGGTAAGAATACTGAAGTGGGTTGCCATGCCCTTCTCCAGGGGGTCTTCCCAAACCAATGTCTCTTATAAGTCTCCCGCATTGCAGGTGGGTTCTTTACCACTAGCGCCACCTGGGAAGCCCTCTAAGGTGTTAAGCACACAATTTGTGTTGTTAGTGTAACTACAGGTACCAGTTTTCCAAAAGTTCGTTTTATACCCCTTGGCTTGTATGAAAGACCTACATTAGTACCTGTTTTCACTAACTGAAAGAAATCTGAAAAGAACTTTCACTTTTACCTAAAAAGGTGAAAAGCAAAAATAGCATTTTGTTTTGCAGCAAGCTGAGTCATTACAGAGCATAACAGCATCAGGCACCATAGCTTTGAATTGCGTCTGTGAGCATCTGTGCTTTGTCTCCATTTATTTTGTTTCTCTCTTAGCAAGATGTGTCCTAAGGTAATTGCTTCTTTGTTTTATGCCATAGTGGCTCACATAGAATTTCACAGGGGTGTTCTGCTTTCTGATAGGAAGGGAAACCTGTTTCATCTTTACTAGTATGATTTTTTCCTGTATAGTAAGATTATATGTAATAAGATTTCCACAAGATATATTTACAACTCAGCATTAGGAAGGCAGAGAGGTGGTAGGTAGAGAGAGTGTTGTCTAGGCTTCTATTTCTAACTCTGCCATATTTTAACAGCTGCTACTTTGGGCAAGTCTCCTTACTGCCATAGTCCTCTGTTTCCTCAAATGCAACATGAATAGCTTAGATGAGAGGCTTTTAAGGGATTCTAAAAACATGGTCCTAGGCTTGCAGCTGGGCAATAATTTTTCACCTGATGGATCATGTGTGAGTTAGTCACTCAGTCATGTCTGACTCTTTGCAACCCCGTGGACTGTAGCCCGCCAGGCTGCTTTGTCCGTGGGATTCTCCAGGCAAGAAGCAGGCAGCCATTTCCTTCTCCAGGGGATCTTCCCAACCCAAGAATCAAATCTGGGTCTCCTGCACTGCAGACAGATTCTTTACATCTGTGCCACCATGGAAGCTGAATCTAAAAGTATAAGTTCTTTCTTTAGCGGTTGCAGGCAAATGACACAGGATTTCAGAGACTATCGTTTCAAGTGTAACTAGGAGAAGGTAATGGCAACCCATTCCAGTACTCTTGCCTGGAAAATCCCATGGACGGAGGAGCCTGGTAGGCTGCAGTCCATGGGGTCGCTAAGAGTCGGACACGACTGAGTGACTTCACTTTCACTTTTCACTTTTATGCATTGGAGAAGGAAATGGCAACCCACTCCAGTGTTCTTGCCTGGAGAATCCAGGGAGAGCAGAGCCTCGTGGGCTACCGTCTATGGGGTTGCACAGAGTCAGACACCACTGAAGTGAAGTTAGCAGCAGCAGCAGGAGAACCTGCTTTTTTGCTTAACAAATACTCATATACAGCTTACTCCATGCCTGGCACTGCCCTAAGCAATGTATAAATACTGATTAAACAACACTGTAGGCAGATGTTAATTCTATTGCCCCCACTTTATGGCTGAAAAACTGAGGCACAAAGGCTTTAGGTAATTTGCCCAAGGACACATAATCAATAAGTGGCAGAGTTATGATTTAAATCTAGCAATCTGACTCCAGAGTCCATGCTCTTGACCATTATTCTATACTATTAACTTACTAAGATCCTACTGTATAGCACAGAGAACTATATTCCATATCCAATGATAAAAAATAATGAAAAAGAATATTTAAGAAAGTATGTATATATATATATATATATATATATACACACACACACACACACACACACACACACACACACACACACATATATTTGTGTGTGTGTATTAGTCACTCAGTCATGTCTGACTGTCCATGGAATTCTCCAGGCAAGAATACTGGAGTGGGTAGCCATTTCTTTCTCCAGGGGATCTTTTCGACTCAGGGATCAAACCCAATCTCCTGCATTGCAGGTAGCTTCTTTACTATCTAAGCCACAAGGGAAGCCCATACATATAGATAGCTGAATTTGCTGTACAGCAGTAATTAACACAAATAAACTATACTTCAATTTTTTAAAAAAAATTACCAAGAGAGTGATTAATGATTTTTGAAGCTTTCTTCAGAAGCTAAAATCAGTACATTGCTTAAGCTTACTGAAAACTCAAATTCAGGGTTGTAAGGTTCCCATGGTGCTTGTTCACACACAGCTTGCTGCTAGAGTTCTCTTGGTTTTCAGTAAGACTATTTTAACAGCAGCTCATTTGCAAACCCACAGTGGTTTGTGATTTACCATGATCGTGTCCTTTGCATTTGAATTTTAAATTACTGTTGGTGTGTTTTGAATAATTTCATCAAGAGTATGCCTTCCTTCATTCTCAGCTTTCATATTATTTCTCTTTGGGCTTTACTGAATGTGAAAAGGAGCCGACACTGAGCCATATTTTTCTTTTTTAATAAAAATTATTTATTTGTGTCTTAGTTGTGGCATGCAGGATCTTGATTGCTGTGCACAGGTTCAGTAGTTGCAGCTCGTGGTCTTAGTTGCCCCTCAGCGTATGGGATCTTAGATATCCAACCAGGGATTGAACCCACGTCCCATGCATTGCAAGGCAGATTCTTAACCACTGGAGCACCAGGGAAGTCCCACCGTATTTGTCTTGACGTCCTCTTTCTTAGCTCTTAAAGACTGTTACAGCTCTGAGATCACATACTTCTTGTAAGGGCTCAGTTTAGTGTTCTCATTCCCTTTATGTCCTATATGAGCAGAGTGAGGAGGATGGGGGAGGTGTTTAGTCTTCTGATTTCAATTTATTTCTCTAGTTACCTCTAGGCAATTTAATGAAGACCATGCACAATGAAAGGTGGACTGAGGAAGTAAATTATATGGTGCCGTATTTACACTTTCAAGAACAACACAGGTTACTACTTAAAAATTCAGGTTCTAATTTTAATGATCGAAAAAGAAATATAGTTCGCTTTATGCTTTTTCTAACTATTACAAAGACCTAGACCAACTCTTTTCTCTTTTACAACAAAATTTCTAGTTCCTATGAAGCTGTGTGGCTTACATTTAGGGAGATGTGGCAGGTATGGAAATGCAATATTGGTATATCCAGTAAGTCTCAAATTGGAACAATTTCCATGACAACTTATTTCAGTCTTGTTTAATGAAACATTTTCACAGTTCATATACAGAATCAGCATTCTGTTGTTTGGCTCCCAGCATATTATTTTGTGTTATGAAATGTCATGTGTTCCAATTCTGGTGTCACATGCTGATATTTTTTAGATATAGAAAAATAATGCTATTATTTGATGGTAGAATAACTGTTGTATGCTGGTCTTAGCCAATCAATAAACAATGTTGTGGCTGGATTGGCCCTTATGATTCTTATTATGACCGAAAGATAACTTTGGCAATAACCATCAGGAGAAAATTTGTAAAAGATTTATTTCACATCCTGGAAATTACATGGCACATCTAGGGCCACATGGGCTTCTCTTGTGGCTTAGTTGGTAAAGAATCTGCCTGCCATGCTGGAGACCTGGGTTTGATTCCTGGGTTGGGAAAATCCCCTGGAGAAGGGAAAGGCTACCCACTCCAGTATTTTGGCCTGGGGAATTCCATGGACTGTATAGTCCTCGGAGTTGCAAAGAGTGGGACACGACTGAGCAACTTTCACTACCTAAAGTTAAGTCTCACTACTAGGGCCACACAGTGAGGTTGTGGGAAGAAAGGGGAAAAGAGGGAAAGAGGGAGAGATTCCAAAGGCCTGGTGTTCTATTTATTGGGGTCAATCCATACTTTTGCACCATGTGAACCAGCATGTGGTTTAAGTGTGTTCATGAATATACACATGTTACATACAAACTGTATATTTGGACCTCAGCCTTCTGTTCTTTCACATGTTTCACCTGTGGAGCCTCCACATGTGACAGTTTAGGGGCCAAGGTTGGACCAGGTGGTTACTCAGAGCTTCTGAAGTAACAGAATCAGAGGGCATAGCCCAATCAGAGTTGAGAAAAGCGAGACTTCAGAATTGGGAAAACGGTGTCAAGGTTTTGGTCCAGTACCAGATGAGGCTGTAAATGGTATAATTAATAACAAAGGTCAAAG
This sequence comes from Ovis aries, assembly GCF_016772045.2. Taxonomy (NCBI): domain Eukaryota; kingdom Metazoa; phylum Chordata; class Mammalia; order Artiodactyla; family Bovidae; genus Ovis; species Ovis aries. The sequence goes on along the minus strand of NC_056080.1, from coordinate 94,594,975 downwards.
CTGGGATGAAAAGGACCACTTAAGACACTGAATAAAAGGTAGGTTGTGAAGCAGATTGGAACAGAGACTGTGGAAAAATGTTAAGAATGCCCTAGAGGAGTCCTCCTTATCCATGGCTTTGCTTTCTGGGGTTTCAGTTACCTGAGGTCCAACATGGTCTGAAAATATTAAATAGTAAATTCCAGGATACACAATGCACAAATTTTAAGTTGTGCACCCTTCTAAGTAGCACAATGAAATCTCATGACATCAGCTCCATCCCTCCCAGGACATGCATTACTCCTTTGTCCAGAAGAACCCACCCATTAGTCACCTAGTAGCTGACTCAGTTATCAGACAGAGGCAGTACTGCAGTGCTTGCATCTAAGTAATCCTTACTTTGTACTTAATAATGGTCTCAAAGTACAAGAGTAGTGATGCTTGCAGTTCAAATATGCCAAAAAGAAGCTGTAAAGTGCTTCCTTTAAGTGAAAAGGTCTAAGTTCTCAACCGAATACAGAAAGAGAAAACATTGTATGCTGAGGCTTTTGTGAAGAAGGAAAAAGAAATGTGTGCTAGTTTTGCTGTCACACCTCAAACTGCAAAATTAAAAGTGTGTGATAAGTGCTTAAGATGGAAAAGGCATTAAATGTATACAATAAGGTATTTTGAGAGAGACCACGTACACATAATTTTTATTACAGTAAACTCTTGCAATCATTCTATTATTAGTTATTGCCATTAATCTCTAATTGGACATTAAACTTTATCACAGGTGTGTATGCATAGGAAAAACATAGTATATATAAGATTTGGCACTGTCCTCTGTTTCAGGCATCCTCTAGGGATCTTGGAACATGTTCTCCACAAAGAAGGGGGAACCACTGTACATGTGGATGGGAGTAGAGGTGGCCTGACGCCATGCTGTGGACATGATTCCTCAAAGGAGGTTTGTAGAGCTAGATATCAGCTATATTCAACTGAAACCTTGGGAAGGAGTGGATCATCCTTTCATACGCCCTTGGATTGCCTGTTCAAGCCAGGCATATGTATAGTTGTGTAGGAGATGGATTGCTTCAATGCTATGACCCTTAGAGCAAGCTTTGAAGCAGCTTTCACAACCATGCTGCAAGCTATTGGACAGCTGTGTGGCCTCTGGAAGTTTGTAGGTTGCGCTCAGATGCTCAATCATGTCCAATTCTTTGTGATCCTATGAACTGTAGCCCACCAGGGTCCTCTGTTCATGGGATTTTCCAGGCAAGAATATTGGAGTGGGTTGCCATGTCCTCCTCCAGGGGATCTTCCTGACCCAGGGATTGAACCTGGGTCTCCCACATCTCTTGCATTGTTAGGTGGATTTTTACCACTAGCACCTTAGGGAAGCCTAGGGCTCTAGAATTGTGTGGGAAGGAATAGACGATTTCTTCAATGAGTTTTTCTTCATATTGAGGGCTTAGAAATAAGGCTCATGTATATTTTACTGTTATTACATATCATATCAAAAAAGCCACATTGGTGATTTTGTGAGCAGTGCCCATTACATCTATCTAGTGAGTTTGTGGTAAAATTGTTTACTAAGATTTGTGTGCAACTACCCTACAGGTGAGTTCAGGGTATCTCACTCCTTTCAAATTTCTCTGTTGAAATACCCAGTAATGATTATCTTTCAGAAAGTTCAAGACATGGGTTTTTGATGAAGATTGTGATTTTAGGAATGGTGCAAAACATCTGTTATTTTGAGCTAGCTTTCCAAAGGGATGTCTTATTCAAAAGTTTAATATCAGATTTGAGGGAATTAAGTGGTTGAGACCTGCACATGTTTCATTTTCTGCAAATTTTATTTTTTATTTTAATTGATGAAAAATTAGATGAAATTATGAATGTGCTAGCATCTTAATTTTAATTCCTTTTAAAATAAATAATACATTAGCTCTCTTGCCCCAGAGGGAAGAATATAATTGAAACACTGTATTCATTTCTTCTAGACAGAAAAAGTAAGAGGTAATGGCATACTTGACACCTTAGCACCTTTTTGAAATCTCCAAGAGACCGGAGTAGGGGGGTGGTCACATAATACTGTCACATTTTTGTTAGAAACAAACATATTCCTCTTGTTATTTCTTTGTCAAAAGCTATTCATTTCATCTGTAGTTAATGTTTTGTAAGTTTCTATATCTAGCTAATATAAGAGCATCTTTGTTGAAGTCTCTTATGAAACTTTGTATACACAGTGGAGATTTAAAAATTAATATTATAATTTGCTTTGCAAAACAATGTAGTCCTATATTGTAACAGAACACTTTAAGAGTCTAGGAGTGGTTCATCTAGGGGTAATTTAGGACACAAAATAGAACACTCATGGTTATGCATTGGTGATGTTGATGGTGTATCTACAATATAGCCCCAATAATTCCTTACTAAAAATAGTAGTGATGACTCCTATTCTAGGGCCATTAGACCACATATCATGCTGTTCTGTAATTGTTTATGTGTCTACTTCCCTCTCTGCAGTGTGAGTTTTTCAAGGGCATGGTCCATGTCTCATTCATTTTTCTATTCCCTGCAGTGTTAAACTCAGTGCCAGGCCCATCATAGTTGCTCTATAAATACCTGCTGTTTGCTTTGTATAGGAAAGCAGAACTGTTTTAATGATTCTTACTTGGATGTCAGAATTTTCAAACTCCAAGCTCCACACTTACATGGAGGTATTACATGATTGCTCCACCTCTTTCCCCCATGTCTATTGTCTTTCCCTAATATATGCATATCCTTAACTTCAGCCATAGGTTCCATCCTATTCTAAACTGTATGTACTCAGGGGAGAGGCATCAGCACAACAGGCCCTCTTCTGTGAAGGTCAGGGCTAGTGCGTGCTGTATTTGTAGGAATAGGGATAAGACTGTAGGCTGAGCATGTGACTAACAGGGGACTTGTACTCTGCCATCCTTTTCCAATAGGGAGTCTAGTTTGGCCTGGCTTTGTGTGTATGTGAAGTAGGTGCCACCTGTATCATGTGATCCTGCCATGTCTGAAAGGCATCTGTAGGGAGTTGGAATGGCCATGGTTTGTCAGTACATGGTCAGTTGTATCTTGAATTGGTGGAGACAAACAGGTAGTTACACCTTAGGGATATATGTCCTTTTTGTGACAGTCCAAGAAGTTTGAGAAACTGCAAAACAGTCAAATGAACGTGCTTTGTAGTGTCAGAAGATTTGGGTTTGTGTTGTAATGATGTATTAGTTGCTCAGTCATATCTGACTCTGCAACTCCATGGACTGTAGCCTGCCAGGCTCCTCAGTCCATGGAATTCTTCAGGCAAGAATACTAGAGTGGGCAGCCATTCCCTTCTCCAGGAGATCTTCCCAACCCAGGGATTGAACCTGGATCTCCTGTATGGCAGGAAGACTCTTTACAGTCTCAGCTATCAGGGAAGCTCCAAACATAAGTGCTCTAGCATTGGGCGGGAATCAAACCCAGGCCTCCTGCATGGCAGGCGAGAATTCTACCACTAAACCACTAATGCTTACAGTGGTAATGATGTGCTTTGGGTTAAATCACATGACTTCCCTGAAACCCATTTTCTCATCCATAAACTGAAATTAATAACAACTAAAAAAAAAATAGCAAACAATTTGCAATTCATGGGTTTGCAAAGAGTCTATTGCCTTATGATCTAGCAATTCCACTCCTAGGTGTACATGTGGAAAAAAAGCATGGTTTGACAGGATACATGCACCACAATGTTCATTGTAGCACTGTTTACAATAGCTAAGACATGGAAGCAACCTCAGGGTCCATCGACAGATGAATGGATAAAGAAGATGTGGTACTCGCACACAAAAATAAACTCAAAATGGATTAAAGATCTAAATGTAAGATCAGAAACTATAAAACTCCTAGAGGAGAACATAGGCAAAACACTCTCAGACATAAATCACAGCAGGATCCTCTATGATCCACCTCCCAGAATGCTGGAAATAAAAGCAAAAATAAACAAATGGGATCTAATTAAAATTAATAGCTTCTGCACAACAAAGGAAAATATAAGCAAGGTGAAAAGACAGCCTTCTGAATGGGAGAAAATAATAGCAAATGAAGCAACTGACAAACAACTAATCTCAAAAATATACAAGCAACTTCTGCAGCTCAACTCCAGAAAATAAACGACCCAATCAAAGAATGGGCCAAAGAACTAAATAGACATTTCTCCAAAGAAGACATACGGATGGCTAACAAACACATGAAAAGATGCTCAACATCACTCATTATTAGAGAAATGCAAATCAAAACCACAATGAGGTACCACTTCACACCAGTCAGAATGGCTGCGATCCAAAAATCTGCAAGCAATAAATGCTGGAGAGGGTGTGGAGAAAAGGGAACCCTCCTACACTGTTGGTGGGAATGCAAACTAGTACAGCCACTATGGAGAACAGTGTGGAGATTCCTTAAAAATTGCAAATAGAACTACCTTATGACCCAGCAATCCCACTTCTGGGCATACACACCGAGGAAACCAGAATTGAAAGAGACACATGTACCCCAATGTTCATCGCAGCACTGTTTATAATAGCCAGGACATGGAAACAACCTAGATGTCCATCAGCAGATGAATGGATAAGAAAGCTGTGGTACATATACACAATGGAGTATTACTCAGCCGTTAAAAAGAATTCATTTGAATCAGTTCTGATGAGATGGATGAAACTGGAGCCGATTATACAGAGTGAAGTAAGCCAGAAAGAAAAACACCAATACAGTATACTAACACATATATATGGAATTTAGGAAGATGGCAATGACGACCCTGTATGCAAGACAGGGAAAGAGACACAGATGTGTATAACGGACTTTTGGACTCAGAGGGAGAGGGAGAGGGTGGGATGATTTGGGAGAATGACATTCTAACATGTATACTATCATGTGAATTGAATCGCCAGTCTATGTCTGACGCAGGATGCAGCATGCTTGGGGCTGGTGCATGGGGATGACCCAGAAAGATGTTATGGGGAGGGAGGTGGGAGGGGGGTTCATGTTTGGGAATGCATGTAAGAATTAAAGATTTTAAAATTTAAAAAATAAAAAACTAAAAAAAAAAAAAAAAGAAGATGTGGTACATACATACAATGGAAATTACTCAGCCATAAAAAAAGAATGAAACAATGTCATTGCAACAACACAGATGAACCTATAGACTATCTTACTACATGAAGTCAGACAGAGAAGGAGAAATATTATATGATATCTCTTATATATAGAATCTGAAATATGACACAAATGAACCCATCTATGAAACAGAAACAGAATTACATACATACAGAACAAACTGGTGGTTGCCAAGGGGGAGGCGGATGGGGGAGGGATGAATTGGGAGCTTGGGATTAGCAGATGCAAGCTTTAATACATAAAATGGATAAAAATAGGGTCCTACCAAGATCATGGCATCTGGTCCCATCACTTCATGGGAAATAGATGGAGAAACAGTGGAAACAATGCCAGACTTTATTTTTTTGGGTTCCAAAATCACTGCAGATTGTGAGTGCAGCCAGGAAATTAAAAGACGCTTACTCCTTGGAAGGAAAGTTATGAGCAACCTAGATAGCATATTGAAAAGCAGAGATATTACTTTGCCAACAAAAGTCGGTCTAGCCAAGGCTATGGTTTTTCCTGTGGTCATGTATGGATGTGAGAGTTGGACTGTGAAGAAAGCTGAGTGCTGAAGAATTGATGCTTTTGAACTGTGGTATTGGAGAAGACTCTTGAGAGTCCCTTGGACTGCAAGGAGATCCAACCAGTCCATCCTAAAGGAGACCAGTCCTGGGATTTCTTTGGAAGGACTGATGCTGAGGCTGAAACTCCAATACTTTGGCCACCTCATGCGAAGAGTTGACTCATTGGAAAAGACCCTGATGCTGGGAGGGTTGGGGGGCAGGAGGAAAAGGGGATGACAGAGGATGAGATGATTGGATGGCATCACTGACTCGATGCACATGAGTTTAGGTGAATTCTGGGAGTTGATGATGGACAGGGAGGCCTGGTGTGCTGCAATTCATGGGTTTGCAAAGAGTCGGACATGACTGAGTGACTGAACTGAACTGAATATATAGCACAGGGAACAATGTTCAATATTCTGCAAGAAAACATAATAGAAAAGAACATGAAAAATCATAATGGAAAAGAATATTAAAAAGGATATGTAACTGAATCACTTTGCTGTATACTAAAAACTAATACAATGTTGTAAGTAAACTATATATCAATAAAAAACAATAGCATGTCTATTAGCCTCACAAGGAAATTTTGAAGACTAAATGTAATGATATATGTGAAAATAATATGGCATAAATATAAAAATATTATCACATATTTAATTGTAATTTTAAGTGTTCAAACTTGTTTTGCACTAAGTATGAGAAAGAAGCTTCTTTTCTATTATGTTGCACTATTTTGATATTATTCTGGCTAAAATGTAAAAACCCAGATAGTTAATTCATTATATAGACTCTGGCCATATTAAAAAAAATCCTTTAAATAAGGTAATTTTTCAAGAAGGTATAGAAGCTGCAAGTGGCAACCAGAGGCATGATTTGCGACTAATAAGACCTTGCATTATCTTAAAAAGTTACTTATTTGGAACAGTGCTCCAGGAAATCTAATTTGAGATAATTTAAATGTCAGTAAATTAAGGGGCCCAGATGATTAAATATAGTGTACAGATATTAAAAGCTGCAGGGATGAAGGGCAAGAACATTATTCTCATTCTGATTAAGAATTGCTATACAGAGTTCTTTTTCTAGTGTAGTAGATATTAAAAGCTACACCTTTTGTTTTGCATTTCTGAAAACTCAATAGTGGATTAGGAAATGTGGAGAGAAGACAGAATAATACATTTTGATATCCTTAAGACCTTGAATGCTTTCCCTTGCCTTTAGAGTAAAATTAAGTAGAGTAAAATTAAGCTGAAAAAACTAAGTTGGAGAACGTGTTATATAGTTCTTGGGATTTCCATTGATGACTTCCATTCCAAGTTCCTCTTGTGACCACCTTAAATTAATATTTAAATTTTTATTAAATGATTACTATATCCTGGGCAACAGATTTGGAGGGAGAAGGAGTCCACAGAAGCATGAGGTGTAATTCTTATTTTAGTATTTATTTTTATTTACTTGGTTGTGCTGGGTCTTAGTTGCAGCATGTGGACTCTTAGCTGTGGCATGTGAGATCTAGTTCCCTGACCAGGGATAGAACCTGTGTGTCCTGCACTGGGAGCATGGAGTCTTAGCCACTGGACCATCAGGGAAGTCCCAAGACATGATTCTTTTGAGAGGTGTCTCTATGTTGGCCAAATGTTCTGGAACTTTAGTAAGCCTAAGAATCACCTGGAGAGCTTGTGAAAATGCAGATTTTCAGCACTCATCTGCAGAGCTTTTGATTCCACAGGGCTGGGGTGGAGCTCTGGAGTCTGAATTGCTATGAAGAACCCAGGTAATTCTAATTCACACTCTACACTGGTCCGGAGGAAGCAGCAGTTATGTATCAGTACAAAGAATTGTGGTTAACAGTAGAGATACAGAGCCTAACGGGAGTATTGGGAATGGGGATAAGACTTATGTCTGGTGAAATTTAGGGAAGTCTGCAAAAGGAAGTCTGGTTTGAGCTGAGCAATGAAGGCAGGATGGCTACAGGTTGGTACAGCAAGGTGGAGTTGCAGGGCGGGGGAGGGAGAATCAAAGAGGCAGGAGGAAGCATTCCAGGTGGAGGGTTAGCCAGCAAAAAGGTCCATATGTGAAAGCACTTGGGGAATGGTAAATAATCTGATAAGGCCAGATTGTGAAGTACCTGTAGTACTATAGTAGTTGTTGTTCAGTTGTTCAGTCATGTCCTATTCTTTGTGACCCCATGGACTGCAGCACACCAGGCTTCCCTGTCATTCACTATCTTCCAGAGTTTGCTCTAAATCATGTCCATTGAGTCAGTGGTCATCCAACCATTACATCCTCTGTCGCCCCCTTCTCTTCCTGTCCTCAATCTTTCCCAGTAACAGGGTTGTAGTGCGACATACAATAAAGAAAAGAGAGCCAAGTATAGACTGTGGAGTTCTTTGAAGTAGTCTGACTTCTTTTTAAAGGCAACAAGAGCCTTTGAGGTCTTCTAAGAAGGAATGCCACCATTATGGCAGAAAGCAAAGAAGAACTAAAGAGCCTCTTGTTGAAAGTGAAAGAGGAGAGTGAAAAAGTTGGCTTAAAACTCAACATTCAGGAAACTAAGATCATGGCATCCTTTCCCATCACTTCATGGCAAATAGATGGGCGAACAGTGGAAACAGTGAGAAACTTTATTTTTTGGGGCTCCAAAATCACTGCATATGGTGACTGCAGCCATGAAATTAAAAGATGCTTGCTCCTTGGAAGAAACGCTATGACCAACCTAGACAGCATATTAAAAAGCAGAGACATTACTTTGCCAACAAAGGTCCATCTAGTCAAAGCTATGGTTTTACCAGTAGTCATGTATGGATGTGAGAGTTGGACTATAAAGAAAGCTGAGCACCAAAAAATTGATGCTTTTAAACTGTGGTGTTGGAGAAGACTTTTGAGAATCCCTTGGACTGCAAGGAGATCCAACCAGTCAACCCTTAAGGAAATCAATCCTGAATATTCATTGGAAGGACTGATGGTGAGGCTGAAACTCCAATACTTTGGCCACCTGCTGCGAAGAACTGACTCCTTGGAAGAGACCCTGATGCTGGGCAAGATTGAAGGCAGGTGGAGAAGGGGACGACAGAGGATGAGATGTTTGGATGGTATCACCAACTCAATGGACGTGAGTTTGAGTAAGCTCTGGGAGTTGGTGATGGACAGGGAAGCCTGGCGTGATGCAGTCCATGGGGTCGCAAAGAGTCGGACACAACTGAGTGACTGAACTGAACTGAAGAAGGAATGCGGCATCATTACTTTTGCTGTCACTAGTGACTCATTAAATCTTTATGACAACCCTTTAAGACTGGTGGCATGAGCTCCCATTTTACAACTGAAGAAACTGAGGCTCAGAGATACGAAATCCTGTGCCTGAGGTCTCATAGCCAGTGCCTAGCAGAGTCAATGTGGATGCTGCTCACTACAATGGGAAAATGCATCCATTATTCATCATGCAGTAAAAGGTTGTTATCCAAAGTGCTAGACACTCAGTTTATTATACAAAATTCTTCTAAAAACCAGATATTCAGTTACATGATTTAAAAAGTTAAATCTAAACTACAATGAAACGTCACCTAACACCGGTCAGAATGACCATCATAAAAAAAAATCTACAAACAATGAATGTTGGAGAGGGTGTGGAGAAAAGGGAAGCCTCTTACATTGTTGGTAGGAATGTAAATTTGGTACAGCCACTATGGAGAACAGTAAGGAGATTCCTTAAAAAACTAGGAATAAAATTACCTTATGACCCAGCAATCTCACTCCTGGACATATATCCTGAGAAAATCATAATTCCAAAAGATACATGCACTCCAGTGTTCAGTGCAGCACTATTTACATTAGCCAGGATATGGAGACAACCTAAATGTCCATCAACAGAGGAATACATAAAGATGGCATACATGTATACAATGAAATGTTAGCCATAAAAAGGAACAAAATTGGGTCATTTGTAGAGACATAGATGGACTTAGAGACTGTCACACAAAGCGAAGCAAGTCAGAAAGAGAAACAAATAATGTGTATTAATGCATATATGTAGAATCTGAAAACATTGGGATAGATGATCTTATATGGTGCTGGAGAAGACTCTTGAGAATCCCTGGGAGAGCAAGGAGATCAAACCAGTCAGTCCTAAAGGAAATCAGTCCTGAATATTCATTGGAAGGACTGATGCTGAAGCCAAAGCTCTAATACTTTGGCCACCTGATACAAAGAACTGACTCATTGGAAAAGACCCTGGTGCTGGGAAAGATTGAAGGCAGGAGGAAAAGGGGACGACAGAGGATAAGATGGTTGGATGGCATCGCTGACTGGATGCACATGAGTTTAAACAAGCTCCGGAAGTTGGCGAAGGACAGGAAAGCCTGGTTTGCTGCAGTCCATGGCGTCGCAAAGAGTTGGACATGACTGAATGACTGAACAACAACAATTTACAAAGCAGAAATAGATATGCAGATGTAGAGAACAAACGTATGGATACAAAGGAGAAAAGGTGGGAAAAGTGAAAGGAATTGGGAGACTGGGATTGACATGTATATGCTATTGATACCATGTATAAAATAGATAACTAATGAGAACCTACTGTGTAGCACAGGGACTCTACTTAATGGTCTGTGGTGACCTAAATGGAAAGCAAATTCAAAAAAGAGGGTCTGTATGTATATATATATATATAGCTGATTGACTTTGCTGTGCAGCAGAAACTAACACAACATTGGAAAGCATTTTTTATACTTGAATATATATATATATTTTAAGCTAAATTGTATTACAAGTCTGAAAACAGAAATTCTTTACCCAATCCCTTAGTCCTGCTCTGGAATATATTTCTGTTGTTACTAAGCCAAACTCAGTTTTGCTTGCTGGATGCACACCAGAGCCAATCTACTGACACCAGGTTGTGATGAAGGAAAGAATAGTGCTTACTTTCAGGGTGCCAAGCATGGGACTGGGAGACAGCCTCAGATCCACTCCAAGTTAGTCTTTGAATTAGGAGTTTTTAAGGGGGAAAAACAAAGAAATCAGGGCTAATCATTGTCTTGTAAACATTTCTTAAAGTAGTTTTGGCAGTCAAGATGCCTATGCTTTGCAAGTTTCTGGCCTGGTGGTCCATGACAGGGGTCAGAGTGGGGTCTGTTAGCTCATCTCCTCCTGGAGAAACCACTTAAGTCTGTATGTTAATGATGTTATCAATGACAGCAATTGTAGTCATCTGACTGTGATGACCTAGAGGGGTGGGTGGGTGTCGGTGGGAGGGAGGCACCAGAGGGAGGGGATATATGTGTACATATAGCTGATTCATGCTGATGTACAGCAGAAGCTAGCACAACACTGTAAAGCAATGATACTCCAATAAAATTAATAAAAAATCAATATATGCAAACATTATTTTGATTATTATGCATTGCTGAGTCATACAGTGTACTGTGACTATTAAAAACTGGACAGTTTTACTTTCCATAAAGTTAACAATCCTCTTATTTTCTGTTTCTTTGTTTTATTTATTTACTGCTTCCTATGTTTTCTCTGGGCTTCCCTGGTGGCTCAGTGGTAAAGAAGCCACCTGTAATGCAGGAGATGTGGGTTCGATCCCTGGGTTGGGAAGATCCCCTGGAGGAGGGCATGGCAACCCACTCCAGTATTCTTGCCTGGGAAATCCCATGAACAGAGGAACCTAGTGCACTACAGTCCATGGGTTCTCAAAAGAGTCAAATATGACTTAGCGACTAAACAACATTATCCCCAGACTCTCTACCAGATAGCTAGAACCCATTGTTACAATCACATGACAGGTGTTCTTGCAGCCCAATATCTCTCTTCCTCCACTCTTCTTTCTACCTTTCATAATCTCCTGGCTATCTTAGCCAGTTCCATGATGGCTGTCTAGGAAATCTCAATTTTCCTTCACCATTTTATGGGGGAGTTTTCTTGTGGTGATCTCCAGTTTCCTGGACTCTCCTCCTTCTTCCATGGTTTACTTCTTTGTTTTAGTGCAGCCCATCTTCAAATAGTTTGCTAAGAAGGTGTCATGTGATTTATAACAAGAAATTTATGTTTCATCTGTATCCCCTTTTCTGGAGGGCTGCTCTTGTGGCTCAGCTGATAAAGAATCCGCCTGCAATGAGGGAGGCCTGGGTTGGGAAGATCCCTTGGAGAAGGGAAAGACTACCCACTCCGGTATTCTGGCCTGGAGAATTCCAGGGGTCCATGGGGTCACAAAGAGTGGGACAGGACTGAGCGATGTTCACTTTGTTTCCCTTTTCTGGCACAGAGCTGCTAAAACTCTTGGCATTCCCCAAGTGTTGAGAGCAATAGCGTATTTTGTTATGTTAATAAGGTGATTTAGGAAAGTCCTTTTGTCATAGAAGGGTTGAGGCTGTTGCCAGGGTAACCAACCGGGAGAATAGAGGGTTGGAAATTTCAGTACTGCCCCCTGACCTCTGGGAAGGCAAGATGGGCTGAAGATTGAGTTCGAGCATCAATGGCCAATCATTTAATCAATTACACCTGTGTAATGAAGCCTCTTTAAAAATGCAAAAGAATGAGATTTACAGAGATTCCAGTTTGGTGAACAAGAATGCATCCATATGCCATCCTGCATGTTGCCCTCACTATCTCTGCATCTGGCTGTTGTCCATACCCTCTAATATCCTTTGTAATAAACCAGTAATCTAATAAGTACAGTACCCTCCCAGCCAAGCTGTTTTACTTTCAGTGGTTTCAGTTACCTGGGATCAACCACAGTCTGAAAATCTTAAATGGAAAAATGCGAGAAATAAATAATTGTAAGTTTTAAGTTGCACACTGTTCTGAGTAGCACAATGAAATCTTGTGTTGTCTCACTTCATCCTGCCCAAAACGTGAATCATCCCTTCACCTAGAGTTTCTGGCCCCTACTCAGTTAGTAGCCGTATCAGAGCAACTATTTCAGTATTGCAGCCTTGTGTCCAAGTAATCCTTATTTTACTTGGTAAAGGCCTCAAAGCTCAGGAGTAGTGATGTTGGCAATTCAGACACTCCAAAGAGAAGCTGCAAAGTGCTTCCTTTATGTAAAAAGTTAAAACTTCTCGACTTAAGAAGGAGAGAAAAAACATCATTTCTGAAGTTATTAAGATCTACAGTAAGAACAAGTGTTCTAGCCGTGAAACTGTGAAGAAGAGGAATTCATGCTAGTCTTGCTGACTTGCTGACACTTCAAACTGCAAAAGTATGGGTACAGTGTGAAGTAAGTGCTTAGTTAAGATAGAAAAATAAGATTTTTGCTGAGAGACCTTATTAACCTATCTTTTATTACAGTTTATTGTAATTGTTCTCCTTTATGATTACTCATTATTGTCATTAATATCTTATGGTAACTAATTTTAGATTAAACTTTATCATAGTTGCTTATGTATAGGAAAAAAAACAGTCTCTCTAGACAGTTCAGTTGTTTAGTCACTAAATCATGTCTGACTCTTTTGCGACCCCACGGACCCTAACCTGCCAGACTCCTCTTTCCATGGAATTTCCCAGACAAATTTACTGGAGCAGGTTGCCATTCTTTTCTCCAGGGGATCTTCCCAATTCAGGGATCGAACCAGGTCTCCTGCATTGGCAGGAGGATTTTTTTTATTTTTTTTTTTAACCGCTGAACCACCTGAGAAGCCTATATAAGGTTCAGTACTATCCACAGTTTCAGATATTCACTAAAGGTCCCTGGGGGGTGGGTGGGTGGGACTACTGTATTTACAAATTAAAAATAGCAATAACATAAAATAAAAGTCCTTTTTTTCCTAAAAATTTTCCCACCACTCAGTTTTCCTCTGGGCGTCATTGAGACTATGTTTTATTATAATATATTGTTCTAATTGTTCTATTTTATTATTAGTTATTGCTATTACTCTTTTACTGTTCCTAATTAACAAAATAGACTTTATCACAGGTATGGATGTATAAGAAAAAAACATAGTCTATATAGGGTTGAGGGCTATCCACAGTTTCAGGCATCCATTGTGCGAGGCCTTAGAACATATCCCTTCTTCACATAAGGGGGAAACTACTGCAAAATGTTTCTCTGATTTCTGTGAGCCACTCTAGCAAATTAATTGAATCCAGAGTCTTTGGACTCTCCAGTTTATAGGGAGTCAGTCAGAAGCACAGGTGACAACCTAAATTTGCTCTTGGCATCTGAAGTGGGGGCAGTCTTATGGGACTGAGCCCTTAACATGTGGGATCTGATGCTAACTCCCAGGGGATAGTGTTAGAATTGAGGTGAATCGTCAAACACCTGCCTCCTGTGGGAGAACTGCTTGGTGGTGTGGGGAAAAGCCAAATACCTGGTGTCAGAAATTTTGTGAATGTGGCAATAGTGTGCGAGTAAAGGAGAAACACAAGAGGGAAGAGACTGAGTTTGTCCAACTTGGGAGTCTTTATGGGGATAACTTTTCCCCATACAGTACTTTGCACCTCTGAGAAAGTATTCTGATTTAACACTTGGTATAATAGTTTGAGGTGGCTCAGAGATAAAGAATCTGCCTGCAATGTAGGAGACCTGGTTTCGATCCTTAAGTTGGGAAGATCCCCTGGAGAAGGAAATGGCAACCTGTTCCAGTATTCTTACCTAGAAAATTCCATGGACAGAAGAGCCTGGTGGGCTACACTTCAAGGGGTCTCTAAGAGTTGGACACAACTGAGCAACTAAACAACAATAATAGTTCACACTGGGCACTTAATATGGAAACAAATCTTTCTGTTCTAGGGATTTTTCTTGCATTATTTCTTCAATTTCCTACCCCTTTGTTTCCCTTGTCTTCTATTTCTGAAACTTGTATTATTTGGGTGTGGGTTCCTCTCAATTGATTCTTTAATTTACTTACTTTATTCTATGTATGTCGTTAGTTCTATTTTGGGGAAATATTCTCAACTTTAGCTTTAACCACCTCTAATGGATTTTAACATATGGGAAGTATAATTTAAGTTTCCAAGAGCTCTTAATCTCTAATCATCATTGTTTTTCTTTTTTAAAAAATCCCAAATTCAATATTCTCATAGATCTGGCAATTCTTTCTAATCTCTCAGGATACTGATTATAAATTTTTGAAGGTTTTTTCCTACTTTTTGGGTTGTCTAGTTCCACTGAATTGTTTGTTTATCTTGATCTTTATGTTGGAGACTTCCTTTACTTTTGCTCTCAATTGTATTTAATGGCTATGCACAAAAAGCTGATAAGTTCCTTGTTGATCAGTGGTACTTTTGACTGGTAGTCTGCACTGTAGGTCAATTATGAGGGGACCAGCTATCAGTACCTGCCACTCCAGAGGGAAATGTCCCATTCTTCCTGGATCAGAAATATAAACTTGGGTTGCAGCATTCTGGGAGCCAAGCAGAGAAAGATGATTTTTGGGGCTCTTGGCCATTCATTTCTTTCTTATTTTTCTGGCTCAGGATAATTCATTACTTTTGTTTAGTCTTCTTTAGTCTTGAATAGTTTCTAAGCTTTTCTTTGTCTTTAATGACCTTAACATCCCCACCCCTAGCACATGTGGTGTGTGGGATCTTAGTTCCCCGGCCAGGAATTGAACCTGTGCCCCTTACAGTGGAAACAGTAGTCTTAGAAACAGTGGAAACAGGAGTCTTAACCACTAGGGAAATACCTTGCAGTATTTAGACATACTAAAGTCCTTTGTTTTCAGCCTGGTATCCCTAAATTGTTTAATTTCTCCAGAATATAAAGATAAATTTCCCTTCTATTAGTATAGGGGAGAGATGGCCTGTGTTTGTAAGGAGGGAAAGGAGAAAGGTGAGTAGATGTGCTTCTTATGCAGGTTTTCAATCCCACAGTTCACCTCTTGAGAAAACAGAACAGGATCTGTCTTTGCCTACGTTTGTCTATCTTTTCTTTCTGCAAGTATTTATTGCGTGGTTACTATGTGGCAGATGCTAGCATCTACCTAGAATAAAATGGTGAATGAAGACAAATTTAGTCTTTGCCCTCCTGGAGCTTATGTAGTGGTGGTTTAGTCGTTAAGTCATGTCCAACTCTTGTGATCCCATGGACTGTAGCCTGCCGGGCTCCTCTGTCCATGGGGATTCTCCAGGTAAGAAATACTGGAGTGGGTTGCCATTTCCTTCTCCAAGGGATCTTCCTGACCCAGGAATTGAACCTGGGTCTCCTGCATTGCAGGCAGATTCTTTACTGACTGAGCTACAAGGGAGCTTATAAAAGACCCCAATTAATGGCAAAAATTAGTGCAAAGTTATGACTAAGATAAGTGCTAAGAAGGAAAAGAGGTAAAAATAAAAACAATAACAAAAGCAATAATAACCATAACAGCTAATAGCCTCTTCTTTCTATCCTGGAGGAGTGTGTACTGATAGATTTGACCTATTTAGAAAGTATGGAAGCTTTAGCTGAGATCTGGAAGGTGAAAAGGAATTAATTAGGGTACGGCAGGGTGGGAGCATAGATAGCCTCAAGGAAGAAGAAACAACTTGTGGCAAATACCTGCGGTGGGATCTCTCTAAAGAGGCCTGAAATAAGGCCAGTGTGACTGGAGTGAAGAGTGAAACTACACATAGCTGTGATTACATTAGTATTAACTAATTAAAGCTCTAAGTTTAAAATCAAATTTTTCCTTAAGCCTTTAAGTTCAATGTAAAGCTTTGTTATTCTATTCATAAATCTGGTATGTTTGTACAAAAATTTTTTAAAAAGACACTTTCACTTGTTCTTTCAGTAACTCTTAATATACTTTCCCTTAAATTTTTTTTTTTTTACTTTAAATGCATTTGGAAATTGAATAAATTTGATTCCCATAGACATTTCAAATACTTGACAGGGTCGTCTTGTGTGCGTGTTTAGGTGCTCAGTCATGTCTGACTCTTTGAGAACCCATGGGCTGTAGCCCACTAGGCTCCTCTGTCCCTGGGATTCTCCAGGTAAGAATACTGGAGTGGATTGCCATTCCCTTCTACAGGAGATCTTCTCAACTCAGGGATCCAACCCAGGTCTCCTGCATTACAGGTGGATTCTTTACTGTGTGAGCCACCAGGGAAGCCTAAGAATACTGGAGTGGATTGCCATTTTCTTCTCCAGGGGATCTTCCCAACCTAGGGATTGAACTTGGATCTCCTGCATTGGAAGGCGGATTTTTTTTTTTTTTTAACCACTGAGCCACCTGGGAAGCCCCCAGGGTAATCTTACATACCTAATAAACAAAATGTTTCTAAGTCCTATAGTAATGCTGATAAATTTAATTAACCAAAATATAGTTCAGATGGTAAAGCGTCTGTCTACAGTGTGGGAGACCTGGGTTGGATCCCTGGGTTGGGAAGATCCCCTGGAGAAGGAAATGGCAACCCACTCCAGTACTCTTGCCTGGAAAATTTAATTAAAATGAGTGTCCTATATTTTATCTGGATGGAGGAGCCTGGTAGGCTGCAGTCCGTGGGAATGGAGTCAGACACGACTGAGCAACTTCACTGGTTCACTGGATAATGGTCTAAATCACATTCTGATGAGCATTCAAACTTTGTATATACAGATAACAGAATTCTCTTACTCATCTTAGTAGTTTAATGAAAATTAAACATTTCAAATTAAAAATATAATTTTAGAACCTCCAATAGGTCAATTTTTATGAAATGTCTTAGATACCTTAAATTGCAAACTTGCAGACTAATCACGATAATAACAAAGCATATTCCTAAAATGGGAAGAGTTATTTACTAAGGGTTTGGTTTGCTTCAATATTTATTTACTTATTTCTGCATCGTACTGGCTATTAGGGTTGCCAGATTTAGCTAATAACAATAAGATACCTAGTTAAGTTTGAATTTCAGTTGAACAACGAATAGCTTCAATAACTGAAATTTAATTAAAATGGGTGTCCTATATTTTATCTGGCAGCCCTACTGGGTTTGCAAAATCACATACCCTACTGGGAGAGCAGAGTTAGACTGCACTTATTTGGTCAGAAATTTGTGGTCATAATATTGTTACAGGGTCAAAGATTTGTGACTATAATATGGTTACAGATTAGGGATACTAATCAGAAATTATAGAGATCTGGGTTCTACTTCATGGATGATTCTATCCTAGTCACAGTTTAACATGTTGAAATATTTCAAATGACCTGAATGTGACCTACTATGTCAGTGGTGACCCCAAGTCCATGCATTTTAACTGGGATATAGTTTTGTAGCCATGGACATCATGGATTCTTTTGGGTATCTTCTAGGTTTCACCATTATCTAATTTTTATTGTAACTGGTTTTAACTGTTTGTATCATTTGAGTTGATGGAATTGTATGCTTTGAAGTGATGGAATTCAGCCAGCAGCTGACCTAAATCTGACCATGCAAGACCTTAGAGGTCATTGGAATAATAGCTTCCCCCTCCACCCCACCTTATTAAAAGCAACGGGGAACCAGAGAGGAGTTTAAGCAACAGTGTGACATGACCAGATTTTTGTTTTTGGGGAAAAAAAATCACACTGGTTGCTGCACAGAGAATAAACAGGAGGGATTTGAAGTGGGTGATGGAGACTCTGAGACTTTTGCAGTAGAGGAACTCAGAGATTATGATAAACTTGGTTGATGCTGATAGAGAAACAGGACAAATTTGAGGCAGAATCAAAGCACATGGTGATAGACTGAATACAGGCAGTATGAGAGAGGGTGGTATCAAGCATGATTCCCATGTGTCTGGTGTGAGTGACTGGATGAATATTGACATTATTCACCCGGACAAGAAACAAGTAAGGAGGAGACAAGCCATTTGTTTTTAAGTTTTTCTTCATTTGTTTTGCTCTCTTTTGGCAAGAGAGTGGAGAAACAATGAGTCCAGTCTGGGTATATCTTAAAGATACATATGGGCCACATGAGTGGAGATGGTCAGCAAACATCTGGAAATGCATTTCTAGCTCATCTTTTGGTTTCCATCTATGGCAACTGAATCCAGAATTTTCCACATAATTACAGTTGGTGTTTTCAAAAGCTTTCTGCCTGGCCATGTTTCTCCAAAGAAACTTGTAATGTGCAAAGTATCCAAAATCAGTTTTAGTATTAGAGCAACTGTTCTGAACTGGAATATTCTACTCTCTTGTTGGTTGGTGATAGTATTTTAAAACTGTCACTTCATTGATAGATTCAGGGTCATATCCCTATTTTTGGTATTTATTTGAATGATGTGTATTTATTTAAACCAATATCCAGAAAAACACTTGTCTATATGACTTAATTTAGACTTGAATTTTGTGCCTTGTTACTCTGTTTAATGATGCTAAGCTATTTAGAAGAAGTAGGTAAATAATAAATCTTTGAGCTTGGATGGCCTGTTTACAGTAAATTGACTTCTACCTTCAGGAGATGGGAAATTAATGAGCTCTATCCTTTCTGTGACAACAGATTTTACTCAGTTCTTTTTAGGTGTTGCAAAGAATTCTTGTACCTTTTTCAATTAGCCAGTACTTCCTCATGGTGTTTTTAATTTAGGGAATCCCTGCTCTTCAAGACATAACTCTACGGTTTGTACACTTTGCTGGTATGCTTTCTGTGGACAGTGGCTTAAATAATATTTTGGTCTCTTTCTCACTTTGTTTTTCCAAACCCATGCATTTTCCACTCTTATTCAGAATAAGTAGTTAGAGGTCTTGATGGCAGTTTTCATTCATTCATTTATTTATTTTATGTAGGATATCTTGGGATAATTACAAAGATAGAGTCCTAAAAACAGCTTGCTTTTAAAGTAAACTTTTATAACATATGCTAATTATTTTGATTTTTATTCAGCTGCAGAAAGCCATTCATCTGTTCTATTCAAGCTATTTTTCTGATTACTGAAAATGAGAATATAATTATTATTTATTAACTACCCCTAGTACTTTCTCTGGGGTACAAAGCATTGCTATTTCTATACAAAGCAAGTTTTGACTAATTAATTAGAATGTATGCCCATATTATCAAGAGTGTTTATATTTGGAAAGAGGACAAGAACACTTTTAGATTTCTTAACACGTAAATTCTTTGCAGGCCTGGTTCCATAGCTAGTCTGGGCCTTAATAAATCATCTTGAGAGTAAATTGCTTACCAGTAATAGATGATGAATAACTCTTAAGTATTTAGAGTTATTCTTAAGTAACAGTTACTCTTAACCTGAAATCTTTTTTCCCAAATGATGAGTGGTTAATAGAAAATAAAAGAACTATGATGCCATTAAACAGTTAAATTAGTCATGAGATAGTTTTTAGGAACCAGAATTGTACAGTAAAGAACCTTTCCAACCTTGTGGTTAGTTTTTAAAGTACTTTGTTGGCTAAAGCAGGATCAGGGGTAAGATGATTACAATCAAATTTCAAAGATACACAAGGAATCAAGCCAGAAATGGGTGGGAGTCAGAAGCAGAGACAGAAAAAAAATGAAACAAGCATGCCTTGAGAACAGTAGTCCAGAGACTAAAATCCAGAGGGAAAGGTAACATGTGAAATGCAGATAATACCAGAGACATCTCAGGAAGAGGGGAGCAGGTCCAAGTGAGGCTGTAATACTGTTGAGACCACTGTTTCGGACTGCACTATGTCTTCATTGCAGTGCGTGGGCTCTCTCTAGTTGTGGAATCACAGGCTCTAGAGTGTCCAGGCTCAGCAAGGGCAGCGTGTGGGCTTCTCTAACTGTGGCACACAGGCTCTCTAGTTGCAGCGTGTGGGTTTAGTTGTCCCATGGCATGTTCTCCCACCAGGGATCAAACCCATGTGTACTCTGCATTGGAAGGTGGATTCTTGACTGGGACCAGCATCTACAACCTAGGTTTAAATTTTCCCTTTACTCACCTGGTCATAGGAAAATCCTCAAGAGATCATAGGTACAGGCTAAATAAAACATAGTAGTATGACAAGAGGCAGATCAAGATAGTTAACACTTTGCCCATGCAACTTATTTTTGCCTTTGATGGCTGAAAGTTAAGTGTGGTGATTGACCATCTGGGGCCCACTAGACAACCAGGCAAAAAATAATGCTACAGTTTTTGCTGGGTGGTTGATATTATGTAGAAGAACAAGGGTGCTGCAACATGGTGGGGCAGAGAAAGGAATTTTGGGAAATCTCCTGGGTTATTCTGTTGTTCTACAACTATGCCCACAGGTAAAGCATAATGGTCCACTGCTAGAACCAGGGCAACTGAGAGCTCAGATCCCTCAGGAATGAAAACTGGATCATACCACTCAGGTAAGCATCCTAAATAACAAACAGCTTCCTACCAGGAGAATTGATAGGTGCCAGAAAAATGCTGTTTATAAAGTCTTATGAATTATATATTTTATGCATATTTGATACAAATAATATTGAGCATAACATGTTTAAATAGTGATATCCCAAACTAGCTTGCCTTGGTTGGTGGTGGACTACATTTCACTGTGTTACCCATGAGGTATCAAAGCCCTTTACAAAAGGAAAATCTTATAAATTTGGATTCCAAGTAGGGAGAGACCTCCAGCCAAAGAGGAGATAAACTCCTGTTTCTTCCCTGCCTCCACTCTTGCTCCCAACTCTTGTCACTGCATTCAGAACCATGCGGTGTTAGGGAAAGGACAGAGTCAACTGAAAGTCCACAAACACAGAATGCTCAGGTTAAGGAAACACAGTTATTCTCAGCCCTTAAACACCACCTTCTATTCATCTCCTGAGGTCTTTGTTCTTGTTCCCATGGCCTGTAGTGAGCTTAGCCTGTATCCTGAATCTCTCCTATTACATGCTGATGGTAGACATCACTAAACAATTAAGGCATGATTTCCCATTGAGCTAGACTGGTTACACAGCTGCAAATTGTTTGGGTTGGAAGTGAGATGAAATCTATTTAGTGTCTTGCATTTTCCTAGTATCAGGAAAAAGAATGAGAAACAACTATAGGAAAGCCTGATCACTTGCTCACTCATTTCTTAGTAGGCTGACAGCAAAAACATAAGGGTAGACAGTTGTGTCTATATATTCTAATGCCAGGAAACAAACAAAAAAATAGATGTAGAGTGAGGGCAGTAGAGCAGAGAGCAAAATAAGCTACTAACTAAGTGAGGGCAGTGCTTTTCTAATTCACCCAGTATTAGGAAAGACCGCTGAATAAGCATCTATAGTATTAATCAATAGGTTATTATCCCATTTGATAAAAAGTGACCAATTAAGAAAGTGCAATTATATGCCCACTCATCACCTAGAGGAAGGGAAGGGTGATTAGAGGCATATAATAAAACACTACAGCATGCATAGAAAGTACTTAAATTACACTATTGGTTTGTCATACAAATAATTAATAATAAAAAAAATACTATTAAGAATACCAGAAGCCAGGAATTCCCTGGAGGTCCAGGGCTTTAGGACTCTGTGCTTTCACTGCTGTGGGCCCAGATTTGATCCCTGGTTAGAGAACTAAGATCCCACAAGTCACACAGCCAAAAAAAAAAAAAAAAAAAAGAATACAAGAATTCAGAAAAAAGAGTTTCCTTTATGTTAACCCTAAACAAATTTTACCATTATTGATCTACAACAGCTATGTCACTAACCATCAACATCAATGGGCTCAAGATTTTTCAGATCCAGCTGCCTTTTCCAACTCCACCAGCCTCAGTTCAGTTCAGTTCAGTTCAGTCGCTCAGTCATGTCTGACTCTTTGTGACCCCATGAATCACAGCACGCCAGGCCCCCCTGTCCATCACCACCTCCCGGAGTTCACCCAAACTCATGTGCATCGAGTCGGTGATGCCATCCAACCATCTCATCCTCTGTCATCCCCTTCTCCTTCTGCCCCCAATCCCTCCCAGCATCAGAGTCTTTTCTGATGAGTCAACTCTTTGCATGAGGTGGCCAAAGTACTGGAGTTTCAGCTTTAGCATCAGTCCTTGTAGGGAACAAGGTATAAAGAAGGTTGAGAAGTGCTTGCAAACGAGACTCTCAACTAGGGCTGAACATTCTTGCAAACGAGATGTTCAGCTAAGAATCCTGTTTGTTCCCATGGGAAAAGAGCATTGCTTGCACACAAGGATGTTTCTCTGATTCCTCAAAAGGAACAGACCCTGGGACAAAACGGATTCTAAGTTGATAAGGAAGTTCTGCAAAACAAAGTCTTAGCTGCAGTAAATAAGTCAAGGTAAAGGTTATCTCGCCCTGCGCCTGCGCACTGTATAGTCTCTGAATCATAGTGCTTGGCAGCTTGCCCTGTAGGGTGTTGTGCAAGGGATATAAAATAAAGCAGCTGTAAGAAGCAAGTGTTAAAATATAAAGATTTAAACCACTCTGCAGTGTTGGTGTTTCATTCTGTCGCCGGCATCTGGCGCCCAATGTTGGGCTCGACGGAACCGAAAGGGTAAGCACCCCGGGGCAAAAGGCTAAAAGGGGGACTTTCGGGAAATAGAGAAAAAGAGAAAAAAATAAAAATCTGAAAGGGTGAACACCCCGGAGCAAAAGGCTGAAAGGGGGACTTTCGAGAAAAAGAAAAATAAGAGAAAAAGAACAGAGAAAAGAGAAAAAAAAAAAAAAAAGCTATGGGGAATTCCCCGTCTTTAAAGTCACAATATATGGAGCTGGTTAAGGGGCTCCTGCATTCTATAGGAATTAAAACGTCTACTCGCCGCTTGAGTGAGTTATTCTGTCTTATAGAGCAGCATTGCTATTGGTTTCAATATCAAACAAAAGTAGAGCTAAATTTGAAGGAATGGAAAGTGGTGCAGAAAGAGTTAAGAAGGCAGCATCAAAAAGGAAATGTGATTCCTTTAAGGCTGTGGACTCTAGGTAGCGCTATGATGCAGGCTTTAAAATTAATGGCTGCTAGTAGTGAGGCCGCCTCATGTTATCTTGAGGAGGGGGCTTCACCTCGGCCTCCGCCCAAACCCCCAGATGATAGTAAAGATTCATCCACTGAGTCAGATAGAGATGTAAGTTCTGGGGTGGATTCAGATTCTGTAGAGGCAATGACTACTGCCTTTTGAAAGGTTTTATTAAATAAAAAACGAACTTCCAAGGCTGTTAACCCTTCCGCACCACCTTACGCATCCCTATTTCCAGTAGCTGCCGACAAGGCTGAGGTAGGGAGAGAGAATCAGCGATTTACATTTCCTGCTACTAAGTTCTATGATGATGATGATCTTTCAGCACCTCCTGGAGGTTTTATGGATCCACCTCGCCTCTTTCCCATTATACGTCAGCATGATGCATGGGTGGGAATGATTAATGTTCAATATATGCCTTTGGAGTATAAATTTTTTAAAGATCTTAAGGCCGCTGTTTCTCAATATGGTCCCCAATCTCCTTTTGTATTATCAATGTTAGAGAATGTGGGAACTTCTAAATTAATTCTTCCTCTTGATTGGGAATCTATAGCTCAAGCTGTTTTAGAAGGATCTCAATGGTTACAGCTTCGTAGTTGGTGGGAAGAAGAAGCCCGAAAACAAGCTAGGATTAATGAGGGACAAAATCCACAAGGTCCTTTAGAAGATAAGTTGATGGGAGAAGGGCAGTATCGAGCCTTGAGGGAACCAGCTCAGTACACAGATCAGGAATTGCAACAGGTGCGTCAGGTTTTCTTAAGGGCGTGGCGTAGAGTGGTACCTACTGGACAAGCTCAACTGTCTTTTGTGAAAACTATACAAGGTCCTAATGAGCCTTATACAGATTTTTTGGCCCGCCTTCGGGTGGCTGTTGAACGGACAGTCGGTCGAGATGAGATCTCAAAAATTTTACTTGATACATTGGCATATGAAAATGCTAATCCAGAATGTAAAAAGATTTGGGGACCTTTAAAAGGACAAGGGGCTTCTGTGGCTGAGTTCATAAGAGCATGCTCTGGAGTTGGAGGAATTGAACATCAAGCTTCTGTTTTTGCAGCAGCTTTGGCAAAGGTTGTGAAACCTCAGAGGGGAGGAAACTGTTTTAATTGCGGGAAGCCAGGACATTTTCAAAAAGATTGTAAGAGACGAAAAAATGAGCCAAAAAATGAGCGATTGCCAGAAAAGCGACAGCCCTCAGGTCTTTGTAGGAGATGTGGCAAGGGAAAGCATTGGACTCAGGAGTGTAAATCTAAAACTGATCGGGAAGGGAATCCCTTAAGAGCCCCTTTGTCGGGAAACTTCCCAGTGGGCCTAAGCTCCTGGGTCCCAGGAACAGTACCGGGAGCTCCTTGCCAGTTTCCTGCACAGGTCAATGCCAATCTCGACAGCCAATTTCCTCGAATGGTGCCCAAATGATGATTTCAGATTTGAAGGCTGCTACATTAGGTAGTGCAGCTGCAGATCTTCCATTAGCTGAAAATGTTATTTTATCCCCAGGAGGAGGTATTTATAAATTACGGACTAATGTTTTTGGCCCATTACCAAGAGGAACTTTTGGGTTAATTTTGGGACGAAGTAGTGCAACATTAAGAGGATTGATTGTATACCCAGGAGTAATTGATTCTGATTATGTTGGGGAAATTTTAATTATGGTTTCTACATCACAAACTCTTTCTTTACTAGCAGGGGAACGGATTGCACAACTTCTCTTGTTACCTTATCACCCGTTTTCTTCATATTCTAATGAGAGAGTCGATGGTTTTGGAAGTACGGGAAAAAGTATATTTTAAAAAATGCTTATTAATGACTCTCGTCCTTTAATGTCACTGATTATTGAAGGTAAACAGTTTGAAGGATTAGAGGATACAGGAGCAGATGTTTCCGTTATTTCTCTCCAACAGTGGCCTAAAGACTGGAAAAAAAATTTCCTCTTGTTTTAACAGGCTTAGGAACAATAGCAGATGTGTGGAGAAGCGCTCAACCTTTGTCATGCCAATTGTCTAATGGAAAGAAAGTATTTATTTCTTTTTACATTGTTAATATACCTATTAATATCTGGAAAAGAGATATTTTATTTTCTTTAGGAACAATGCTCACTATCTCGTCGGAAAACTTGTAGCCACTGCTCAAATTCCTCGAGCTCTCCCATTGAAATGGTTAACTGATGTCCCTAAATGGGTTGAGCAGTGGCTGCTTCCAAAAGTGAAGCTCGAGGCTTTAGAACAATTAGTAAAAGAACAGCTTCAATCTGGCCATATTGAACCTTCTACGTCTCCTTGGAATTCTCCTGTTTTTGTCATTAAGAAAAAATCTGGTAAATGGAGAATGTTGACTGATTTAAGGGAAGTTAACAAATGTATAGAACCTATGGGAGCTTTGCAATTAGGTCTCCCTTCTCCTGCTTTAATTCCACAGGATTGGTCTTTGATGGTTTTAGATTTGAAGGATTGTTTTTTTAATATTCCTTTGCAAATAAAAGATAGAAATAAATTTGCTTTTACTATTCCAGTGTATAATCATGGGCAGCCCATAAAACGTTATCAGTGGACAGTGTTGCCTCAAGGAATGATTAATAGCCCTACACTTTGTCAGGAGTTTGTTGATCGTGCTCTTATTACTGTGAGACAACAATTTTCTAATTGTCTTCTCTATCATTATATGGATGATCTTCTATTGGCAGCTCCTAGTAAAGAGGAACGAGATAAATTTTTTATTCATGTAAAGAAAGCTTTAAGTGATTTTAATCTTCAAATTGCTCCTGAAAAAATTCAAACTGAATTTCCTATTTCATATTTAGGTGCTATTTTGGAACGACAAAGAATAAAACCTCAAAAAGTCCAAATTAGATGAGATAATTTGAAAACTCTTAATGATTTTCAGAAGCTTTTGGGTGATATTAACTGGTTACGTCCCATGTTAGGGATTCCTACACATCAATTGCGTCATTTATTTTCTACTTTAGAGGGTGATACTGCTCTTAACAGTCCTCGACCTCTTACTTCTCAAGCAAAAGAGGAATTACACTTTGTAGAGCAACGGTTGAATGAAGGGTTTCTTACTTATCTACAACAGGATCAACCTATATATTTCATAGTGTTCCATACTCCCTATTCTCCTACTGGAGTTATTGCTCAATCTGCAGGGTTGATTGAGTGGGTATTTTTACCCAATAACTATACAAAAAAGCTTACTACTTATATGGATAAAATTGCTTTCCTTATTTTAAAAGGTCGAGGCCGTATTATTCAGTTAATTGGAAGTGACCCTCAAACAATTATTACTCAACTTACTTCCACCCAAATTTCTAATTGCTTACAGTTTAATGAAAATTGGCAGATAGCTCTTGCATCTTATTCAGGGACTTTTTCTAATCAATATCCTCAATCTAAAATGATAGATTTTCTTCAACATACATCAATGGTTTGTAAATCTCCTATATCTAATATTCCAGTTGAAGGAAAAACTATTTTTACAGATGCCAATAAAAGTACTGCTGGCTATTGGACTGATACTACTTCTAAAGTTGTTCCACATTCCTTTTCTTCTGTGCAGCCTGCTGAACTTTGGGCCATTTGTTTGGCATTACAGGATTTTTTTGATATTCCTATTAATATTGTTTCTGATTCTAAATATGCAGTCTTTTCATGTACTTATCTTCCTGAAGCCACTCTACCGGTAACTTTAAAAACTAATATTGATAAATTATTTTTTCAGTTCAACAATTATTAATTAGGCGAACTAACCCTGTCTTTTTTACTCATATTTGAGCTCATTCTTCTCTCCCCGGACCATTATCTCAAGGAAATGAAACTGTAAAATGGCAACATTTTGCATTGGTTCCACCTCAATTACAAATGGATGGGCACCCTCAATTACAAGGAGATATATGGTAATTATGGGCAGTGTCAGGTGACCTTACTATATGGACGGGAAACTTTACTTTAAATATTAATGATCCTAAGGGGCCATTTCAAGTTCATTTGCATATTAATAAATCTTACTCTGCTATAGCATGTGTAAAATTTCCTTATTCTTTACTGTATGGGCAATGGATTTGGAATGAAATTTTGGGAGTTATATCATGTTCTGATTGTAACTTGACTCAATGTATAAATCGTTCTTGGTGGGAAAATGTTGAAAACAAGATGGTCCATTCCAGTAACTATTCTTTGGTCATTGTGAAAGCACGGACTAAACTTTGGTTGCCTGTTAATCTTACTCGACCTTGGTCGGACTCTTTTGCTGTCACTCATCTTGTGAATGCTGTACAAACTCTTCTCCATCGATCTCGAAGAATGCTTGGCATTGTCATCGCATCAATTCTCACCGTGGCTTCAGTAACAGCAACAGCAACTGTAGCAGGTCTTGCTTTGCATCAAGGCATACAGACTGCTGATTTTGTCAGGGAATGGCATAAAGATGCTCATTTATTGTGGCAACAACAGCATGATTTAGACGCTCAATTGGCTACTGATGTATTGAATTTACAACATACTGTTTCCTGGTTAGGAGATCAAGTGACTGTGTTAGCTACAAAGAGTGTGTTAAAATGTGATTGGAACTCATCTCACCTGTGTGTAACCCCTGTTCCCTTTAATATGAGTGAGGGCTGGAAAAGGGTGAAAAGGTCTTTAGTGGGACACCAGAATTTAACTACTGAAATTATGGAATTGGAACAAACTATATTGTCAACTTTTAGTAAGACACTGCCTGATATTCTTGGTTCTGATATACTGAAGAGTCTTCAAAAAGGATTAGATAACTTTAATCCTTTAGGGCATGTATCTACATTGTTAACAACATCCTTTGTGAATACTTTGTTAATTGTTGCTTTATGTTTTATTGCTTTTATAGTCTACCAGCGCTGGCGAAAAGGGAAACAACTGAAAGAAGAAGCTTTGCGTATTCAAGTGCTTATTCAGCATCTACAAGAAAAGAAAGGGGGAGATGTAGGGAACAAGGTATAAAGAAGGTTGAGAAGTGCTTGCAAACGAGACTCTCAACCAGGGCTGAACATTCTTGCAAACGAGATGTTCTGCCCAGTGTAGGGAACTAGGTTTAAGGAAGGTTGAGAAGTGCTTGCAAACGAGACTCTCAACCAGGGCTGAACATTCTTGCAAACGAGATGTTCAGCTAAGAATCCTGTTTGTTCCCATGGGAAAAGAGCATTGCTTGCACACAAGGATGTTTCTCTGATTCCTCAAAAGGAACAGACCCTGGGACAAAACGGATTCTAAGTTGATAAGGAAGTTCCGCAAAACAAAGTCTTAGCTGCAGTAAATAAGTCAAGGTAAAGGTTATCTCGCCCTGCGCCTGCGCACTGTATAGTCTCTGAATCATAGTGCTTGGCAGCTTGCCCTGTAGGGTGTTGTGCAAGGGATATAAAATAAAGCAGCTGTAAGAAGCAAGTGTTAAAATATAAAGATTTAAACCACTCTGCAGTGTTGGTGTTTCATTCCGTCGCCGGCAGTCCTTCCAAAGAACACCCAAGACTGGTCTCCTTTAGAATGGACTGGTTGGATCTCCTTGCAGTCCAAGGTACTCTCAAGAGTCTTCGCCAACACCACAGTTCAAAAGCATCAATTCTTTGGCGCTCAGCTTTCTTCACAGTCCAACTCTCACATCCATACATGACTACTGAAAAAACCGTAGCCTTGACTAGATGGACAAGCCCCACAATTTCTGAAAACACAATAAGGAGAAAGCTCTCTCTGCTGCTCATATCTGATAGAAATCAAGAGCTGGACTTTGCTAGACTATCTATTAACAAATTCAGCGAAAATGTTTATTTCAGCAATATTGCAAAGGACAAATATGGTACTTAAAAAAAATCAGAAACCTTAACTTCAAAACTGTCCCATTAGAAAACCACATACTAACTCAAAATATGCAGCAGGCAAATAAAATATTTTTGGAATTTTTTCCTGAAAATGTCTTCATAGCATGCCTTTGAAGGAAAGAATTAAACGTTGTCTCATAATATCATAATTTATTTTTTAATCTAAAAAGATGATGTCTGGTTTATTCACCTTCTGTTTTGACACCTCCTTGGCTCTGAAAGACTTCTGGTAGTTTCCAAAATGTAAATTCATCTTTAAGAACAAAAGGAATTCAAACTGTGCCTCTCGTGTTTGAAGATCCTCCCAAATACTTTGTGCAATAGTTGCTTCTCTGAAATGTGTTTAATTTTCCCATATTATTTATTCATTTATTCACTACTATTCTCCTGGTAGATTTCCTCTAGAGGCTGGAGATGCAGGACTAAACAAATGAACAAAGACAAAGGTGTCTGCCTTGAAGTAGCTTATAGAAAAATAAGGTGAGATGAACAATAGACAATAAACATAATAAATAATATATAGTAGGTCAGAAGATAATAAGTGCTACAAACAAAACAAAAGATGAATAGGGAAAGGGGAATGGGAGCCATGAAGTTTGGGGGTAGAAAGTTTTAAAGAAAAGGTGACAATTTGAGCTGAGGTTTGAAGTAGTGAGAGTCTGCCTTCTGGATATTTGGGGTAACTTCTATAGGGAGGGGAAAAGAAGTAAAGAACACATTTGATATGAAAGAACAACAAAATCAGTAAGGATGAAATGGATTGAATAAAGGGAGAGTAAAAGGAGAAGAGGGGGCTTCCCTAGTGGCTCATTGGTAAAGAATCTACCTGCCAATATAGGAGACTCAGGTTTGATCCCTGATCCGAGAAGATCCCTAGAAGAAGGAAATGGCAAACCACTCCAGTATTCTTGCTGGGAAATCCCATGGACAGAGGAGCCTGGTGGGGGTTGCAAAAAAGTCAGACACCGCTGAGCAACAAAACAGCGAAACAAAACATGGAGATGAAGGCAGAGTAGTAATTGAGGACAGATCATGTAGACTGATGTAGGTCTCTCGGCTTTTATTCTAGATAATTTGGGGAGCTATTACAAGGTTTTGAGCAGAGGTATTACAGAGAAGATCCCCTGGGGAAGGAAATGGCAACCCACTCCAGTATTCTTGGAGTCTGTGTCCTGGAGAATCCCCATGGACAGAGGAAACTGGTGGGCTACAGTCCATGGGGTCACATGGAGTTGGACATGATTGAGCACACATGCACACATACACACACTACATGGCTTGATTTATATCTAAAAGAATCACTCTGGGAGTTCGACTTCTAGTATGTCTAAGTAGTTCCTATTGGGCCTGCCTTTCCATAGCAACTATAAACTTTGGAAGAAAACTGAATGCACAGGAAAGTGAACAAATTGGGGGCCGGAGGGCACATGGAGAGGTTGGCACTTAGAAGAAGAAATGGATGGGGTTGAGAGTCCCCTTTTCAGGTTTCAGCCCCAGAGCAGGCTGAATGCAGCACCATAACGTGGCTAAAACACTGACTGGGAACTTGTAGTCTTTCCAGCTTTAAGAATTAGAGTACAAAGGCTAGGCAACCATGGCCTCAGCAGCTCTGGCTGAAGACTTGAATCACTTGTGTGAAGGGCAGACTCCAAGCAGCTGAGCTAAATGTCAAAAGAAGCAGAGAAGAAATTAAATGAGACTTGACCAATAGCCCAAGAGACAGACTTAATGGATGATCAAGAGGAACACCTACTTATGGATGAGAGGGAATTTCTTACTGAAGAGTTAACATTTATGCTGAAATCTACAGGATAAGGAGGAGGAAGCCAATGAAAGCTGGAGGGGAGGGGAGAGGGAGAAGCGGAATTCCAGGCTTTGGAAACACCATGACAGGAAATTCAAAGGCAGGAAAGAGCCTGGTGTCTTCCAGGAAATGCAAGGAGGCCAAAATGTGGAATATATTCGTGGAGAAATGGGTCAGTTGATACTAAAATGATAAACGCTCTAAACATGAGGTAGGGAAAAAGCATTAAAATTGATCTCTGTCCTCAAGGTACTTATAACCATGTCAGGGAAACAAACATGCTAATGTCAATGAAACAATGAACTTCAATACCAGACAGCACGTAGTTGGCCAATGTTCTGAGTTTTCAAATCATATTTGTAAAAATCATCTTATTTTGTCCTCATAATAGTCCTGTGAGGCAGGTACTCTTATTGTTATTATGCTTATTTAACCTGGTTGTTTTCTCTCTGTTCTCACACGATAAGCCCTATGAAGGCAGAGCCAGACCTGTTCTCCTATCATTGCACTAGGCACAGCTTTGAGTTCAGAGAAGTGCTCAGTAAATCCTTGTTAAATGCGTAAGTTTAACAGATTGGAAACTCAAGGCTTTGAGGGGACAGGACTTAAATGGTCAAGGGAACATAGCATATCCAGGATAGAATCACCTAGAATTCATGGCTCTAGTCTCCTGGGCCATTATAACTTGACCAATGACATTCAAATTGCTCTCCCTATCTCTTTCTCTCCATCCCTCTTTCCCCTATTTTCTCCTTCCTTTTCTCTTTCCTTCCTTCAAGTAGCAGAATGCTTTGCTTTCAAATATTTTTTTTCACTTGGATATGGAAACAGATGGCTTTCCAGGTGGCGCTTGTGGTGAAGAACCCACCTGGCAGTGTAGGAGACATAAGAGATGTGGATTCAATCCCTGGGTTGGGAAGATCCCCTGGAGGAGGGCATGGCAACCCATTCCAGTATTCTTGCCTGGAGAATCCCATGAACAGAGGAGCCTGGCAGGCTACAGTCCATGGGGTCACAAAGAGTCAAACATGACTAAAGCAACTTAGCACACACATAGAAACAAAAACTTCAGTTATAAATATATTATAAATATTTTATAAATTCAATGTTATAGGATTTACTATATCAGTCACTGACAATGATGACAGTTGTTGTGATGGACATAGAAATTAGGCATCAGGTGTCTAGCTGATAGTGGCTGTCATATGACAGGCTTGCCATCCAATTTATTAAGGAATTCTGTTTTGAATGCCCGGTATTGAGAAAATCCAGATGAATCCTAAGAAGTGTAGTAGCTAAAAATAGTAACAGGTGTTAAATAGTGTGCCAGCAATCTTAGGATGCTTAAACTCAACTGATTCTGAAACATGAAAGAGGATTAGGAAAGGATGTCTTTATTTTAAATTTGAATCACTAACAACATCTGTTAACTTCCATGCCATGTTGTTAATACAAAAATCTGACAAGAAGCCTTTAGCCTGCTGCAATTCTTTATACTATGATGATACTTTCATAATGCAACATGTTATGTGTACGTTTGTCATTGTACAACTGACTATTATGCAGAAAGTGAGAACAAGCACTGATGATATGACTGTCTTGTCTTGCATTTCATTGGGTCCAATACATGCGTTCTATGATCCTCCTCTTATTTGTACAATTTTGTGTGAGTGGACCCACACAGGCTTGAAATAAAATGATGAGTGAGACCTATAACTTCTCTAATCAGTGATATATGTCCAAAAAGCTCAAACCCATAATAGAGGTGCTAGGAAGAGTTATATTCTGAGATCTGTCCTCAAACCTGTTCTATAATACATAAGGAAATATATCTATGGCTTTCAGTGCTCAAACATGGTATATTTGAATTAGCTCATTATGTTTACTATAGGAAATTCCATGGACAGAGGAGCCTGGTGGGCTACAGTCCATGGGGTTGCAGAAGAGGCAGACTCAGCATAGGTTAACAAAGAATTTAGGGTGGTTTTCTAAAATTAAATTTAATCCAAAATATTTGTACCCTTGAAGCACTTCAAAGTAGTCCAAGGGTTCTATAAAACTAAACCAGGCCCTCTAGCACTATGCTTCACCCTAAGCTACCTCCAATGTAGGTGGGATGACTTTGTGGTGGGGTAGGCAGCTATGGCCTGGCCAGCCCTGGCAATGAAGTATTGTGCGATTTTTCCTCCAGTGTTCCAGACATGGATGTACATTTTGCCAACCATCTCATGCACAGCCCCTGGGAAAAAAGCGATAGTCTTTTGCTTTCCAGTTTAAATGCATTGCTCTGTTCATCAAAATTTAGTTGGAGAACTGAGGGAATATTTGAATTTTTATAGTGTTGTTAATATTCTTTGCCTTTCTAGTTAGCCTATCATCAATCTGTAAGGAGAGATTCTGGAATGTCGAGTTGAAGGCTATTTGATTAAAGTAGGTCATTTGGTTTCATTAACTTAATAACTGATTAAATAATTTCTCAGAAATATCTGTCACCAACGCTTATTTGTCTTTATATCAATATTTTTTTCAATGAAATTGAATGTTTTTATGCTCATGTAAATGTACTCTTGTAAAAAGTTTACAAGAAAAGGGCATTGAACCTATTTTGTGGGGAAGGATAAATGTGTGAGAGAGACAGATGAGGGAGTTGGACTCTGATTAGGTGATTTGCCTTTTCCAGCCTTAACAGATCTGAGGTAGAAGATTCCTCTTAGTAATGACAGGTCACAGTGCAGTAATTCTCAGAGTCAGTGTGGGAATGGAGCCATATCAAATTCTGAAGGGCCTTGCGTATAGCTTGAACATCTGGGAACTTTAATATGAGTGCTTTCTCATAGCTTCTCAGCCTACTGAAATCCTCCTGAGCTTTTGGGAGTGCCTCCATAAGACATCTCAGACCTTTCTTACTTCTTACTCATCAACCACTCATCCCTTCTCTGAACTTCTACAGAAGTTATAGGGCCCGTACTACTTAACCTAGCTTAATAAGTAGACCAAAAGGTATGACTCAGAAAAGTGTACTTCATCAGGAGTTCAAAGACGTAGATTTTGGTTTATGCCTATGTGCCCCACTGGGCAAGTAACTCACTTATTTTGATTCCTGTCTATTAAAGGGGTATAGTAGTAATAATTCTACTTTCCTCATAGGGCTGTTATGAGGGTCAAATAAGATGATTCTTGTTCAGTCGCTAAGTTGTTTCTGACTCTTTGTGATCCCCACAGGACTGTAGCCTGCTGGGCTCCTCCGTCCACAGGATTTCCCAGGCAAGAATACAGGAGTGGGTTGCCATTTTCTTCTCCAGGGGATCTTCCTGACCCAGGGATTGAACCCATGTCTCTTGCATTGGCAGGCAGATTCTTTACTACTGAGCCACATGGGAAGCCCAAATAAGATGATTCTTACGAATGTTTTTTTTTGAAACTCAGAGTTGAGCAACTACATGCTCGTATTGAAGTTTAGTTGTTTCATTGACATCAGCAGTTTTGTCTTCCTCAGATGGTCATAAGCACCTTGAGAATACAGATCAAATTTGAAGTTTTTAAATTTCCTTAGAGTGTTGCATATATAATAAATATTTAAAGCAGTTATTGTTTTTGTAAATATCATTTACATTTACATAGTGTTTCATTGTGGCTAAAGCATTTTCACATACATTATATTCATTTTTATATGCCAGCAGACTGAGACTCTGGGAGACACAGTGACTTTTCCAAGGCCACCAGTTAGTGTATTACACAAGTCTGCATGCTTGCAGTCTGTGGCTCTTTTCACTGTGTGATTAGATCTTTTGCAGTCTGGGCACTATAAAAAAGGTACTTTGGTCTATCAGTCCATGCAGTTCTGGTTATAGAAGAGATTTGACTTTGTAAACCATAGAAGTCTTCTGGGAGTGACAGTATTGATTCTCTACAGCTGACTGCACCTGTGCCTTTGACTGCTTTATTTTCTCTCTCAGTATACCAGCGAGTGTAGTTAGAGTATGGCATGTACCCAGAGTGATGCCTGGTTTGGGATGTCTCCATTTCAACGAAGCCAGTTCTTAATTTTTGAGATGGTGAATTTTCCAGGGTCTCTGTTGAGCTGGTCTTTTCCCTATCTGCTAAGGCCCACTTTTTGTACATGTCACTGTGAGCTAGAATTCTGATCAGAAGGTTAGCAAGCAAGGAGAAGTGAAGGTGACCAATTTCAGTCCTAAAATGTGATCCTTTGTCACCACTCTGCACAAAATATTTTGGAGAAGAGGTTGAAGTTATTGGATAAGCACTCATTTAAAAATTATCTGGGTATCTTCCCCCTCCTGGTCCTAATTTAGTATCGATTGGTCCTAATTTAGTACTGACTGTGTCATCCAAATTAATCCCAAACAAATGTAAACAGTCAATGAAAAAACATTGTATCCCGATTATTATAATTAAAACCTGAATTTAACTCAAAATGTGCTCTTTAAATGACCCTAGAGTTTGACTAGGTATGATGATAATGGTGATGCAGTGGGCTACTGACAAGACCTTCACAAAATTCTCATCAATTTCTATAATGTTTTTGACATTTCATCAAAGCTCAGGAGGAAATGGAGCAATTATTTATTTGACTTTAAAAATCACAGGGTGTCAGAATGCACTCAAGTGACTTCAAATAAAATGCTTTGAAAAAGAAGAACTGCAGTGGCTGCATCACAACTGAAATTAGAGCAAGTGTCAATATGTCAGCTGCAAAGTGACAGGTCTTGCACAAGGCACTTAAGGTTAATGAGAGATGTTTAATTTGGCCAGAGGTACCAGAAAACTTCCAAGATGTGAGCTCATCTTAGAAAAGGGCGACTTATGGCAAAGATCTAGAGGAAGCAGATGTAGCTTTTAAGCAACAAATTTCTATCATAACAGTACTGTTGTATTAGTATTAGTGTAAGTGTTCATAATAATAATAATACAGCTGCCATTTGTTTGATGTGTACTATGTGCCGGGCCCTGCATACTAAAGCGTGGATCCATGTGAACTGATTTGTCCTCACTCAACCTTATATTGCTCCATTTACTTCTGAGCAAGCAAAGGCTTAGGGAGTGAAAAGCTGGGATTTGAACCTGTGTCTGTCACAGTGTGGAGCCCAGTTTTCTAATCCTTTATCTATGACATGGGTCTTGTGCCAGATCTAACATTTAGTGTACTGTTGTGTGACCTTAGAGAAGGTACCTTCCCTCTCTGAAAATATCTCCATCTGTAAAATGAGGGAACTTAACTGTGGGTTTTCCTATCTCTAGTCTTTTAAGAATGAATTGGTACATGACCTTTGGATAGGGTGAAGTGTTGTGGAGGAGTAGGGGGCAGGAACTGGTATGAAAAAGATATGCAGGTGAAACAGGAACTGAGAGCTTGGATGGGCACTCTTGCTCTGTGATATGAGCCCCCACTCAGCTGCAGACTAGTTTGTACTTTTATCAACAGCCTTTGTTATTCTGGGCTTCAGACAGGCCTAGAGGGAGGGAGAAGAGTAACTGGACATGAGGAAAGAAGGTTCTCGTTTGGTGTTTCCTCTTATTATCACACTGGTCTCTGGAGGTGAGCACATCCCAGTGGTCTGAGTCTGAACACATGGAAACAAAGTGAAAACCTTACACTGAAAGTCAAGAAAGTGGCAGTTGAAAAATGCTGATGTGGAGGCAAAAAAAATTTTTTTGTTTCTTTTTTTCCAGCCATTAACAAATTCTTAATATAAGTAATTTAAATGTAATATATAATGTTTTTAATATTTAATTTTGTAGAAAATTAGATATATGTATACATAAAAAAGTATGTGGCTTCTCTGGTGACTCAGAGGTTAAAGTGTCTGCCTGGAATGTGGGAGACCTGGGTTTGATCCTTGGGTCGGGAAGATCCCCTGGAGAAGGAAATGGCAACCCACTTCAGTACTCTTGCCTGAAGAATCCCATGGAGGGAGGAGCCTGGTAGGCTACAGTCCATGGGGTCACAAAGAGGTGGACATGACTGAGCGATTTCACTTTCACTTTCATACATAAAAAATGAAATTTAAAAATATCCACAATCCCACTGCTTAGAGAACAGCTCTTGATATTTTCATCTATATTGTGACAGACTCCAGATTTAAAAAAAAAAAAACAAGTAGGCTATTACCAGAGTGTTTCATAATCTGCTTTCCATATGTGTTCCACTCCATCCAAAAGTTTCCATACTTTATAATCATCTTCATAACTGTTTTCTAGGGCCTTGAGTACCATAAAAATACATACTATTACTATACCTTATGTTCTTAATATTACAGTCTGCAATACTTGTTACCTACAAAACTATCTTTTACTACAGGATATTTTTGTATGGTGGATTCCAAAGAAATGTTCATGACATGTTTTGAGGCATTTTCCTTTCTCATTCAAATATTTCCAGAATGTTTCTCTATTTCTCTTCACCTTTGGGCAGGAGTGGGGTGGGGTGGGGGAACCAATCCCGTTATTCAGATTGCTTTTTTAAAAAAAAAATAAAGGTGATTATTTGATAGTAACCTAGACTGAGAATGGGAAAGATTATATGGGTAATTCTGTACTATCATTCCCTGACTCATGACTGGTAGCACATTGTTTAGTCACCAATTGTCTTTGCTGATAATACTTTTAATCATTTACTGGCTGATTGTGTAGTTTTATTTCTCACTATATTTGTAAAAAGAAAAAATTTCAAGAACCAACTCCAAATTATACTATTTTTTTCCTTTATCTCAATTTGCCTTTTATCCTGAGAGATTTTTAGAAGAGTAATTTGGTGTTATTTTGTGTAACCATTTGTTCTTTGAGGTGGATCCCTTTAATTTTTAAAAGGATGATTTTGGTCTTCTGAAGGTCAGGCCAATTTTAAAATAGAATTTTACTGAATATTATATTTTAGTGTTCTGAGAGAGGCAGTTTTCACACTCCAGGGGGACAAAGATTTCTGAAAACCTTTTTGATGGAAACTATGGTTTATAATGATCAAAGTCTCCTCCCAACTTGTTACTTTCTTTGAAAAGCTTAAAAGCATGTTGTTCCTCCCCTGAGTATATCCCCTAGCGAAATT
The DNA here is from genome assembly GCF_016772045.2 of Ovis aries. Classification (NCBI taxonomy): domain Eukaryota; kingdom Metazoa; phylum Chordata; class Mammalia; order Artiodactyla; family Bovidae; genus Ovis; species Ovis aries. The sequence goes on along the minus strand of NC_056080.1, from coordinate 94,556,799 downwards.
CTTGCACATCTGCACAGAAGACATGTACCAGAATACTTGTTATGAGTCATAGCAAAAATTATATCTTAACTGTTCTATCAACGGGAGAACAGTTAAATATTATAGATTTTTATATGCTACCTGCATTAGCATGAGTGAATTTCAAAATACCCCAATGTAAAATGTTTTTGGTGTTAAAAATAAAATTTAAAAAATTGTCAAGGAAAAAACTGCTGTATGATAAATATGGCAGAATATAATTTATACAAAGTTTAAAACTATGTAAAACATTTCTGTTTAGACAAGCTAAGTTATACTACTTTAACAAACACTCTGAAATCTCAGTGACTTAGATCCATGATACGTCCAGCACTGATTATCTGGGGCCTCTGTTCATGAGTAATTCAGAGTCCCAGGCTGATATAAACTTCATTTTATCACATGCTTCACTGATCACTTTACCAGTAGGAAGCAGATAAAGTGATTTGCATGGTAGTTCTTAAAGATTCTCCTTGGAAGAGGCACATTTCCTTTTCACTTATATTTCATTGTCCAAAGAAAGTTACATAGTCACACGGAACTTTAAAGGACTAGGAAGTATAATCTTACTATGTGAGTGTAAAATCACCTCAAGTATTTGGTTGTTGTTGTTTAGTCATTAAGTCACGTCTGTTTGCAACCCCATGAACTGCAGCACACCAGGCTTCCCTGTTCTTCACTATCTCCCAGAGTTTTCTAAATTCATGTCCATTGAGTTGGTGATGCCCCCCATCCATCTCATCCTCTGTCGCCCCTTCTCTTCCTGCCCTCAATCTTTCCCAGTATCAGGGTCTTTTCTAATGAGTCGGCTGTTTGTATCAGGTGGCCAAAGTATTGGAGTTTCAGCTTCAGCATCAGTCCTTCCAGAGAATATTCAGTGTTGATTTCCTTTAGGATTGTGTTTGGTGGATAACTCTAGTAACTACCATACTAAACAGTACTCTGTAGTGCAGATGAACATATGCAAGTATGGTAAAAGTACACAGTTCTGAATGGAAATACTGAACACTAAATTCAGATTAGTGATACCACTGTGGATGAGAGGAAGAAGAGAGTGGGATGGAATGAGAAAGCTGAATAACTGATATCTGCCTCTTCAGTTAACTCTCTTCTCCACTCTGCTCTCTGCCAGGGGAGGCTGACCTGTATCAACTGCATAAATGGGTTCTCTATGTTCTGTGGCTTCAGGAAGGATTTGGACAATGGGGAAGCCAGTAGAAATTCAGAAAGAGGGTGGAGAGTATTCTTCTCGCTCCTTCTCTGTGAGGTCACCTCAGACTGCCTATGTTTGACCACAGGTCTCTGCTATACTTAAAGAGGCCAATTCTACATGATATTCTTTGGATTCCAGGCATATCTCCTTTTCGTATCCCTTTGGGCCTAAGGATGGTAACAGCTTTGTTGCTACTAATCCCAAATTTCTGCACTGTTTTTTGTAGCTCTCTAATACCCACACCTTGGTAAACAGTCAATTTTTCTATCAAAATCTCTTGGAATGATCTCATATTGAGTGTGTCACTATGTTTCTTGTTGGGACCCAGATGGATACATGAACAAGAGGTTTTATTTATATCTCTTATGTTTATTTGATATGCTGAGTTGTTGGCACATAGGTGTTCATTATAATAGTCTCCGTGCTTTTGGGTTAAAGACCTAAATGTAAGACTGAATACTATAAAACTCCTAGAGAAAAACATAGAATACCCTTTGACATAAATTGCGGCAATATTTTTTGGAACTGTCTCCTAGAGTAATGGAATAAAAACAAAAATAAACAAATGGGGCCTAATTAAACTCAAAAGCTTTTGCACAGCAAAGGAAACTATAAACAAAATGAAAAGATAACCTACAGAATGGAAGAAAATATTTGCAAATGGTGCAAGCGACAAGGAATTAATTTCAAAATTATGCAAACAGCTCAATATAAAAAATAAGCAGACAACCCAATCAAAAACTGGGCAGAGGATCTAAATAGACATTTATCCAAAGAAGACATGCAGATGGCCAACAGGCACATGAAAAGATGCTCAACATTGCTAATTATTAGAAAAATAAATATCAAAACTACAATGAGGTTATTACCTCATTCTTGTCAAAATAGCCATCATCAAGAAGTCTCTATAAAATATTTCATAATTAAAGGACAAACTGCAAAATTTCTGTCAAAGCACACCAGAAACAAACATCACACACAATACCCACCCTCTCAAAAACCTTTAAAATTCTATTCTTTAAACTTATTCTATTGACAGTTTCTAAATATAGAATGGTGATTAAAGTTGCTTTTTGTTCCTTTTCCCTTTGTGATTTTGTTACATAAAAATAAAGCAAAATAAATAAACAATAAACAATAGAAGTTATGTTAGCTGACCTCTGAATGGTTTCTGGGTCCTCTATGATACATGTAATACTTGTAGCACGTGTGAAGCTCATGGCTGGTAGGCATCCCCTTGTGTGCTTATGTGGTCCTTTCTCTACTGGTTGAGGAGTATGCTTATCAAGAATTATTTGTATATTTGCAAATGTTTTTATATGCTAATTAAGCTTGATATAATAACAGTTCAATTAAATGTCAAAGAAACCAATGTGATATAACTATAAAAATAAAGCTTTTTTTTTTTGTGCAGGAATGCTCAGATAAAAGCCTTGGGAAAACTCAATAAAGGTGAGCTCTAAAATAAATCTGTATTAATCTGGAGTGAGCAAGAAAATTAAAAATTTGCAAAAATATTATAAAAATTAGAAGACCTCTCTCAGATTGTTTGTTGCTTTTTAAGTTATTGCTCCAATGCAAATAAAATGTAACTGGAAATAACAATAACATAGAAATGTAACTAGAAATAAAATGTAACTAGTATTCACTGTTAGTATGCATTTCATAAGGATGAGGAACAGAACTCTGGATACATTTCAAGAGAAGACCTTGGCTTCACCTTACAGGACTAGTTAAGGAATATACACTTTCATGTTTTATGTTAAAAATATGGAAAAGAACTACAAAACTCTAATGAAAGAAATAAAAACTCTAAGTAAGTGGAGATGTTCCATATGCATGGATAGGAAGAATCAGTATTGTCAAGATGTTACTTCTTTCCAATTTATTTTATATATTCAATTTAGTCCCAATTAAAATCTCAGGAAAGCCCTTTTGGCTCTGAGCAGCACCATGGCGGTCGGCAAGAACAAGCACCTTATGAGAGGAGGCAAAAAGGGAGCCAAGAAGAAAGTGGTTGTCCCATTTCCTAAAAGAGATTGGTATGATGTGAAAGCATCAGTTATGTTCAATATAAGGAATATTGGGAAAACATTGGTCATGAGAACTCAAGAAACCAAAATCACATCTGATGGCCTCAAAGGTCGTGTTTTTGAAGTGAGTCTTGATGATCTACAGAATGATGAAGTAGCATTTAGAAAATTCAAGCTAATTACTGAGGATGTTCAGGGCAAAAACTGTCTGACTAATTTTCATGGTATGGATCTTAGCCGTGACAAAATGTGCTCCATGGTCAAAAAATGGCAGATCATGATTGAAACTCACATTGATATCAAGACTACCAATGGTTACTCTGTGAGTTTTAATTAAAAAAATGCAACAATCAGATTCAGAAGACCTCTTATGCCCAGCACCAGCAGGTGTACCAGATCCACAAAAAGATGATGGAAATCATGACCCAAGAGGTGCAGACAAATGACTTGAAAGAGGTAGTCAATAAATTGATTCCAGATAGCATTGGAAAAGACATAGAAAAGGCTTGCCAGTCTATTTATCTGCTCCATGATGTCTTCGTTAGAAAAGTAAAAATGCTGAAGAAGCCCAAATTTGAATTGGGAAAACTCATGGAACTACATGGTGAAGCTAGTAGTTCTGGAAAAGCTATTGGGGATGAGACAGGTGCTAAAGTTGAATGAGCTGATGAATATGAGCCACCAGTCCAAGAATCTGTTTAAAATGCAGACTTTTAATGGTGACAAATAAAAGATCTTATTTGTGGTAAAAAAAAAAAAATCCCAGGAAATTATTTTGTGGACATTGACAAACAGATTCTACAGCTTCTAAGTAAAAGCAATAACCATAGATAGCTAAAATAACACAATACTGAAGGAGAAGACAAAGTTGGGTTGACACTACCCAACTTCAAGACTTACAATAAAGCCACGGTAATTAAGACAGTGTGGTTTTAATGAAAGAATAGAAAAATTATCAATGGAATAGAATAGAGAGCCCAGAAATAGACTCACTTAACAAAGGAACAAAGACAATACAATGGAGAGAAAATAGTCTTTTCAATGAAAAGTGATAAAATGACTGGACATTGACATCCCCCCCCCCCAAAAAGAATCTAGACATAGATTGTTCCCAAAAATTAACTCAAAATAGATCACCTACCTAAGCATAACATGCAGGATTACAAAATTAATAGACTATAACATAGAAAATGTAGATGACCTTAGGTATAACAGTGACTTTTTAGATACTATTCCAAAGGCATGATCCATGACAGAAATAATTGATAACTTAAACTTCATTAAAATTATAAACTTCTGTTCTGCAAAAGATACTGTCAAGAGAATGAGAAGACAAAGCACAGACTGGCAGAAGATATTTGCAAAAGACATCTGACAAAGGACTGTAGCTCAAAATATATAAAGAGCTCTTAAAACTTAACAGTAAGAAAACAACCCAATTAAAAAATGGACAAGAGAACCGAAGAGACACCTCATGAAAGAAGATATATACATGATGAATGAACATATGAAAAGATGCTCAACAACATATATCATTAGGGAATTGCAAATTAAAACCACAATGAGATATTGCTACACAAGTATTGTTGTTGTTGTTCAGTTGCTAAGTCATGTCCAAATTTTTGCCACCCCGTGGACTGCAGCACACCAGGCTCTCTGTCCTCTACTATCTCCCAGAGTTTGCTCAAATTCATGTCTGTTGAGTCAGTGATGCTGTTTAACCATCTCATCCTCTGCTGCCCCCTTCTCCTTTTGCCTTCAATTGTTCCAAGTATCAGGGTCTTTTCCAATGAGTCAGCTGTTTGCATCAGGTGGCCAAAGTATTGGAGCTTCAGCTTCAGCATCAGTCCTTCTAACGAATATTCAGGGTTGGTTTCCTTTCAAATTGACTGGTTTCATCTCCTTGCAGTCCAAGGGACTCTTAAGAGTCTTCTCCAGCTCCTCAGTTTGAAGGTAACAATTCTTCAGTGCTCAGCCTATTTTATTGTCCAACTTTCACATCCATACATGACTACTGGAAAAACCATAGCCTTGGCTATATGGACCTTTGTTGGCAAAGTAATGTATCTGCTTTTCAATATGCTGTATAGGTTGGTCATACCTTTTCTTCCAAGGAGCAAGTGTCTTTTAATTTCATGGCTGCAGTCACCATCTGCAGTGATTTTGGATCCTAAGAAAATAAAATCTGTCACTGCTTCCACATTTCCTCTTTCTATTTGCCATAAAGTGATAGAGACAAATGCCATGATCTTGGTTTTTTGAATGTTGAGTTTCAAGCCAGCTTTTCACTCTTCTCTTTCACCCTCATCAGGAAGCTCTAGGTCTGCTTCACTTTCTGCCATTAGAGTGGTGTCATCTGCATATCTGAGGTTGTTGGTATTTCTCCTGGTAATCTTGATTCTAGCTTGTGCTTCATCCAGCCTGGCATTTTGCATGATGCACTCTGCATATAAGTTAAATGAGCAAGGTGACAGTATACAGCCTTGTCATACTCTTTTCCCAATTTTGAACCAGTCTGTTGTTCCATTTCCAGTTCTAACTTGCTTCTTGACTTGCATACAGGTCTTAGGGGACAGACAGGTAGGGTGGTCTGGAATTCCCATCTCTTTAAGAATTTTCCAGTTTGTTGTTATTCACACAGTCCAGGTTTAAATGTATTAAATCAAGCAGAAGTAGATGTTTTTATGGAATTCCCTTGCTTTCTCCATGATCCAACAGGTATTGGCAATTTGATCTCTGGCTCCTCTGCTTTTTCTAAACCCAGCTTGTACATCTGGAAGTTCTAGGTTCACGTACTGTTGAAGCCTAGCTTGAAGGATTCTGAGCATTACCTTGTTGGCGTGTGAAATGAGTACAATTGTCTGGTAGTGTGAACATTCTTTGGTATTGCCCTTCTTTGGGATTTAAATGAAAAGTGACCTTTTCCAGTCCTGTGGCCACTGCTGAGTTTTCCAAGTTGGCTGGCACATTGAGTGCAACACTTTAACAGCATCATCTTTTAGGATTTTATATAACTCAGCTGGAGTTCCGTCACCTCCACTAGCTTTGTTCATAGTTATGCTTCCTAAGGCCCACTTGATTTCACACTCCAGGATGTCTGGCTCTAGGTGAGTGACCACACCATCATGGTTATCTGGGTCATTAAGACCTTTTTTGTATAGTTCTTCTGTGTTTTCTTGCCACCACTTCTTAATCTCTTCTGCTTCTGTTAGGTCCTTACCATTTCTGTCCTTTATTGTGCCCAACCTTACATGAAATGTTCCTTTGATATCTCTAATTTTCTTGAAGAGATCTATAGTCTTTCCCATTCTATTGTTTTCCTCAATTCCTTTACTCTGTTCCCTTAAGAAGGATCTCTTATCTCCTTGCTAGTCTCCGGAACTCTGTGTTCAGTTGGGCATATCTTTCCCTTTCTCCCTTGCCTTTTGCTTCTCTTCTTTCCTCAGCTATTTGTAAAGCCTCCCCAGACAACCCCTTTGCCTTCTTGCATTTCTTTCTTTGGGATGGTTTTGGTCACTGCCTCCTATACAGTGTTATGAACCTCCATCCATAGTTCTCCAGGCACTCTGTTTACCAGATCGAATCCCTTGAGTCTATTTGTCACCTTCACTGTATAATTACAAAGGATTTGATTTAGGTCATACTTGAGTGGTCTAGTGGTTTCCCTACTTTCTTTAATTTTAGTCTGAATTTTGCATTAAGGAGCTGATGATCTGAGCCACAGTCAGCTCAGGTCTTGTTTTTGCTGACTGTTTAGAGCTTCTCCTTCTTTGGCTGCAAAGAACATAATCAATCTGATTATGTTTTGGTGTTGACCATCTGGTGATGTCCATGTGTAGAGTCATCTTTTGTGTTGTTGGAAAATGGTGTTTGCTATAGCCAGCATGTTATTTTGACAAAACTCTGTTAGCCTTTGCCCCACTTCATTTTGTATTTCAAGGTCAAATTTGCCTGTTTCTTATGGTATCTTTTTAAAAAAATTTATTTATTTTTTAATTGAAGCATAATTGCTTTACAGAATTTTGTTGTGTTCTGTCAAAATCTCAACATGAATCAGCCATAGGTATGTATATATCCCCTCCCTCTTGAACCTCCCTCCCATCTTCCTCCCCATCCCACCCCTCTAGGTTGATACAGAGCCCCTGTTTGAGTTTCCTGAGCCATACAGCAAATTCCCATTTGCTATCTATTTTACTTATGATAATGTAAGTTTCTATGTTACTCTTTCCATACATCTCACCCACTTCTCCCCTCTCCCCATGTCCATAAGTCTGTTCTCTGTGTCTATTTCTCCACTGTTGCCCTGCAAATAAATTCTTTGGTACCATATTTCTTGATTCCAGATATATGCATTAGTATATGATATTTATCTTTCTCTTTTGGATTTACTTCACTCTGTAATAGGCTTTAGCTTCATCCACCTCATTAGAACTGACCCAAATGTATTCCCTTTTATGGCTTAGTAATATCCCATTGTGTATATGTACCACAGCTTCTTTATCCATGCATCTGTCGATGGACATCTAGGTTGCTTCCATGTTCTAGCTACTGTAAATACTGCTGCAATGAACACTGGGGTACATGTGTCTTTTTTCATTTTGGTTTCTTCTGGGTATATGCCTAGGAGTGGGATTGCTGGGTCATATGGTGATTTTATTCTTAGATTTTAAAGAATCTCCAGACCTTCTTGCATAGTGGCTGTATCAGTTTACATTCCCACCAACAGTACAAGAGGGTTCCTTTTACCCCACACCCTTTTCAGCATTTATTGTTTGTAGAATTTTTCATGATGGCCATTCTGACTGGTGTGAGGTGATCTCTCACTGTAGTTTTGATTTGCATTTCCCTAATAATGAGCAACTGCAGCCATGAAATTAAAAGACGCTTACTCCTTGGAAGGAAAGTTATGACCAACTTAGATAGCATATTAAAAAGCAGAGACAGGGCTTCCCTTGTGGCTCAGCTGGTAAAGAATCTGCCTGCAATGTGGGGACCTGGGTTCGATCTCTGGGTTGGGAAGATCCCCTGGAGAAGGGAAAGGCTGCCCACTAAAATAAAAAATAAAAAGCAGAGACATTACTTTGCTAACAAAGATCCATCTAGTCAAGGCTATGGTTTTTCCAGTGGTCATGTATGGATGTGAGAGTTGGACTGTGAAGAAAGCTGAGTGCCGAAGAATTGATGCTTTTGAACTGTGGTGTTGGAGAAGACTCTTGAGAGTCCCTTGGACTGCAAGGAGATCCAACCAGTCCAACCTAAAGGAGATCAGACCTGGGTGTTCCTTGGAAGGACTGATGCTAAAGCTGAAACTCCAATACTTTGGCCACCTGATGCAAAGAGTTGACTCATTGGAAAAGACCCTGATGCTGGGAGGGATTGGGGGCAGGAGGAGAAGGGGACTACAGAGGATGAGATGGCTGGATGGCATCACCGACTCAATGGCCGTGAGTTTGAGTAGACTCCAGGAGTTGATGATGGACAGGGAGGCCTGGTGTGCTGTGACTCATGGGGTCGCAAAGAGTCAGACATGACTGAGCGACCGAACTGAACTGAATAATGAGCGATATTGAGAATCTTCTCATGTGTTTGTTAGCCACCTGTATGTATTCTTTGAAGAAATGTTTGTTTAGGTCTTTTCCCCACTTTTTGATTGGGTTGTTTGTTTTTCTGGTATTGAGTTGTATGAGCTGCTTATATATTTTGTAGATTAATATTTTCTCAGTTGTTTCATTTGCTATTATTTTCTCCCATTCTGAAGGTTGTCTTTTCACCTCACTTATAGTTTTCTTTGCTGTGCACAAGATTTTAAGTTTAATTAGGTCCCACTTTTTTACTTTTGTTTTTATTTCCATTACTCTAGGAGGTGGTTCATAGAGGATCTTGCTTTGATTTATGTTATCAAGTGTTCTGTCTAAGTTTTCCTTGAAGAGTTTTATAGTTTCTGGTCTTATATCTAGGTCTTTGGGACGATCTTCCCTGGTGGTTCAGAGGTTAAAGCATCTGCCTCCAATGCAGGAGACCCGGGTTCGATCCCTGGGTCGGGAAGATCCCCTGGAGAAGGAAATGGCAATCCACTCTAGTATTCTTGCCTGGAGAATCCCATGAACGGAGAAGCCTAGTAGGTTACAGTCCATGGGGTCACAAAGAGTCGGACACGACTAAGCGACTTCACCTCACCTCATCTAGGTCTTTAATCCATTTTGAGTTTATCTTTGTTTATGGTGTTAGGAAGTGTTTTAATTTCATTCTTTTACATGTAGCTATCCAGTTTTTCCAGCACCACTTATCAATGTGGGAGACCTGGGATCGATCCCTGGGTTGTGAAGATCCCCTGGAGAAGGGAACGGCTACCCACTCCAATACTCTGGCCTGGAGAATTCCATGGACTGTATAGTCCATGGGGTCACAAAGAGTCGGACATGACTGAGCAACTGTCACTTTCACTTTTTCCTATAATGATGAGGACACCTTTTTGGGGGTGTTACTTCTAGAAGGTGTTGTAGGTCTTCATGGAACTGGTCAACTTCAGCTTTTTGGCATCAATGGTTGGGGCATAGACTTGGATTACTATGATGTTGAATGATTTTCCTTGAAAACAAGTTGAGATCATTCTGTCATTTTTGAGATTGCACCAAAGTACTGCATTTCAGACTCTTTTGTTGACTCTGAGGACTATTCCATTTCTTCTAAGGAATTCTTGCCCACAGTAGTAGATATAGTAGTCATCTGAATTAAATTCACCGATTCCTATATATTCCTAAGATGTTGATGTTCAATCGTGCTATATCCTTCTGGACCACATCCAATTTACCTTGATTCATGGACCTAATATTTCAGGATCCTATGCAGTATGGTTCTTTACAGTGTCGGAATTTATCTTCACCACCAGACACATCCACAAGTGAGCATCATTTCTGCTTTGTCCCAGCTGCTTCATTCTCTCTGGAGCTATTTGTAACTGCTCTCTGCTCTTCTGCAGTAACATATTGAACACGTACTGACCTGGGGGGCTCATCTTCCAGTGTCATATCTTTTTGCCTTTTTGTACTGTTCCTGGGATTCTTGAGGCAAACCATGAAGTGGTTTGCCATTTCCTCCTCCAGTGGACCACATTTTGTCAGAACTGTTCACTATGTCCTGTCCATCTTGGATGGCCCTGCATGGAATAGCTCATGGCTTCATTGAGTTATGCAAGCCCCTTTGCCATGACAAGGCTGTGATCCATGAAGGGAACACAAGTATTAGAATAGCCAAAATTCAGAGCCCTGAGAATGCCAAATGCTGATGAGGATGTGGAGTAATAGGAACTGTCATTCATTGCTGGTGGGAAATCTACATGGTACAGCTATTTTATAAGACTGGCAGTTCCTTACGAAACTAAACATTCTCTAATATTATCCAGGAATCATACTCCTTAGTATTTTCCAAAAGAATTGTAAACTGATGTCCATGCAAATACCTGTACCTGGGTATGTATAGTGGTTCAATTCATAATTGTTCAAACCTGCAGTCAAATGATGTCCTTCAGTAAGTGACTGAATAAACAAACTGTGGTACTTTCAGATGGTAGAATATTATTCAGAGCTAAAAAGAAATGACCTGTCCAGCCATGAAAAGGCATGGTGGAATCTTACTGGAAGTACATATTACTAAGTGAGAGAAGCCAATCTGAAAAAACTCTGTATGCTCTAAAAAGTAATCTTTTAAAAATATTTAGCATAATTTTTATTCTTATTTCAACTGACTTTTTAGACTGCTTGCAATAAATATGAGGTCTTCTATATTTGCATTACAAAAGAGAGAATAAATACAGATGCCCCTTGAACAACATGGGTATTAGTGGGACTAACCCCACACACAGTTGAAATTCTGCTTTTAACTGTATAGTTCACGCTCCATACACGTATATGCACATCTGCAGATTCAACCAACTGTGGATTATTTGTTCTATATACATTTGTTGAAAAAAAAAATCCACATATAAATTACCCATGAAGTTCAACTCATTTTCAAGGTTTCAATTATATGTCAATATTTTATTTTATTTTTTAAAATTATTTATTTATATATTTATTTTTTACTTTACAATATTGTATTGGTTTTGCCATACTTCAACATGAATCCACCATATGTGTTCAGTTCAGTTCAGTTTAGTCGCTCAGTCATGTCCGACTCTTTGTGACCCCATGAATCGCAGCACGCCAGGCCTCCCTGTCCATCACCAACTCCCGGAGTTCACTCAGACTCACGTCCATCGAGTCAGTGATGCCATCTAGCCATCTCATCCTCTGTCGTCCCCTTCTCCTCCTGCCTCCAATCCCTCCCAGCATCAGAGTCTTTTCCAATGAGTCAACTCTTCGCATGAGGTGGCCAAAGTACTGGAGTTTCAGCTTTAGCATCATTCCTTCCAAAGAAATCCCAGGGCTCATCTCCTTCACAATGGACTGGTTGGATCTCCTTGCAGTCCAAGGGACTCTCAAGAGTCTTCTCCAACACCACAGTTCAAAAGCATCAATTCTTCAGTGCTCAGCCTTCTTCACAGTCCAACTCTCACATCCATACATGACCACAGGAAAAACAATAGCCTTGACTAGACGGACCTTAGTCAGCAAAGTAATGTCTCTGCTTTTGAATATGCTATCTAGGTTGGTCACAACTTTTCTTCCAAGGAGTAAGTGTCTTTTAATTTCATGGCTGCAATCACCAGTGATTTTGGAGCCCCCCAAAATAAAGTCTGACACTGTTTCCACTGTTTCCCCATCTATTTCCCATGAAGCGATGGGACCAGATGCCATGATCTTCGTTTTCTGAATGTTGAGCTTTAGCCACTGGTGTATGAGACAGCAAAAGAGACACAGATGTATAGAACAGTCTTTTGGACTCTGTGGGAGAGGGAGAGGGTGGGATGATTTGGGAGAATGGCATTGAAACATGTATAATATCAACTGTATGTCAATATTTTAAAATCCCTCATCCCTGGGTGGTGTATCACAGATGGATTTTTAAAATTTTTCTTTACATTTTTTTTTCATTTTTCATATTCTTTTATAATAAATGTTTACAATTTAAAGGTTATCTTTAAAATATCAAAGATAATGTGGAAGAGTAAAAATAGCCTGGACTGCAGGGTAATTCTTTAGTATTTACCTCAAGAATCCTTCTAGTATTCTGACAGTTGTGACATTTAAAAACTATATTTGAAATTAATATCCTATCCTGGTGTGACTACTTTGATATTGCAGCATGTTTTTTGTTGGTTGCTTTGTCCTTTTGCCATGAACAGTTAAGTGCCTGAAGTTCCTTTCTCTTGCCCACATGATGTGTTATGGATTCTAGAAAATTTTATGTCTTCTTGGAAGTACGGCAAAAATTGCCTGTTTGTTGTAAATATCAGTTTGTTGGGAGATATTCATAATGTTGGGTTTATGCACTGTCTATAAATTCACTCCTTCCTCTTTTGCCTGAAGATATACTTGGAAATAAAGTGTTTCATCACTTAAGTAATTTTCCACAAAATATCAGAAATAAATTAGAGGAGAGAGGAGTACACTCAAGTGAGATATATTGAATATAATTGTGTATATGTACTACAGAAACTGAACTTGAGAGAGAAAAGAGCATAGTTTTTCACAAGATGCTCCAAGGGGAAAAGAAAATGCCATACTTTAGTAGAGAGAGAAGTTTAAGAATGAAGTGTTCAAAAGCTGAAACAACCAGTGGATACAACTTTCAAGAACCAACTTGTTTCTAATAAAATACCAGTCAGTGACAGAGCCAGTATATGGTCATCCTCAAGTTGTCTTGTTCTCAGTTGGCCTGCTGTAGTCATTCACCTTTGGCTACCATTGTGCGGTCCATGCTTCTAGTATTATGATTACAATGGGTAGGAGGGGCTGGGTATTCTTATGCTGAAGGCAATCTTTGGTGCCCCTGTATCAGTTTATTTCTACTCCTGAGTACTTACCATGTATCAATATGTGCACTTAATTCTGGAATGTACAGTCTAGAAGGGAAGACTCTTCTGCATAAAACTTATCAAGCCCAGGCAAATGGTAGTTGTCAGTAGAAAGGCAAAGTACTGCCAGTATGTGTGGGTAAAGAGGGAAAACAGTTTGGCAAATGGAGAGGAAGGTAGTGGCTTCTCAGCTGATACTTGCAGGACTATGTGCACTCAGGGTCTAGTGGGAAGCTCGCTTTGGCATTCAGAATGCAAAAGTAGGAAGTCAAGAAACACCTGGAGTAACAGGCAACTTTGGCCTTGGAGTACAGAATGAAGCAGGGCAAAGCCTAATAAAATTCTGCCAGGAGAATGTACTGGTCATAATGAACAGCCTCTTCCAACAACACAGCAGAAGACTCTACACATGGAGATCACCAGATGGTCGACACCAAAATCAGAATGATTTCATTCTTTGCTTAGCAATCCACTCCAGTATTCTTGCCTGGAGAATCCCATGGACGGAGAAGCCTAGTAGGTTATAGTCCACGGGGTCACAAAGAGTCGGACACAACTGAGCGACTTCACCTCATCTTCACCTCACCTACATTCTTTGCAGCCAAAGATGGAGAAGCTCTATACAGTCAGCAAAAATGAGACCGGGAGCAAACTGTGGCTCAGATCATGATGTCCTAATTGCCAAATTCAGACTGAAATTGAAGAAAGTGGAGAAAACCACTAGACCATTCAGGTATGACCTAAATCAAATCCCTTATGACTATACAGTGGAAGAGAGAAATAGATTCAAGTGATTAGATAAGATAGACTGAGTGCCTGATGAACTATGGAATGAGGTTCGTGACATTGTACAGGAGACAGGGATCAAGACCATCCTCATGGAAAAGAAATGCAAAAAAGCAAAATGGCTGTCTGGGGAGGCCTTATAAATAGCTGTGAAGGAGAAAAGGAAAGATATACCCATCTGAATGCAGAGTTTCAAAGAATAGCTAGGAGCAATAAGAAAGCCTTCTTCAGCAATCAGTGCAAAGAAACAGGAAAACAACAGAATGGGAAAGATTAGAGATCTCTTCAAGAAAATTAGAGATACAAAGGGAACATTTCATGCAAAGATGGGCTCAATAAAGGACAGAAATGATATGGACCTAACAGAAGCAGAAGATATTAAAAAGAGGTGGCAAGAATACACGGAAGAACTGTACAAAAAAAATCTTCATGACCCAGATAATTACGATGGTGTGATCACTCATCTAGAGCCAGACATTCTGGAATGTGAAGTCAAGTGGGCTTTATAAAGCATCACTACGAACAAAGCTAGTGGAAGTGATGGAGTTCCTGTTGAGCTATTTCAAATCCTGAAAGATGATGCTGTGAAAGTGCTGCATTCAATATGCCCACAAATTTGGAAAACTCAGCAGTGGCCACAGGACTGGAAAAGGTCAGTTTTCATTCCAATCCCAAAGAAAGGCAATGCCAAAGAATGCTCAAACTACCACACAATTGCACTCATCTCACATGCTAGTAAAGTAATGCTGAAAATTCTGCAAGCCAGGCTTCAGCAATATGTGAACCGTGAACTTCCAGACGTTCAAGCTGGTTTTAGAAAAGGCAGAGGAACCAGAGATCAAATTACCAACATCTGCTGGATCATCAAAAAAGCAAGAGAGTTCCAAAAAACCATCTATTTCTGCTTTATTGACTATGCCAAAGCCTTTGACTGTGTGGATCACAATAAACTGTGGAAATTCTGAACAAGCTGGGAATACCAGACCACCTGACCTGCCTCTTGAGAAACCTGTACGCAGGTCAGGAGGCAACAGTTAGAACTGGACATGGAACAACAGACTGGTTCCAAATAGGAAAAGGAGTACATCAAGGCTGTATATTGTCACCCTGCTTATTTAACTTCTATGCAGAGCACATCATGAGAAACGCTGGGCTGGAGGAAGCACAAACTGGAATCAAGATTGCCGGGAGAAATATCAATCATGTCAGATATGCAGATGACACCACCTTATGGCAGAAAGTGAAGAAGAACTAAAAAGCCTCTTGATGAAAGTGAAAGAGGAGAGTGAAAAAGTTGGCTTAAAGCTCAACATTCAGAAAACTGAGGTGATGGCATCCGGTCCCATCACTTCATGGCAAATAGATGGGGAAATGGGGGAAACAGTGGAAACAGTGGCTGACTTTATTTTGGGGGGCTCTAAAATTACTGCTGATGGTGATTGCAGCCATGAAATTAAAAGACGCTTCCTCCTTTGAAGGAAAGATATGACCAACCTAGATAGCATATTAAAAAGCAGAGACATTTCTTTTTCAACAAAGGTCCATCTAGTCAAGGCTATGGCTTTTCGGGTGGTCCTGTATGGATGTGAGATTTGGGCTATAAAGAAAGCTGAATGCCAAAGAATTGATGCTTTTCAACTGTGGTGTTGGAGAAGACTCTTGAGATTCCCTTGGACTGCCAAGAAATCCAACCAGTCCATCCTAAAGGAGATCAGACCTGGGTGTTCATTGGAAGGACTGATGTTGAAGCTGAAACTCTAATACTTTGGCCACCTGATGCGAGGAGCTGACTCATTTGAAAAGACCTTGGATGCTGGGAAATATTGAGGGCAGGAGGAGAAAGGGATGACAGAGGATAAGATGGTTCGATGGCATCACCAACTCAATGGACATGGGTTTTGGTGGACTCCGGGAGTTGGTGATGGACAAGGAGGCCTGGCGTGTTGGGGTTCATGGGGTCGCAAAGAGTTGGACACAACTGGGTGACTGAACTGAACCTACGTCTTCCTGAGGCTTATCACACCAGACTAAGAAGATTGATTTTTGAATTAAGATTAGAACTGATAAGAAGCACTTTAAAAAGAGTGCTCTGCTCTTAACAGTAGGGTGCACTGGGGAAAGGTCTCAACTGGAGAAATCACCTTTTCCTGTTAACCCTCCAACCCTATCACACCCTGCATCCTAATATACCTCCACTGGCTTACTCTCCAAAGGAGTGGGAACGTTATAACACTTAACTCTTTTCTATTTAGCATCCAATCTTTGATAAGAGGCTTACATTAGGACATTCTTCAGATTTTCAGTTACCTGGATCTTCCTATGGATACAAGAAGAAAAATACAACCATGTCATGTTAAAAAACAATTAGGAATATCAAAGTTTCTTGTTCCAGCCTTTACCTTCTTTATGTATAAATATATTAAGAAGGTATAAAGAATTATCGAAAGTGTAACACGGATGTGTGGGTTTTCTGAGTATGGAGTTTCTACAGCCTTTTTGCTTGTATTTGGATATTTTTTTGGCATCTGTAATTAGCTCTTTATTATTAGATCTAATGGAGGTGAACAAAGGTCAGACAACCCAAAGAGACAGATAATTACATACCTCTGTTATTCTGAGTTCAAGTATCTTTCTTGACACAACCCTTCCTCATATCAGAAGAATGACCCGAGGATAGGAAAAGCCAAGATAAAAATTTGCCTTCTTCCACTTAGGAGAAATAAGGTACTGCCCTCTGTAGCCTCCATTTACATTTATAAAATGTTAGGAAAATCTGTCTTTTTTTTTTTTTTGGAGACTGTGTCTCTGAGGTTTACATTATCTGGTTTATTGTCTTAGTGTCTCTTCCCTTGGGAGCATCTCTATCTTCTTGGAAGGAAATTGCTTTTTCCTCTCAATCAAATGAAGTTGTTCTAGTAGGGTATCCAGGTGTCCTTGGTTACGAAGATAGGTATACTGTAGAGAATGGAAACAGCAGAGTGGGCAGCCAGGTGGTAGTTGAGGTCTCAGTTCCAACTGTTTTGAGGACAGACTGACCCTTTGGTTTGGTTATGTGAAACATTAACATTCAGTTTTTATATAAGATTAGAGTTGTTTCTATTACTTAAGGGAAGTAATAGAGTTGTTCTCAAAGAAAACACTCTTTATCTGTTCACTCTTTTCCATCCCTACCACAACTACTCTAGTTAATATTCTTATGACCTCTTACATCAACTGTTAAAATAGCTTCCTGGCAAGCCTCCCTTTGCTCATGGAGGAAGTGAATATTTAATTGTATTTCATTTTATTGCACATCCCAGGTACCACAGGTCCCTAACAGGAAGGTGATGTTGGAATCTTGGCCCAAATTGGGGGCAGTGATGGTGACAGCTAAAGCAGTAATAGTGATGGCATCATCTGTGGATCAGGGGGAGAGGTTATACTTCACATGGAGTAAGTGCTGGGACCCAAGGTGGGACCTTGTCTTTCTCATCTGTCCCCAGAACCTGTCCCTGTAGTGTTTGTACAAACATTAACTCTTTGGCCTGAATGCCAGGACAAGTGCAGCCTATGCTCAAGCAGTAAATTGATTAGTAAATTATTATAAAAATAAAAACATATTCTCGGACATTGTACTAACCGTTTCAGGGAGTTATTAGAATTCTTCAAGGAGTTTAGAATTTCTGATTTTGAAAACTGCTACAGCATTGCAAAGCAAATATCCATAGGCTTAGAAAGAAAAGTCAAAGTTATAGATCACTACATTTCAAAGAAAAGAAGATTATTTTCAGATGAAGTCTTGGATCTTAAATTGAACGTGAGTAATATTATGTTCTATGAGGAGAAGTGTAGTGCTTCTAGAAGGAAGATACCAGATAATGAAAGATTAAAAAAAAGCCTAACTTATAATTCACCATTTATAAATCTTTTTTAATCTACAAAAAAGAGAGGTATAGACCAGCACTGAACAATAACAGTACTTTTGCGATAAGGATGATGCAAATGCTCTCTATCAGTGCTTTCCAATTCAATAGCTACCAGCTACATGTTGTTGTTCAGTTGTTAAATCATGTCCAACTCTTTGCGATAGCATGGACCATAGCACACTAGTCTTCTCTGTCCTTCATCATCTCCTGGGGTTTGCTCAAACTCATGTCTTTGAGTTGGTGATGCCATCCAACCATCTCATCCTCTGCCACCCTGAACATCTGAAGCATGGCTATTATGACTAAAGATGCAAATATTTAATTTTAGTTAATTTATCTCTAACTACAACTGTTTAGAAGACAGTGAAGTTTAGTGTTTAGTAGACACTGTGATATATGGGAATCACCTGAAAGAAATAAGTATGTTATTTTGGACTAATAAGACTTCAGCTTCCCGGGTGGCACTAATGGTAAAGAACCTACCTGCCAATGCAGGAGACATAGAGACTGGGTTTGATCCCTAAGTTGGGAAGATTCCCTGGAGGAGGGCATGGCAAACCACTCCAGTATTTTTGCCTGGAGAACCCCATGGACAGAGGAGCCTGATGGGCTACAGTTCATAGGGTCACACAGAGTCAGACATAACTGAAGTGACTTAGCATGTATAAGACTTGAACAGAACACGTTGGCTATTTTCAAACATCTGAAGGATTGCCATGCGGTTGTTTAGAAATGTTTATTGTGATTCCACAAAGCAGAATCAGAACTAATGAATAACCAGTTACACAGGGACCAATTATGGACTTTATGTAAGGAACTTTGTAACAAGTAGTATGTCTAAAACTTCAGTGCGTGACTAGACTAAATGTCCTTCAAGGTCCTTTTTCTGTACTGTGAATCTGTGATTATATGATTTAAATGTTGGTAATGGTATACTATGGAGAGAATTTCTTTCCAGCTAAATAACCATGTAATACAACGGTCATTTAAGACACCCAGGCGAGGTGGCCTTGTCTATTTTTTTTTTTATTAAATCCTGGGTGAAGTATATTCTGTCAATCTCTGAGATTAATTGTTCTATTTTCTACTCAATATTTTTGAGAAAAGTCTGTTACTAAAGTAATTTGTGGAAAAAAGAAAACTAACTTTTCAAGACCTTTTTCTTGAGGTTATCAACATATAAGTTTCATAATTCCTTCATTTTCCAGCTTTTATAGGTTTCTAAGATTATATCTTTAAAATATTGACAGGTAAACGTTGAGAACGATGCAGTTCCTAGGTTAGATAATGGTTGATGCTAATTACTTCAGGTAAGAGTGTAATCTGACTAGATGGAAGCTGTTACCTTAATTTCTGTGTTTACATTTGTGCAATCATGTCTTTTGTGTGATATTCAACCTAGGAAAAATTATAAAGTTAAAATAATTATGTATTTTATTTAAAAATTCAAATGCAATGGCAAATCAAATGATTCAAGAACAAATATTTATAGTGCACACTCTGATTGAAGCAATATACAGACACTGGATTCAGTGGGGGATATGGCATAGTCTATGGAGATAGACAAACTGTTAATCACATCTTGGAAATTAATTTCATGATGAGACGAGGAGCATAAAAGGGGTATGGGAACACAGAGAAGAACATTTAATCTAGCCTGGACTTGGAAAGGTGTGGAATGAGGACAAAATACATTATTGATTCTGTATCAATTTAGATATTATCTTTCTCATTTAATCTGTCAACACTGTATGCTTTTCCTGGGCTTAACTGCCCTCAGATTCACCCCTCATTTGTCCTCCTCTCTGCCTTATAATATATATGGGCTGAATCCTACAGTCTGCAATTCTTAGGCTGGCTAACATTTTGCTTCCATCTGAGTTCTGCCAACAGGCAAACCAGCAGGATATTAAACCCAGGAGAAAGAAACAGCCAGTTTTTCTCCTTACTCTGCATCAAGTCGTTTCCCTTTAATAGCTACATATTTCCCATGGTTCCAGCCCTATCAGATTGATCCACATGGCTTCAGATCCTATTGAAACTAACACTTTTTTATGTCGCTAATTATTGGATTCCCCAACTGTCCCATGTTTAGCTTCTCTGTCATTTTTGCCACCAATTTTCTGCTTTAAATATTTATCATGGTTTCTATTTTCCTGGACAATCTCTGACGATTACATGTGCGGCCAATAACAGTGACAGATTTTCTAGTATTAAACTTCATCACATTCCTGGGATAAACCCAATTCTGTCACCAGCAATTAAAGAGGTTTAAGTTTCTTCTATAGTTAATAAGGGCTTCCCTGATAGCTCAGTTGGTAAATAATGTGCCTGCAATGCAGGAGATCCCAGTTCAATTCCTGGGTTGGGAAGATCCCCTGGAGAAGGGATAAGCTACCCACTTTAGTATTCTTGGGCTTCCCTTGCAGCTCAGCTGGTAAAGAATCTGCCCACAATGTGGAGACCTGGGTTTGATCCCTGTGTTGGGAAGATCCCCTGGATAAGGGAAAGGCTACCCACTTTTATAATTAAGAAAAGAAAAAACATAAATACCCCTGGATCCTGAAACCTTCTCTGTATAACACTATATATCTCTCATATTCTCCATCTTTTAATCAAAAATATTTTTTGCACTTCTAGTTTTTATACATATTTTGAAAAATTCTATTAATGTAAGTAATCAGATGATATATTTAACTTTAACTGTATGATGCAACCCAGGTGCTATTCGGAGGGGAATATATAGCCTTAAATAGATGTATTTTAAAAATAAGAAATGTATGAAACATCCAAGCCATTCAAGAAGCTAGGGAATAAATAGCATGTTAAACCTAAGGAAGTATAAAGTAGGAAATAGAGAAAGTAAATGCAGAAATAAGGAAATGGAAAACAGTAGAGTCAAATAACAAAAGCCCATTCTTTGAAAATCTTATAAAACAGACAAAATTTTAAAATATGATTACTGAATATAGCTGAGCACAGAAGAATTGATGCTTTTGAACTGTGGTGTTGGAGAAGACTCTTGAGAGTCCCTTGGACTGCAAGGAGATCCAACCAGTCCATCCTAAAGGAGATCAGTCCTGGGTGTTCATTGGTAGGACTGATGTTGAAGCTGAAATTCCAACATTTTGGCCACCTAATGTGGAGAGCTGACTCATTGGAAAAGACCCTGATGCTGGGAAAGATTGAGGGCAGGAGGAGAAGGATGAGATGGTTGGATGGCATCACCGACACAATGGACATGGGTTTGGGTGGACTCCAGGAGTTGGTGATGGACAGGGAGGCCTGGCGTGCTGTGGTTGGTTTATGGCGTCACAGAGTCAGACATGACTGAGTGACTGAACTGAACTGAATATAAAATCAGAAACAAACAATATAACTTAAATAAAATTATACAAAATATTGATGCAGAAGAGATTTAAATGTAGTAAGAGGACACAGCAAATATTACACCTTTCCCTCAGGATAAACAAATGATGGACAAAGAATAATTTCTACATACAGTATAGGGGTATTTCAGTGAATAAATTAAAATGAAATGAGCGAATAAGAAATTATCATTCTTCAAGACCTAAGGGATTAATGAATAATTGTCATCAGTGACTGCCAGCATCAGCACAAAGAGAGATAACCAGACATTATGTACCCTCCTACTGGAAGTACTTGGGCTTTCCTGGTAGCTAAGTTGGCAAAGAATTCACCTGCAATGCAGGAGACCCAGGTTTGATCCCTGGCTGGGGAAGATCCCCTGGGAAGGAAATGGCAACCCACTCTAGTATTCTTGTCTGGAAAATCCCATGGACAGAGGAGCCTGGCAGGCTACAGTCCATGGGTCACAAAGAGTCAGACATGACTTGGTGACTAAACCACCATTGGAAGTACACAGCATCACCTATGGAGTAGTCTTGGAAAACAAAAGAAAATATACACACACACAAATCTGATCAAGTCTCTCCTCTAACTGGGAATGAAAAGAAGTACAGAAGGCTGAAGAACATGTTAAAAGACACTAAAGTGTTGCAATCCACAAAATCCAGACTATGGGAAATAGGACAGAACACAAGATATATGTATGTGTTTCATTAAATAACAAAAATTAATTGTAATGGAAAAATGTTATGTGTGTGGGGAAACCTGTAGATTAAAAATAACTTTGGGACATAATAAGCAATACCAATGTATAGATCATATTTGGGCACCAATTTGAAGGAAAGCAATTAAGAAATATATATATAAATAAAAATTTTTAGGGTTTAGAATTGTGTGGAGTTCATATTTTATCCTTTAAAATGCATACTGAAATATTTAGAGATGAAACAGCATAATATCTTAAATTTGTTTTACATTATTCAAGAAGCAAAGATTGGTGGTGGTAGTAGATGGAGGTATATATAATTAAAACCATGTTGGCCATGCATTAATGATTGTTGATGCTGAGTATCAGGTATATTGGGTTCATTATACTATTCTCTTTACTGTTGTGTATGTTTTAGGATTTCTGTAATAAAAATTTTTATTATAAATATCATGTCATTAAATATGAAATCCTAAGTGAAAGCAATGACTTTTTAGGAAAATAAAGATCAAATCGCCTCATAAAGAAATAGAAACTTCCAACTGAACAATGAAAACTGAAACTATTTTCAAAGTTTAAGCCATCCTTATATGCTCCAAAACAAGCAGTTTGAAGGCCGATTTTATCAAATGGTCAGAGAGAGCCAAATCACCATGTCATTAACCTCTTCTAAAGCATATAAAATGGTGGGCAGTTTTTCAACTATTTTCCCCAGGCTAGCTCTCCTTAATTCAAAAACGAGATGAGGACTCCCCATGAAAATAACATTTGAGCCAAACTCACTCACACGGCAGAAAATACCTTAAATAGATTAATAGCATATTCAGCATAGCAGTGAATGAAATGAACAAAGAGATAGTGTCTGAGAAATAAAAACATGATTTAACATTAGGAAATACTTTCAATTATAATTCCCTACATTAACTAATTAAAGAAGTGTGTTAGTTTGCTAGGACTGCAATACAAAAATACCAGAGACCAGGTGGCTTAAACAATAGAAATTTATCTCCTTATAATTCTGCGGGCTACAAGTCTACTATCCATATGTTGGCAGGATTTGTTTCTCCTGAGATCACTTTCTTCAGCTTGTAGATGACTGTCTTCTCTTTCTGTCTCTCTTTATGTGTATCTGTTTCCTCGTCCCTTCTTCTTATAAGAACTCCAGTCATATTGGATTAGGCCCCATCCTTATGACCTCATTTTACCTCAGTTTTCCCTTTAAAGGCCCTATCTCCAAATTCAGTCACATTCTGAATTGCTGAGGTTTAGGACTTCAACGTATGAATTCTGGGGGTACACAATTCAGCCCATAACAAAAGAAAACCATTTCATTACTTCAATGGGTATATTTTTAAAAAATAATAGAAAATTTCAATGCAAGTTCATGGGAATTCTTTTAGCTAACTAAGGTTACAAGGGACCTTCCATCCCCCTAGATCTACAACATATATGCTTTACTGTGAAATAGTAGACGCATTTCCATTAAAGTCAGGGAAAATACATAGATACATGCTATCATCTTTATCATTTAAAATGATACTGGAACACAAAGTCAGAACTGTGGATATCAAAATAAATAAGAGGTATGAATATTGAAAAGAAAGTTATACTATTTGGTGATATTACCTGTGTAGAAAATTCTAAAGAATAAGCATGTGGAATATTCAAATGAACAAGAAACCTCAGAAAGTATAAATTCACTATAGCAAAAGACAGGCTTGTCACATAAAAGCAGTAACTGATTAGAACATGTAATCAAAAATATCCCATTCACAACAGCAATAAAATCCAAAAAGTACCTTAAAAGAATCATCACAAAAACATTTTAGATCTTTATGGAGGTAACTATAAAAGTTTACTGATAAATTCAGGTAAAGTAAGTCTCAGATAAATGGGGCAGTATTTCATACTTACTGATGGGATATACATCATTGTAAAGATGTCAATTCTCGTTTACAGATTTCATGCCTTACTTGTAGCTGCAAAGATGACAATCAAACTTGGCCCGTTGTCTTCTCCGATAATCAAGCCTGGAAAACCATAGAAGGTAGAATAAAAAGAAATCTCACAACTGTACATAATAAAATCTAAGCAACAAAACATGAGAAACCTCTGGGGAAGACTGAGGACTGTGTTGAACTTGTGTTGGGATGAGGAAGTCCTGGGCCTAAGAGAGGCTGGAGAGAGTTTATAGATTATAATAGAAGGAAGATGACAGTATAGGGAGGAGTAAAGTTTAAAAGCTTCTACTCCTACTTCAATATAGTAACCTGAGGCTGCACCTCAGACCCCAGATGCCAGTATCCTTGAGGACAACAGGACAGCAGGAAAAATGGGTTGATTTATCCAGTATGACTTGAGTCTGCTAATAATCAGTTGAAACCCATTTAGTGGGTAAAGACTGATCTTTTTTTTTTTTAAAGTACTATTTTAGCAGACTATAAAAAATGTACTAAAAGTGGAATAGTGAGTATCACAATGAATCACCCACAGTAAGGGTAGATATTCATGAAATACACACAAACACACACACATATTCTACATGTATATTTGGTAGAGATGTGCAATGTACAAAATATTTCTAAGAATGAGGGTTATAAAAAAGAAAATCACATCATTGGACAATGCAGAGTTAGATAAGCTCAAAAGAGGCAGGATATCCCATAATCACAACTGTTCAGCTTCTTCCTTGTAGAAACTACATTTTTTAGAACAAAAGTTTCTAAAATCTAAGTCTGGCTAGGGAAGAGACCCATTAGGAAGTTGGGCTTCATCTCTCTCATGGATGCTGCTACTCTCTTACACAGCATCTAGCCTGGAATCTAAAACCATTCTCTATAGGAGATGCACTTGAGCAAATGGCCAGAGATGGCAGGAAGGGATAATTTCCCATTTTGTATTTAGTTGAACCCAGGGTACAAGATGAGGACTCTCAGAGAGGATTGAGGGGTGCACCCATACCAGAACAGAGAGTACCCCACAGAACCCTGCTTCACTGCTGATATCAGTCCTGGGAGACTTCAAGCATAGATCTCAGGCTGAGCAGCCCCCTTCATTTCCAGCTTGGGGGGGGGTGTCTCAGGAGGGTAGAGGCCTTGGTCTGAAGGTGGCAGACATAGGCTAGCAGCGGGGAGGAGTCTAGATCTTGCTAGTTGTCAAGGTGAGGACTTAAAAGAGGATTGGAGGGTCTGAAGAACTGGGCCCTACTCCTGCCCTCTTTCTGTGGTCAGCCCTGTGAAACCTCAGGGTGTGGTCACTGGATGCGGTCAGAAGGTAGGGACAAGTAACACTGTCATCATCCAATTACCAACAGACATCAAGATGAAGACCCTGAGGGAGGAGCAATTAGAAGCCTGCCCCAGACAAAGAAGGTACTATAGAATCCAGCCCTTTATTTGCTTTCAACTCTAGGAGGTCCTAAAGCATGATGGCTGGGTGTGGGGTTCCCTGACTTCTCACTAAGGCATCAGAAAGAGTTGAGGACCTTGCTCTGAGGAGCCCTGTTTCATGTCAGGAGAGGGAAGGGGACTCAGGCCTTGCCAGGCATCCAGAGGAGGATCTTGAGGAAGGACTGTGGTTAGCCCCTTCCCAAACAGTGGGGGACCCACAAAAAGCTGCTCATACAGTCAGCATGGGATGTCCTGGGTAGTCCAGTCAGATAGAGTGCCCCTCCCCCACGCCCTCTTTGGAGAGGCGCTTAGAGAAATGGTGACTTTGGACCAAAGGATGCATCATCAGGTCAGCAAAAAGGAGGGCATACAAGCCTTGTCAGGAGTAAATATAAATACTATTTTGGACAAATCTGAGGGTATGCCTGCAATCTCAGGGCGGGCCAGTAGCTTGCCCTGCCTCTGCTGTCAACCTTTCATAGCCCTGGCACGCATGCCTTGATATTCTCAAGGAGTAGGGGCTTGTTCTGGAGATCAGGAGGGAAGCAGCCCAGGCTGAGCCCAGAGTCAAGGTGAGGACTCTGAGCTAGGACTGCATGGCTTTTCCACACCAGAGCTGGAATCCTGTCAGTGCCCTGCAGAAAGAGTAGGAACTCTGGCTCTGCCTCATAGATGGGGCAAGGAAACCTGGCTATGTCTCATAGTAGAGCTGGAAACCCCACCCTGCTGCACAGACAGAGCCATGAAACTGGACTCTGCCCCGCAGAAAGAGCGGGAACCCTGGCTGTGTCTCATAGGTGGAGCTGGAAACCCTGCCTCTCTGAAAGAGTGGGAACCCTGGCTTTGCCTCACATACGACAGAGAAACCTGGCTGTGTCTCCTAAGGTAGAGCTTCAAATTTGGCCCTGCCTCTCAGAAAGAGTGGGAACCCTGGCTTCGCCTTACAGGTGGGGTGGAGAAACCTGGCCACTTCTCATAGTAGAGCTGGAAACCCCGCCCTGCCGCACAGACAGCCATGAAATGAACCCTGGTTGCGTCTCGTAAGGTAGAGCTGGAAATCCAGCCCTGCCCCACAGAATGAGTGGGAACGCTGGCTGTGTCTGATAGGTAGAGCCGCAAATTCACCTTGTGGATGGGGCAGGGAAACCTGGCCCCGCCTTAGCCCTGCAGTCATCCCTGGGAGACCGTACGTAGGACTCCTAGAGGTGGTGTGTCGGGCCCATTTCTCCTGGAGTCTGAGGGACACGAGACTGCTCTGAGAGGCTGGGGAAGAAGGAGTCCAGCTGTTGTCTATCAGGTGAGGACCCAGAAGTGGGAGAAGCCCACTGCAGGTCAGGTGGAGGGAGCCCCACCGTGTGCTTGCTTTCAGCTTTGAGAACCCACAGTAGGTTTCCTGGACATGAGGTGAGGCTTGTTAGAGGAGGATGAACTTGGGGCACCAAGGAATGAGCCCAGGCCCTGCCGGCATTTGAGGCGAGGACCCAGAGCAGGGGAGGGCAGCCTCCTTGGCCCCCGTGGACGGGACCCTCTGGCATGCTGTGCCTCGGCCATCTTTCCCAGGAGGTCTCAGGCAGGGGTCCCAAGTGTGTTGTGTCCTGACTTGCGCCCAGAGGCCTGGGACACTGAGGCGTCGGTGGAGGACTCGGTGGGAGACGTGGAGGTGAGGATGCAAAGGAAGGCTCCCTCTCCACTCTGTGAGACTTAGGGGTCCCCCTGGGGACCCAGGGGACCATGACGCCCTCCCCGCCTGCTCTCAGCCCTGAGGCGACCTAGGGGGCGCTGCACCCCTCTTTGTCTTCTGACTTCTGTCTGGCGCCTCATGGCGATGGTGGTTGCAGGGTGAGGGAACGGCCTCAGGTCAAGAGAAGGAGGGGAGGTGGGCCCGTGGGGCGTGAATGTGAAACTCAGGGTTGGGGGGACCTTCCGCACCCGAGGAGCCCCACCAATCCTGCTCCGCCACTCCAGTCACCTGGAGGACTTGGCCGTGGGGCTTGGGAGCGGCGGCCCTCGCTCCCTCAGGACGTGGTGGGGCTGGTCTCCAGGGAGAGAGGCCTTTGCCTGTGGGGTGGTGGGAATACCCTAAGCGGGCCAGAGCTCCCTGCTGCAGAAGACATGCTGGTCAGCCCCTACTGTCAGCCTTCAGATGTGCTGGGCAGAGGGGTGGGGAGGGGAGTGGAATGGGAAAGGGTGGGAGGTCGGGGAGGGAGGGTGTGGCCTCTCTTTACGTTTCTCTGGTTGTTCTCAGGGGAGTGAGGACCAAGTCTGAAGGAGCAGGGACAGTTTGGTAGAGGGAGAAATTGCAGGCCTTCCCCAAGGTCAGATAAAGGACTGGGGGCACCCCCTACAGGAGAACACATGGGACCCAGCAGTTCTCTGCCCTTGCCACCAACACAGGAGAGCCAAGGATGCTTACTGGATTTGGACTCTGACTACTTTTTTTTTCCTGGGGGCTTCCCAGGATGGAAGACCTGGGTCTGGTGGGTGTGCCTAAGATCAGCAGAGGGAGGAGAGCCACACACTGTCAGGCATCAAAATAAGTACTCTGAGGGAATATCTACAGGACCTCCCACCCTATGAAGAGGGGTCTCACAGAGACCTGCCCCTGCTGTCAGCCCTGCGAGGCCATGTAGCAGGGATGCCAAATGTGGCTTTATTGACTTCCACTCTGGGAGTCTCAGGGAGGTGAGACTTTTTCTGAGGGGTAGACCTCTGGATAAGAGAGAGGACTATGAGGGAGGATTGAGAGGACCTCCCTCCCCAAGCAGATTTGGCCTTGCCTGCCCTGAAAATATCTGTCATAAAGAGAAGGGGCCCCAGCCCAGCTCTGCTCCTTTTGTCAGCCCCAGGAGACCACAGGCAGGGTTGGACAGATGTGGCATTTCCTAACTTTTCCTGGGGAATGGGCATCTCAGAGAGGTGAGGGCATCCCTTTGAAGGGGGGACACATCAGTTGAGAACAGGGAGGAGTTACAGGCTGTCAGGAATCAAGGAAAGGGCCACTGAGAGGCCTGAAGACCCCCCCTTCCCTGAAAAGAAGGATGCCACAGAATCTCAGCCCTGGGAGGATCCAAGTAGGGATGAACAGAGGGGATGAACTCTCACTTCTGCCACAAGCTCTACCAGGAGTTCAGGGGATAGAGTGTCTCAGGGAGGTGAGGTCTGGGTTGGAGCAGAAAACTTTAGGTCAGCGGAGGGTGGGGCAAGCCTTGCCAGGGGTACAGATGAATACTTTGAGCGAGGATTGAGTACATTCCCTATGCCAGAACAGACCCCAGGCAGGGGTGGCTGGACATTGTGTCTTTTTACTTTGTATGAGGTGTCCCAGGGAGATGAACACTTTGGTCTGAGCTGATGACATCAGCCAAGGGGGCAGTTCCAGAATCTGAGGAGTCAAGGTAAGGTAAAGGCCTTGAAGAAGGGGCCTAAGGTTACTCCCTAACACAGACAGAAGGGGTCTCACAGAAACTCCAGTCTGTCCCCACTATCCACCCTGGAAGGATCTAGGCAGTAATGCTCAGATGTGGTGTATCCTCACTCCCTGCAAGGGGTATGTGGAAGTGTCCCTGGGAGATAAAACCTTGGTCTGAGAAGGATGATTTCAGGTCACCACCTAAAGTGGGCAAGGCCCTCCAGGAGTAAAGAATACATTGAGGGAAGATAGAGGGAATTACCTATCTTAGAAGAGGAAGCCCAGCCCCTGCTGCCAGCCATGGGAGACCCCCAACCAGGGGTGGTTGGATGTAATGTCTCTTTACTTTTGTCTTGAGGGTGTTTAGGTCTTGAGGTGAAGGCCTTGGTGTGAGTGAGAAGACAGGTCAGCTGAAGGAGTCACGTCAGATCAGAAGAGGGAAAAGTCCCAGACTCTACCAGAGTCAAGGTAAGGACACTTGGTGAGGACCAAAGGCACTTTCAATCCCAGAAAGAAGAGACCCCATGGAGTCTAGCTATCTCTTGTCCTTAGGTCTGGAAGGATTCAGGCAGGGTTGGTTGTATATGATATTCCCCCACTTTATCCAAGGGTGAGAAAGTTGTCTCAGAAAGGTGAGGTCATGGTCTGAGGCAGTAATGTCCAGTCAGCAGGGGGTGGTCTAGGCCCTGTCAAGGTAAAAATGGATACCATGAGGGAAGACTGAAGATAGCCCTACCAGAGGACACATGGGGCCCAGCACTTGCTTTTAGCACTGGAAGGACCTAGCAAGGGTGGTAAGATGTAGTGCCTCATTTTTGCCCATGGGTTTTTCAGGGAGGTGAAGTCCTCATTCTGAGGAAGTGGCCGTCTGTGGGGAAGCTACATCAGCTCAGCAGAGGGAATAGTCCTGGACTCTGCCAGAGTTTAAGGTAGGGACTCTGAATGAGGACTGAGGGCACACTCTCATCTGAGGACCCAAGGCATACCCAGCTCTGCCCTGCCCCTGTGGTCAGCCCTGGGGGGCCCTGGGCCCAGTGGTCAGATGGTATACCCTTACTTCCTTCTTGGTGGTCTCAGGCAGGTGAGGGCTTGTTCTGAAGGGGCCAGACTCAAGACAGCAGAGGGAGTCCCAGAACCAACCAGCAGTGTGAGGAATGAGGGTAACTCTCAGCTAGGAGAGAGGGGGAACCCACAAACTTCATTCAGCACCTGCTGTCGCCCTGAAAGGCCCTGGGCAGGTGTGGCCGAAAGTGTTGCCCCTTCACTTCTCATCTGTCTCAGGAATGTAAGCTTTTGTCTTAAGCTAGCGGAGGCAGGGAAAGAGGGGGCACAAGCCTTGTTAGAGCAAAGGTAAGAACCTTAGCATGGAGGGGATCATCCACTCCAGAACAGCAATGACCTCACAGAACTCAACCCCTCCTCACCTGTCAGGGGCTCCAGGAACTATGAGGTAAGGGCCTTGGTGTGAGGCACATGTCCTCAGGTCAGCAGAGCAGAGGAAGCCCAGGCAGTGCTGAGAAGTCAAGTTGAGGTGCATATTCTGAACGTCTACCAAGGACCCCACCTATTCCAGAACCGAAGGGACGTCACAGTGCCTGACCCCACCTGCCATAGTCATCCCTGGAAGCCTTGGGCTGTGCTGGTTGGCTGCACTCTGAGGAGCTTTCTAACATCCTCTTACAGGTTCCCAGGGGACAAACTGTCCAGGGAGACAGGAGCCCTGTGAGGCCCTAAGAGAACTCCCTAAAGAGGAGATCTGTAAGTCAGCCTTTGTCAGAGCTGCCAAGAGTACATTTCTCTGATGAGGCTGCTGACCCACTTTCTCCTTCAGGCCCATGGGATCCCATCTCCCACCATCCTGCTAACACTTCCACCTGCTCCCTCCAACAAGAGTTATCATGCCTTATTCTCCAAAGCGTCCACGCCTCACTTTTGAGCCAGGCTTTCATACCCTAAGTGAGATACAAGGCCTGCTGATGGTTCAGGATTCCATACCTGAGGAGGAGGAGACCTTCTCCATTTCTTCTTGCTCTTTCACCTTCTCCTACCCATCTCCTTGCCCCCATCCCTTCCTTTCCACTGATATTGGGCACACCAGAGGAGAAGCAGGAGGAGGAGAAAAAGCAGGAGGAGAAGGAGGAGCAGGAGGAAAAGGAGCAGCAGCAGCAGCAGCAGGAGGAGGAGAAAGAGCAGGAGGAAGAGAAGGAGCAGAGGGAGAAGGAGGAGGAGCAGGAGAGGAGAAAGAGGAGCAGGAGGAGAAGGAGCAGGAGAAGGAGGAGAAGAAGGATCAGCAGGAGGAGAAGGAGCAGGAGGAGGAGAAGGAGCAGAAGGAGGAGGAGGAGGAAGAGATGGAGCAGGAGCAGGAGGAGGAGAAGGAGGAGGAGAAGGAGCAGAAGTAGGAGACAAAGGAGCAGGAGGAGAAGGAGCAGGAGGAGGAGAAGGGGCAGGAGGAGGAAAGGAGCAGAAGGAGGAGGAGGAGGAAGAGATGGAGCAGGAGGAGGAGAAGGAGCAGGAGGAGGAGAAGGAGCAGAAGGAGATGAAAGAGCAGCAGGAGGAGAAGGAGTAGGAGTAGGAGGAGGAGAAAAAGCAGCAGGAGGAAAAGGAGCTGGAGGAGGAGAAGAAGGATCAGCAGGAGGAGGAGAAGGAGCAGAAGGAGATGAAAGAGCAGCAGGAGGAGAAAGAGCAGAAGGAGGAGGAGGAGGAAGAGATGGAGCAGTAGCAGGAGGAGGAGAAGCAGCAGGAGGGGAAGGAGCAGAAGGAGGAGAAAGAGGAGCAGGAGGAGGAGGAGGAGGAGCAGGAGGAGGAGAAGCAGCAGGAGGTGGAGACAGAGCAGCAGGAGGAGGAGGAGATGGAGCAGGAGGAGGAGAAGGTGCACGAGGAGGAGAAGCAGCAGGAGGAGGAGGAGGAGCAGGAGCCTCCGGAGAGTCCCGGGAGCTTCTTCTCTTCCACATCATGCAGCACATCAGATGAAGACTCCAGCAGCCAAGAAGAGGAGGGCACAGGCTTTCACCAGGCCTCAGAAGACACCAAATCCTTGCCCAGAGACCTGCTAAATGAGAAGGTGGCTAATTTGGTTCATTTAATGATTCTCAAATATCAACAGAAGGAGCCCATAACAAAGGCAGAAATGCTAAAGGTTGCCATCAAAAGGGATAACAAACAATTCCTTGTGACCTTTGAGAAAGCTTCTAAGTGCCTAGAGGTGATCTCTGGCATTGATGTGAAGGAAATGGACCCTAAAACCCACTGCTACGTCCTTTTCAACTCATTAGGCCTCACCCATGATAAGATAGTTAGTGATGATCAGAACATGCCTACAAATGGCCTTCTGATAATCATTCTGGGTGTGATATTCATAGAGGGCAACTGTGTCCCTGAGGAAAACATCTGGAATTTCTTGAATATGATAGGCATCAAAGCTGGGAGGAAGCATTTCATTTATGGGGAGCCTAGGAAGCTCATCACCAGAAACTGGGTGCAGGAGAATTCTCTAGAGTACTGGATGGTGTCTAATAGTGATCCTTCACGGTGCGAATTCCGGTGGGGTCCAAGGTCCTATGCTGAAACCAGCAAGCTGAAAGTTTTGGAATTTTTGGCCAAGATCAAAGGGATTGACCTCATTTCCTTCTCAGACTGCTACGAGGAGGCTTTAAGAGATGAGGAAGAGAGAGCTGGGGCCAGAAATAACTCTATGGATAGTAATACTGCCATGTTTATTGTGCAGCATTTGCTAGTAATTCCTGACCCAACTGAAGAAACTGTGTTTGAAGAGGGCAGTCAGGTTTCTAAGTAGAGGAGAGTCGGGGTCTGGCTGGGGAGAACACTCTGTGCAACAACTTTGTTTTCCTGTTCTGTATTGCTGACTTAAAAGTTTATCATTTTTCTTCCCTTTTAATACTTTTTTTTTTCAAATACTCTTCCTTTGAATAGGCTTATTGACTTTAGAATCTGTTTATGAATGATGTTGATC
This sequence comes from Ovis aries, assembly GCF_016772045.2. Taxonomy (NCBI): domain Eukaryota; kingdom Metazoa; phylum Chordata; class Mammalia; order Artiodactyla; family Bovidae; genus Ovis; species Ovis aries. The sequence continues at coordinate 94,524,046 of NC_056080.1, read as the reverse complement.
ACATTTATTGCTAAACATTTATCAGATTCAAGAATAAGAGTTTTGATATTTTGCAAAACAAGTTGGGGAACCTTCCATTGTATTTTGTGACCTGAAACAAGATAACGTGATACTGGGATTTTCTTGGAAATGTGGAAAAACTCAGCAGGCAATAGAGAAAAAATGTAAAACATGGCTCATTTTTGGATTCCCATACCACTTTAGTCTATTGTTCTGTAAAATTTAAGATATGTATACCTGGACTTGTATGGCTTATTCAAGAAAGTAAGAGTAATCTAAACAAACCCTACTTTTTGGATTATCTTAACCACTTTAGTGTATTATTCTGTAATATTAAAATATATACCTGTACTTGCTTGGCTTATTCAAGAAAATAGGCATAATCTTAACAAATCTTAATTTTTGGATTCCCTTTAGCTATTTTAGTCTCAATCAGTTTAGTTCAGTCGCTCAGTCGTGTCTGACTCTTTGTGACTCCATGAATCACAGCACGCCAGGCCTCCCTGTCCATCACCAGCACCGGAGTTCACTCAAACTCATGTCCATTGAGTCGGTGATGCATTCTAGCCATCTCATCCTCTGTCGTCCCCTTCTCCTCCTGCCCCTAATCCCTCCCAGCATCAAGGTCTTTTCCAATGAGTCAACTCTTTGCATGAGGTGGCCAAAGTACTGGAGTTTCAGCTTTAGCATCAGTCCTTCCAATGAACACCCAGGTCTGATCTCCTTTAGGATGGACTGGTTGGATCTCCTTGCAGTCCAAGGGACTCTCAAGAGTCTTCTCCAACACCACAGTTCAAAGGCATCAACTCTTCAGCGCTCAACTTTCTTCACAATCCAACTCTCACATCCATACATGACTACTGGAAAAATCATAGCCTTGACTAGATGGACCTTTGTTGGCAAAGTAATACCTCTGCTTTTCAATACGCTATCTAGGTTGGTCATAACTTTCCTTCCAAGGAGTAAGCGTCTATTAATTTCCTGGCTGCAATCACCATCTGCAGTGATTTTGGAGACCTCCCCCCCCACCAATAAAAAGTCTGACAGTTTCCACTGTTTCCCCATCTATCTGCCATGAAGTTATGGGACCAGTTGCCATAATCTTCATTTTCTGAATGTTGAGCTTTAAGCTAACTTTTGCACTCTCCTCTTTCACTTTCATCAAGAGGCTTTTTATTTTTATTTTTCTTTCTTTCTTTTTTTTTTTTAAATTTATTTTACTTTACAATACTGTATTGGTTTTGCCATACATCAACATGAATCCACCATGGGTGTACATGTGTTCCCAATCCTGAACCCCCCTCCCACCTCCCTCCTCATACCATCTCTCTGGGCAATCCCAGTGCACCAGTCCCAAGCATCCTGTATCCTGCATTGAACCTAGAGTGGCAATTCATTTCTTACATGAGATTATACATGTTTGAATGCCATTCTCCCAAATCATCCCACCCTCACCCTCTCCCACAGAGTCCAAAAGACTGTTCTATACATCTGTGTCTCTTTGCTGTCTCACATACAGGGTTATCATTATCATCTTTCTAAATTCCATATATATGTGTTAGTATACTGTATAGGTGTTTTTCTTTCAGGCTTAATTCACTCTGTATAATTGGCTCCAGTTTCATCCACCTCATTAGAACTGATTCAAATGTATTCTTTTTAATGGCTGAGTAATACTCCACTGTGTATATGTACCACAGCTTTCTTATCCATTCATCTGCTGATGGACATCTAGGTTGTTTCCATGTCCTGGCTATTATAAACAGTGCTGCGATGAACATTGGGGTACACGTGCCTCTTTCAATTCTGGTTTCCTCGGTGTGTATGCCCAGCAGTGGGATTGCTGGGTCATAAGGCAGTTCTATTTCCAGTTTTTTAAGGAATCTCTACACTGTTCTCCATAGTGGCTGTACTAGTTTGCATTCCCACCAACAGTGTAAGAGGGTTCCCTTTTCTCCACATCCTCTCCAGCATTTATTGCTTGTAGACTTTTGGACCACAGCCATTCTGACTGGTGTGAAATGGTACCTCATTGTGGTCTTGATTTGCATTTCTCTGATAATGAGTGATGTTGAGCATCTTTTCATGTGTTTGTTAGCCATCTGGATGTCTTCTTTGGAGAAATGTCTATTTAGTTCTTTGGCCCATTTTTTAACTGGGTCGTTTATTTTTCTGGAATTGAGCTGCAGGAGTTGCTTGTATATTTTTGAGATTAGTTGTTTGTCAGTTGCTTCATTTGCTATTGTTTTCTCCCATTCCGAAGGCTGTCTTTTCACCTTGCTTATAGTTTCCTTTCTTGTGCAGAAGCTTTTCATTTTAATTAGATCCCATTTGTTTATTTTTGCTTTTATTTCCAGTATTCTGGGAGGTGGGTCATAGAGGATCCTGCTGTGATTTATGTCGGAGAGTGTTTTGCCTATGTTCTCCTCTAGGAGTTTTATAACTATAAAAGTTTCTGGTCTTATGTTTAGATCTTTAATCCATTTTGAGTTTATTTTTGTGTGCGGTGTTAGAAAGTGATCTAGTTTCATTCTTTTACAAGTGGTTGACCAGTTTTCCCAGCACCACTTGTTAAAGAGATTGTCATTAATCTATTGTATATTCTTGCCTCCTTTGTCGAAGATAAGGTGTCCATAGGTGTGTGGATTTATCTCTGGGCTTTCTGTTTTGTTCCATTGATCTATATTTCTGTCTTTGTGCCAGTACCATACTGTCTTGATGACTGTGGCTTTGTAGTAGAGCCTGAAGTCAGGCAGGTTGATTCCTCCAGGTCCATTCTTCTTTCTCAAGATTGCTTTGGCTATTTGAGGTTTTTTGTATTTCCATACAAATCTTGAAATTATTTGTTCTAGCTCTGTGAAAAATACTACTGGTAGCTTGATAGGGATTGCATTGAATCTGTAGATTGCTTTCGGTAGTATACTCATTTTCACTATATTGATTCTTCCGATCCACAAACATGGTATATTTCTCCATCTATTTGTGTCCTCTTTGATTTCTTTCATCAGTGTTTATAGTTTTCTATATATGGGTCTTTTGTTTCTTTAGGTAGATATATCAAGAGGCTTTTTAGTTCCTCTTCACTTTCTGCCATAAGGGTGGTGTCATCTGAATATCTGAGGTTATTGATATTTCTCCTTGCAATTTTGATTCCAGCTTGTGCTTCTTCCAGCCCAGCATTTCTCATGATGTACTCTGCATATAAGTTAAATAAGCAGGGTGACAATATACAGCCTTGATGTACTCCTTTTCCTATTTGGAACCAGTCTGTTGTTCCATGGCCAGTTTTAACTGTTGCTTCCTGACCTGCATATAAGTTTCTCAAGAGGCAGATCAGGTCATCTGGTATTCCCATCTCTTTCAGAATTTTCCACAGTTTGTTGTGGTCCACACAGTCAAAGGCTTTGGCATAGTCAACAAAGCAGATGTGTTTCTGGAACTCTCTTGCTTTTTCGATGATCCAGCAGATGTTGGCAATTTGATCTCTGGTTCCTCTGCCTTTTCTAAAACCAGCTTGAACATCTGGAAGTTCACAGTTCACGTACTGCTGAAGCCTGGCTTGGAGAATTTTGAGCATTACTTTACTAGCATGTGAGATGAGTGCAATTGTGCGGTAGTTTGAGCATTCTTTGGCATTGTCTTTCTTTGGGATTGGAATGAAAACTGACCTTTTCCAGTCCTGTGGCCAGTGCTGAGTTTTCCAAATTTTGCTGGCATATTGAGTACAGCACTTTCACAGCATCATCTTTCAGGAGTTGAGATAGCTCAACTGGAATACCATCACCTCCACTATCTTTGTTTGTAGTGATGCTTTCTAAGGCCCACTTGATTTCACAGTCCAGGATGTCTGGCTCTAGGTGAGTGATCACACCATCATGATTATCTGGATCGTGAAGCTCTTTTTTGTACAGTTCTTCTGTGTATTCTTGCCACCTCTTCTTAATATCTTCTGCTTCTGTTAGGTCCATACCATTTCTGTCCTTTATTGAGCCCATCTTTGCATGAAATGTTCCCTTGGTATCACTAATTTTCTTGAAGAGATCTCTAGTCTTTCCCACTCTGTTGTTTTTCTCTATTTCTTTGCAGTAATTACTGAGGAAGGCTTTCTTATCTCTCCTTGCTATTCTTTGTAACTCTGCATTCAGATCCTTTTTTTTTTTTTTTCCTTTTATCTCTCCTTTTCTCCTTTGTTTTTCACTTCTCTTCTTTTCACAGCTATTTGTAAGGCCTCCTCAGACAGCCATTTTGCTTTTTTCTATTTATTTTCCATGGGGATGGTCTTGATCCTTGTCTCTTGTACAAGGTCATGAACCTCCGTCCATAGTTCATTAGGCACTCTGTCTATCAGATCTAGTCCCTTAAATATATTTCTCACTTCTACTGTATAATCATAAGGGATTTGATTTGATTTTGTTCAGTAAAATTAAAAGATATATACTTGAATTTGCTTGGCTTATTCAGAAAAGTAAGAGTGATCTTAATCTTAGTAAATAAAAATCTACTCACTGACTCATTTATTCATCAAACATTAACTGGATATATTTTCTTTAGAAAGCACTGTGATAACAGTGGAAATCTGAGGATAAGCAAGACATACTCCTACCCAGAGAAAGGAAGAGGTTAGGAGAAGCAATAATATCAGGAAGAAAGTAAGATATCCTCCATTACCTAAACAACAGTTGAAAAAAAGAGTAAGGAGGTAGGACTCCAGATGGGAGCAGTCAAGTGGAAATGCCCTGAGCTAGGGCAGTTTGGTGCTTTGAGAAACTGCATTTTTTCCTATGAAAGCTAATTATTAGTAAGCTATGGGTGATGGCAGAGGCCAGACTCTTAGACTGTGTGTTTTAGAGGTGAGAGAAGAGCATGGAATGGAAAATTGCTTAGTAGTTTCTTTTGGATCAGGAATAAACCAGAGGGAAATCCCTACCTGGGGCAGGTATGAGAGGTACCCCAAACTCTTGTTCCAGTGCAGTGAATACAGTGCTTGAAGGCTCTGCAGTGATTTCTTGAGAATAGGCTGATACTCTCTTGAGGTGATACCCAGAAGCCACTAAGCTGGCATTCCTGTCCCTGGCCTAAGAGAGTCAGAGCCAACTCTGTTAAGATCCCATTAAAGATAGATTATCTTGAGTGTGCATGCGTACTAAGTCACTTCAATCGCGTCTGACCCTTTCTGACTCTATGGACTGCAACCCGCCAGGCCCCTCTGTCCATGGGATTCTCCAGGCAAGAATACTGGAGTGGGTTGCCATGCCCTCCTCTAGGAGATCTTTGTGACCCAGCGATCAAACCCAGATCTCCTCCATTGGCAGGTAGATTCTTTCCCACTAGCCCCACCTGGGAAGCTTGAGTGTGAAAGTGTTAGTCCCTCAGTCATGTTCAACTCTCTGTGGCCCCATGGACTATAGCCTGTTAGGCTCCTCAGCCCATGAAATTCACCAGACAAGAATATTGTAGTGGGTAACCATTCCTTCTCCAGGGGATCTTCCAGACCCAGGGATCAAACCCAGGTTTCCCACATTGCAGGCAGATTCTTTAATGTCTGAGCCAGGAGGTAAGTCCATCCCATCTTGAGTGTAATTAGGCCAACTCTTAGCAAGGTCTAGACTTTGGTGGCAGTCAAATGAATGAAAATAGTATTTTGGATGGATGAGTAGCTGGGAGAGAAAGAAAGAATTTGACTTCAATTCTAGGAGCTTTGAGTTATATTAGCTGGGGAAATTTACTCATATCCCAAATTAATAATCCTCTAAGAGGAAAAATTTAGTGAATTTTGTGAAACTGCATTTTTTTCCTGATTTGATTATCTGTAAGGTCTGGGAACAAAATAATACTAGAAATAATTGCCATTCATTAAAGACCTAATAAATGCCACTGTGCTAGATGCTTTTCTTATTTTCCATACATTCCAGCAGTCCTATAAGAGGGCTTATCAAACCCATTTTATAGAGGATGCATCCAAGGCTTATAGTGTTGGTAATTTCCCCAAGATTATATTTCTAGTAAGTGATAGGGCTGAGACTAGACTATGGTCTGAATTCATCTAGGGCCCATAACCTCCTAGCTTACGGCAGGTCTATCTTTTAGTCCATTCTCTTATGAGTACTGTGTAACCTCTCAGGTGACAAAAAGAAGGACCACGTGACAAGGTACTAAACAAAAATGAAGAGAAAATGAGAATAAGACATAATTTGGGGATTGTCTGAACTTTGTTTTCTAGGATCCTCTTGCTTAGAGACCTGGGATACCTTCATACTTAACTCTACCCAGATGCTGGCATTTGTGTCCAGTTCTAGCAATATCCTGAATTACAGCACACTTTCCCTTATCTTCCCCAGTGTGCCCTCTTGTCCAGTTCTGGAACCTGGTCTGCTGGACAGCTCCTCACTGTCTCCTCATCTGAAAGCTGTACCCTGTTCCCAGTGGATGACCCAGCACCACCACTGCCTTCCCCCTAACAGAGAACATTCCTACTCCCTGCAAAAGTACCCTTACTGTTTCATCTTCACTCTGGAGCCCTGATAGCAACAGCCCCTTCAACTTTGAAGTTCAGTTTGGAAAGTTCAAAATGACCCCCAAAGATATGTATTTAAGATATATACAGATATAGATATAGATATATCCAAGTCCTAATTTCCAGTATCTGTGTATGTGACCTTATTTGGAAATAGTCTTTGCAGATATAATTATGTTAGGAATCTTGAGATTATCTTGGATTTAGGGTAGGCCATAAATACAATGAATTGTGTACAAATAAGAACAAAGAAAGGGAGATATGACATACAGAATCACAGAGAAGAAGGTGATACGAAGGATGGAGGCAGAGATTGGAGTGATGCATTTATAATGCAAGGAATACCAAGGATTGCTGGTGATAACCAGAAGGCAGAAGAGGACCACAAGATGGAATTCTCATTAAGATTTACAGATAGCCCTGGGAAGCTAATACATGTTCATTTCCCCAGGTATATTTAACAGAATATCAAAGTGTTTTCCAAATGTGCTTGTTAGTAGAGTGTGATTTGGCATATAATCTACTGGCTATTGGAACGTAACTCTGAAGTTAGATACACTATTTTTGAAACCACCATAATATTTGCAGTAGGACTTTAATGGGATGTCTTCCTCATAAATAATAGATAAGGAAAGACCATAGAAATCTCTGTGTAATCAAATGTCTACAGAGGCTAAATTCTTAAAATCTCTGTAGTTTTTCTGGGAGATGAAAATGGTTCTTTAGCAGACATGCTGCTGCTAAGTCGCTTCAGTCGTATCTGACTCTGTGCGACCCCACAGACGGCAGCCCGCAAGGCTCCCCCATCCCTGGGACTCCAGGCAAGAACACTGGAGTGGGTTGCCATTTCCTTCTCCAATGCATGAAAGTGAAAAGTGAAAGTGAAGTTGCTCAGTCGTGTCTGACTCTTAGCGACCCCATGGACCGCAGCCTACCAGGCTCCTCCATCCATGGCTAGCTCTGTTTAAAAACAACAACAAAAAAAACTTTGTTGTGAACTGTATGTTTATGTCCCCCACAAATTCATATGTTGAAAACATACCCCCCATTTTGGTAGTATTAGGAAGTGGAGCATTTGGCAGGTAATTAGGTTTTGATGAGGTCATGATGGTGGAACCTCTATGATGAGAGTAGTGCCTTTATAAGAAGAGAAAAATAGGCTAGAGATTTCTCTTGGCCATGTTACAATAGAATGAGAAGATAACTGTCTTCAAGCCAAGAAGAAGGTCCTCTCCAGACACCAAGTCCATTAGCAGCCTGATCTTGGACTTCACGGACCCCCAGAAGACATATAAATTTCTGTTGTTTAAACCACAAAGTTGATGTATAAAAATTGATGTATCTTGTTAAAACAGCCTGAGCTGACTAAAACAACCATCCTTCTACTGCCCCTTGTCTGTGTACCTGTTGTACAGGAAAGTCCTGGTTTGCAGCATGCCAAAAGACACCTACCTGTACAGGATGTTCAGTCATGTAGAACATAGCAGAGGCTCATAAAAGATTCTGGCCATGTATCACAAGCAAGGAGAAAATTCTCAGTCTGCTGAAATTAGAAACATTATTGTAAAGAGTAGTGAAATAAAGTGTTATTGGGTGAAGAAGGGTGAGTTCTCCCTGCCGAGATTATAGAATCCTTTGACAACTAGGTGTTATCTTATATTAGAAAGCACCTAACAGATAGTAGTTTCCTGAAAAGTTGGTGAATCTCAAGGTAAATTGGGTTTTCTCAGAAACTCCCTTCAATAAATGAAGAGAATTGTCATAACAATTACAGTTGCTGCTTTTTATTGAGCACCTATTAGGTGACAGCTCATGGGAGAGAGAGTATGTGAAGGCTTATGGAATAGACTACAAGAACTCATCCACATTTTGTCTTCCTCACCTTCTGGGTTGTCCACTGGCAGTTAGGTAGGAGCCAGTATGCCCTTTCCATGCTTCCTCTGCCATTTAGCAGCAAACATGGAGACCCCCATGTTGGAATAGTGGTGCTACAAGATGGAAGCAGCCTATATCCTTGAGTCACCTGAAAGCAGAAAGTTCCTGCCAACCCAAATCAGAGTTTATGTGAACAACAATAACAATTGTGTTAAGTCACTCATATGTCAGGTTTTGTCTACTGCATCAATAAGCAGTTAATTTACTGATTAACACACAGCACCTATTTCTGGTTTTAGGCCTACTTAAATATTTTACTTAGGAAGCTAGTAGTTCATATATCTTGTAAAAAAATTCGAAAAATAAATATCCATCACAATTTTCCCCTTTACAAAGTTCCTTCAAAATCCATACCCCTTCTCAGTTGTTGTTCAGTCACCAAGTTGTGTCTGACTCTTGGCGACCCCATGGACTGCAGCACACCAGGCTTCCCTGTCCCTCACCATCTCCTGGAGTTTGCCCAAGTTCATGTCCATTGAATTGGTGATGCCATCCAACCATCTCATCCTCTGTTGCCCTCTTCTCCTTGTGCAGTCAATCTTTCCCAGCATCAGGGTCTTTTCCAATGAATCAGCTGATTGCATCAGGTGGCCAAAATATCGGAGCTTCAGCTTCAGCATCAGTCCTTCCAAAGAATAATCAGGACTGATTTCCTGTAGGACTGACTGGTTTGATCTCCTTGATGTCCAAAGGACTCTCAAGAGTCTTCTCCAACACCACAGTTCAAAAGCATCATTTCTTTAGTGCTCAGCCTTCTTTATGGTCCAACTCTCACATCCATACATGACTACTGGAAAAACCATAGCTTTGACTATATGAACTTTTGTTGGCTAAGTGATATCTTTTTTTTTTTTTTTAACACACTGTCTAGGTTTGTCATAGTTTTTCTGCCAAGAAGCAATCATCTTCTAATTTCAAGGCTTCAGTCACCATCTGCAGTGCTTTTAGAGCCCAAGAAGAGGAAATCTGTCACTGCTTCCACATTTTCCCTTTCTATTTGCCATGAAGTGATAGGATTGAATGCCATGATCTTAGTTTTTTAATATTGAGATTTAAACCATTTTTTTCACTTTCTTCCTTCACCTTCATCAAGATGCTCTTTAGTTCCTCTTCACTTTCTGCCATTAGAATGGTATCATCTGCATATCTAAGGTTTCTGCTATTTCTCCCTGCAGTCTTGATTCCAGCTTGTAGCTCATCCAGCCCAGCATTTTGCATGATGTGCTTTGTGTATAAGTTAAACAAACAGGGTGACAATAAACAACCTTGTTGCACTCCTTTTTCAATCCTGAACCAGTCAGTTGCTCCAGACAGAGTTCTAACTGTTGCTTCTTGACCTGGATAGAGGTTTCTCAGGAGACAGGCAAGATGGTCTGGTATTCCCATCTCTTTAAGAGTTTTCCACAGTTTGTTATGATCCACACAGTCCAAGGCTTGAGCATAGTCAATGAAACAGAGTTAGATGTTTTTCTGGAATTCTCTTGCTTTCTCTATGATCCAATGAAATTTTGCAATTTGGTCTCTGGTTCCTCTGCCTTTTCTAAGCCCAGCTTGAACATCTGCAAGTTCATGTAATTCTGAAGCCTAGCCTGGAGGATTTTAAGCATAACCTTACTAGCATGGGAGATGAGTGCAATTGTCCAGTGGTTGGAACATTCTTTAGTACTGCCCTTCTTGGGAACTGGGATGAGGATTGACCTTTTCCAGTCCTGTGGCCACTGCTGGGTTTTCTAAATTTGCTGACCTATTGAGTGCAGCACTATAACAGCATCATCCTCAGAGGTAACTACAATTAAAAATCTGCTGTGTATTATTTTAAAGGTTATTCTAGGCTTTTCCATAAATACATGTATTAAAATATATATCATTTTTCTTTTAACATACTTGGTAATTATGTATATATTAACCTTCCACTTACCTTTGCCATTTAATAAAGAAAATGCAAGTTCTTTCCTAGCCAAAAGACCAGGAAAAGTTTGGCCTAACAAGAGAAAATCTTTTAGCAATACTTGCCTCATGCTAGCCAAACACTAACAGACAAAATACAACATCCACACACCATCGGCACACTAAAAGGTTATTAGGAAGGAGTGGGGAACTGATCTTACATTTCTAAGGCTGAAGGTGGTAGTGCCAGAATTCCCCCAGCAGGGTAATGCTGGCAAGGCTTAACAAGGTATTGGCCTTCATATTCCCTGCCTGGCAGAAACACACAACATCCTTATTCCCCTCCAAGGTGGTGTGTGTGTGTTGGGGGCAGAGCAGAGAGCTGGTCTTCCAAGTCTTCGGCACAGTAGGAGGTGCTCTGACTCCCCCTCAAAGATAATGTGATCAGGATACAGCCTCTTTCCCCTCATAACATTGGGCCACACAGAGCTATGACATAGCTCTAAAGCAGAGCTATTTGGCATACCTCCTCTCCACTTTCCTAGTATCACAGTGACACTGTGCCAGTGGTGAGCTAACAATCTACCCTGCCCTATAGGTTAGGTACCAAGAACTAAAAAGATCTCAAACAGATGAGAAAGGCAATGCACAGAGGCTAACAAGAGGATAATAGAAGCAGTCTGAGTCATCCCTCTTTCCCACTCATACTGGTGAGTAACCATGTTACTTGGCAGAAAGACAAGTTTACATTGTGGCTGGGAGGTACCCAGGAAGTATGAGTTAGTTCTTTATGTTTGCCAGGACAGTGTCAGTTCAGTCAAAGAGGGAGCTGAGCTTCCACTCTGTCTATAATAATGCTATGTGAGTCAGCAGCTTGCCTTTGCTGAGAAGATGTTGGTGGGGACCAGAGGAAAGTTGAACATGGACCCGTCAAGTATCTCAACAGGGGAACTGTCTGCTAAAAAGAAAAAAAAAAAAAAAAGGGAATAGGATCTAGAATTCATAATATAATGTCCAAAATGTGCAGGATACAATTGAAAAACAGCTTTCATACCCAGAACCAAGTAAAGCACAATGTGAGAGAGCAAAGACAATCAGCAGATGTCAAAACTAAGGTGAATAAAATGTTGGAATTATCTAACAAGAATTTAGGGGGGCGGTCCTAAGATGGTGGAGGAATAGGACGGGGAGACCACTTTCTCCCTCACAAATTCATCAAAAGAATATTTCAATGCTGAGTAAATTCCACAAAACTTCTGAATGCTGGCAGAGGACATCAGGCACCCAGCAAAGCAGATCATTGGCTTCAAAAACAGGTAGGAAAAAATATAAAAGACGAAAAAAGAGACAAAGGAGGTAGGGAGGGAGCTCCGTCCCGGGAAGAGAATCCGTTCCCGGGAAGAGACTCATAAAAACAGAGGTTTCCAAACACCAGGAAACATTCTTGCAGCCGAGTCTGTGGCGAGCTTTGGAAGCACAGAGGCAACATAACAGGAAGGAAAAATAAATAAATAATTAAAACCAACAGATTACGAGCCCAACAGTAACTCCCCCAGCGGAAAAGCAGCGCAGACGCCTGCATCTGCCACTAGCAAGTGGGGGCTGGGCAGGGAAGAGCGGGAGGTGCAGGCGGCAGTGCTTTTTAAGAATCGGGCCGTGGGAGGCACAGGCTGCAGTGCTTTTTTGAGAATCGGGCCTGAACACCCCGTGCATGGCCAGAGCGAACTAACTTGGGCTAGCAAACCAGACTGTGGGATAGCTACCAGGCGAAATGCTCGAACATAAGACACCACCAGGACCGAGCACAGAACAAAGGACAGAACAGAAATAGCCGGCTGCAGACCATCCCCCTCCGGTGACAGGAAGCCAGAGCCTTAAGGGCTGGAAGGGGGCAATCACAGCCCAAGAGAGACATCACCTACCAAAATGCAAGCAGGCTTCTTTGTTAACTAAGACTTCTGGGGGTTCTGGATAGTCATCATCCACCTGAGAAGGAATGCCAGCGGTACACCCAGAAAACTGAGCAGCAGGGAAAGGCCATAAGTCACAGTGCAGCGATTGTGCTCGCCAAACTCCTGAGCTACTCGGACCTGGGAAGGGTACAAAACGCAGGCCCAACCAAATCTGCACCTCTGAGGGCTTCCTGAGCACCGAGCCTGAGTGGCTTAGACCAGGGAGGTGCATGAAGCCTAGGGCCGGCCTCAGACAGTTCCCCGGTGGAGCTACATAGAGCCTGAGTGGTGTGCGCCGCAAGCAGGCGCAAGCCCAGCGTGGATGAGACACTACAAACACACGCCAGTAATATTTGTTTGCAGTATCCCTCCCTCCCCACAGTGCGACTGAACAGTGAGCTAGAAAAAAAAAAAAAAAGTGTCCAACACCGCCCTCCCTGTGTCAAGACGGAAATCAGACACTGACGAGACCAGCAAACAGAGGAAGTTAAACAGAGGGAACCGCCTTGGAAGTGACCCCACACAGCCCACAACACCAGAGAAAGGGCCAGATCTACCTTTACTATTTTTACAATCATTCTTTTCTTTTTTTTTGAGTTGATGTGGTTGCGTGATTGTTTTTTCTTTTTTTAACTTTCTTAAATTTTAAGTACTCTATTTCTCTAATTATTATTTTTATAACCTATTATTACTTTTCAAAAAAAAAGACCCTATTTTTAAAACAAACACTGTATATAGTCTTTTTGTGGTTGTTGTTGTTTTTTAATTCTTGTGGCTTTTTTTTTCTTCTTCTTTTTCTTTTCTTTAATATTGTATTTTTGAAAATCCAATCTCTACTCCAGATTTTTAATCTTTGCTTTTTGGTATTTGTTGTCAATTTTGTACATTTAAAACCCAATCTTCAGTACCCAATTTTACCTGAGAGTGAGATTACTGGCTTGACCACTCTCTCCTCCTTTGGACTCTCCTTTTTCTCCACCAGGTGGCCTCTGTCTCCTCCCTAACCCTTCTCTTCTCTACCCAACCCTGTGAATCTCTGTGTGTTCCAGACGGTGGAGAACACTCAGGGAACTGGTTACTGGCCGGATCTCTCTCTCTCCTTTTCATTTTCCTCTTTTATCCTCCTGGCCACCTCTGTCTACTTCCTCCCTCTCCTCTTCCCTGTATAACTCCGTGAATACCTCTGAGCAGTCCAGACTGTGAAGGGCACATAAGGAAGTGATTACTGGCTAGCTTGCTCTCTCCTCTTTTGATCCCACCTCATCTCATTCCAGTCACCTCTAACTACCCCCTCCCTCTTCTCTTCTCCGTGTAACTCAGTGAACCTCTATGGGTGACCCTCAATGTGGAGAAACCTTTCATCTTTAACCTAGATGTTTTATCATCAGTGCTGTATAGATGGAGAAGTCCTGAGGCTATTGTAAAAATAAAACTGAAAACCAGAAACAGGAGGCTTAAGTCCAAAACCTGAGAACATCAGAGAAATTTTGAATCCAGGGAACATTATTTGATAGGAGCTCATCAAACTCCTCCATACCTACACTGAAACCAAGCACCACCCACAGGCCAACAAGTTCCAGAACAAGACATACCACGTAAATTCTCCAGCAACACAGGAACACACCCCTGAGCTTCAATATACAGGCAGCTCAAAACTACTCCAAAACCACTGATGTCTCATAACCCATCACTGGACACTTCATAGCACCCCAGAGAGAAGAAATCCAGCTCCACCCACCAGAACTCCAACACAAGCCTCCCTAATCAAGAAACCTTGACAAGCCACTGATACAACCCCATCCACAGTGAGGAAACTCCATAATAAAGAGAACTCCACCAATTCCCAGAATATACAAAGGCCACCCCAAATGCAGCAATATAACCAAGATGAAGAGACAGAGGAATACCCAGCAGGTAAAGGAACAGGAGAAATGCCCACCAAACCAAACAAAAGAGGAAGAGATAGGGAATCTACCTGAGAAAGAATTCCAAATAATGATAGTGAAAATGATCCAAAATCTTGAAATCAAAATGGAATCACAGATAAATGGCCTGGAGACAAGGATTGAGAAGATGCAAGAAAGGTTTAACAAGGACCTAAAAGAAATAAAAAAGAGTCAATATATAATGAATAATGCAATAAATAAGATCAGAAACACTCTAGAGGCAACAAATAGTAGAATAACGGAGGCAGAAGATAGGATTAGTGAAATAGAAGATAGAATGGTAGAAATAAATGAATCAGCGAGAAAAAAGAAAAACAAATTAAAAGAAATGAGGACAACCTCAGAGACCTCCAGGACAATATGAAACGCTCCAACATTCGAATTATAGGAGTCCCAGAAGAAGAAGACAAAAGAAAGACCATGAGAAAATACTTGAGGAGATAATAGTTGAAAACTTCCCTAAAATGGGGAAGGAAATAATCACCCAAGTCCAAGAAACCCAGAGAGTTCCAAACAGGATAAACCCAAGGCAAAACACCCCAAGACATATATTAATCAAATTAACAAAGACCAAACACAAAGAACAAATAAAAAAAGCAGCAAGGGAAAAACAACAAATAACACACAAGGGGATTCCCATAAGGATAACTGCAGATCTTTCAATAGAAACTCTTTAGGCCAGGAGGGAATGGCAAGACATACTTAAAGTGATGAAAGAAAATAACCTACAGCCCAGAATACTGTACCCAGCAAGGATCTCATTCAAATATGAAGGAGAAATAAAAAGCTTTACAGACAAGCAAAAGCTGAGAGAATTTAGCACCACCAAACCAGCTCTCCAACAAATGCTAAAGGATATTCTTTAGACAGGAAACACAAAAAGAGCATATAAACCTGAACCCAAAACAATAAAGCAAATGTCAACGGGATCATACTTATCAATAATTACCTTAAACATAAATGGGTTGAATGCCCCAACCAAAAGGCAAAGACTGGCTGAATGGATACAAAAACAAGATCCCTATATATGCTGCCTACAAGAGACCTACCTTAAAACAAGGGACACATACAGACTGAAAATGAAGGGCTGGAAAAGATATTCCACACAAATAGAGACCAAAAGAAAGCAGGAGTAGCAATACTCATCTCCGATAAAATAGACTTTAAAACAAAGGCTGTGAAAAGAGACAAAGAAGGCCACTACATAATGATTAAAGGATCAATCCAAGAAGAAGATATAACAATTATAAATATATATGCACCCAACATAAGAGCACCGCAATATGTAAGACAAATACTAACAAGCATGAAAGGGGAAATTAACAATAACACAATAATAGTGGGAGACTTTAATACCCCACTCACACCTATGGACAGATCAACTAAACAGAAAATTAACAAAGAAACACAAACTTTAAATGATACATTAGACCAGTTAGACCTAATTGATATCTATAGGACATTTCACCCCAAAACAATGAATTTCACCTTTTTCTCAAGTGCTCACGGAACCTTTTCCAGGATAGAGCACATCCTGGGCCATAAATCTAACCTTGATAAATTCAAAAAATCGAAATCATTCCAAGCATCTTTTCTGACCATAATGCACTAAGATTAGATCTCAATTACAGGAGAAAAACTATTAAAAATTACAACATATGGAGGCTGAACAACATGCTTCTGAATAACCAACAAATCACAGAAGAAATCAAAAATGAAATCAAAATATGCATAGAAACGAGTGAAAATGAAAACACAACAACCCAAAACCTGTGGGACAGTATAAAAGCAGTGCTAAGAGGAAAGTTCATAGCAATACAGGCATACCTCAAGAAACAAGAAAAAAGTCAAATAAATAACCTAACTCTACACCTAAAGCAACTAGAAAAGGAAGAAATGGAGAACCCCAGAATTAGTAGAAGGAAAGAAATCTTAAAAATTAGGGCAGAAATAAATGCAACAGAAACAAAAGAGACCACAGCAAAAATCAACAAAGCAAAAAGCTGGTTCTTTGAAAGGATAAATAAAACTGACAAACCATTAGCCAGACTCATCAAGAAGCAAAGAGAGAAAAATCAAATCAATAAAATTAGAAATGAAAATAGAGAGATCACAACAGACAACACAGAAATACAAAGGATCATAAGAGACTACTATCAGCAATTATATGCTAATAAAATGGACAACCTGGAAGAAATGGACAAATTCTTAGAAAAGTACAACTTTCCAAAACTGAACCAGGAAGAAATAGAAAATCTTAACAGACCCATCACAAGCACGGAAATTGAAACTGTAATCAGAAATCTTCCAGCAAACAAAAGTCCAGGTCCAGACCACTTCACAGCTGAATTCTACCAAAAATTTAGAGAAGAGCTAACACCTATCCTATTCAAACTCTTCCAGAAAATTGCAGAGGAAGGTAAACTTCCAAACTCATTCTATGAGGCCACCATCACCCTAATAACAAAACCTGACAAAGATGTCACAAAAAAAGAAAACTACAGGCCAATATCACTGATGAACATAGATGCAAAAATCCTCAACAAAATTCTAGCAATCAGAATCCAACAACACATTAAAAAGATCATACACCATGACCAAGTGGGCTTTATCCCAGGGATGCAAGGATTCTTCAATATCTGCAAATCAATCAATGTAATTCACCACATTAACAATTGAAAAATAAAAACCATATGATTATCTCAATAGATGCAGAGAAGGCCTTTGACAAAATTCAACATCCATTTATGATAAAAAACTCTCCAGAAAGCAGGACTAGAAGGAACATATCTCAACATAACAAAATCTATATATGACAAACCCACAGCAAACATTATCCTCAATGGTGAAAAATTGAAAGCATTTCCCCTAAAGTCAGGAACAAGACAAGGGTGCCCACTTCAACCGCTACTATTCAAGATAGTTCTGGAAGTTTTGGCCACAGCAATCAGAGCAGAAAAAGAAATAAAAGGAATCCAAATTGGAAAGAAGAAGTAAAACTCTCACTGTTTGCAGATGACATGATCCTCTACATAGAAAATCCTAAAGACTCCACCAGAAAATTACTAGAGCTAATCAATGAATATAGTAAAGTTGAAGGATATAAAATCAACACTCAGAAATCCCTTGCATTCCTATACACTAATAATGAGAAAGTAGAAAAAGAAATTAAGGAAACAATTCCATTCACCATTGCAACGAAAAGAATAGGAATATACCTACCTAAAGAAACTAAAGACCTATATATTGAAAACTATAAAACACTGGTGAAAGAAATCAAAGAGGACACAAATAGATGGAGAAATATACCATGTTCATGGATTGGAAGAATCAATATAATTATACTACCCAAAGCAATCTACAGATTCAATGCAATCCCTATCAAGCTACCAGTAGTATTTTTCACAGAACTAGAACAAATAATTTCAAGATTTGTATGGAAATACAAAAAACCTCAAATAGCCAAAGCAATCTTGAGAAAGAAGAATGGACCTGGAGGAATCAACCTGCCTGACTTCAGGCTCTACTACAAAGCCACAGTCATCAAGACAGTATGGTACTGGCACAAAGACAGAAATATAGATCAATGGAACAAAACAGAAAGCCCAGAGATAAATCCACACACCTATGGACACCTTATCTTCGACAAAGGAGGCAAGAATATACAATGGAGTAAAGACAATCTCTTTAACAAGTGGTGCTGGGAAAACTGGTCAACCACTTGTAAAAGAATGAAACTAGATCACTTTCTAACACCACACACAAAAATAAACTCAAAATGGATTAAAGATCTAAACTTAAGACCAGAAACTGTAAAACTCCTAGAGGAGAACATAGGCAAAACACTCTCCGACATAAATCACAGCAGGATCCTCTATGATCCACCTCCCAGAATACTGGAAATAAAAGCAAAAATAAACAAATGGGATCTAATTAAAATGAAAAGCTTCTGCACAACAAAGGAAACTATAAGCAAGGTGAAAAGACAGCCTTCGGAATGGGAGAAAATAATAGCAAATGAAGCAACTGACAAACAACTAATCTCAAAAATATACAAGCAACTCCTGCAGCTCAATTCCAGAAAAATAAACGACCCAGTTAAAAAATGGGCCAAAGAACTAAATAGACATTTCTCCAAAGAAGACATCCAGATGGCTAACAAACACATGAAAAGATGCTCAACATCACTCATTATCAGAGAAATGCAAATCAAGACCACAATGAGGTACCACTTCACACTAGTCAGAATGGCTGTGATCCAAAAGTCTACAAGCAATAAATGCTGGAGAGGATGTGGAGAAAAGGGAACCCTCTTACACTGTTGGTGGGAATGCAAACTAGTACAGCCACTATGGAAAACAGTGTGGAGATTCCTTAAAAGATTGCAAATAGAACTGCCTTATGACCCAGCAATCCCACTGCTGGGCATACACACCGAGGAAACCAGAATTGAAAGAGGCACGTGTACGCCAATGTTCATCGCAGCACTGTTTATAATAGCCAGGACATGGAAACAACCTAGATGTCCAGCAGATGAATGGATAAGAAAGCTGTGGTACATATACACAATGGAGTATTACTCAGCCATTAAAAAGAATACATTTGAATCAGTTCTAATGAGGTGGATGAAACTGGAGCCAATTATACAGAGTGAAGTAAGCCAGAAAGAAAAACACCAATACAGTATACTGACACATATATACAGAATTTAGAAAGATGGTAATGATGACCTTGTATGCGAGACAGCAAAAGAGACACAGGTGTACAGAATGGACTTTTGGACACTGAGGGAGAGGGAGAGGGTGGGATGATTTGGGAGAATGGCATTGAAACATGTATACTGTCATGTGAGAAACAAAGTGCCAGTCTATGTTCGATACAGGATACAGGATGCTTGGGGCTGGTGCATGGGGATGATCCAGAGGGATGATATGGGGTGGGAGGTGGGAGGGGGATTCAGGATTGGGAGCTTGTATACACCCATGGTGGATTCATGTCAATGAATGGCAAAACCAATACAGTATTTTAAAGTAAAATAAAGTAAAAATAAAATTAAAAAAAAGAATTTAAAGCAGCCATTAGAAAATAGGTTCAACAAGTAACTACAAATTCTCTATAAAGAAAAGAAAAAGAAAAAATTGTCAAAAATGAGATAGAAATTATAAAAAAAGAAACAAAATATAAAACTGAAAAATACCATAGCTGACATAAAAATCTTGTTGGATGGGCTCAATAGTAGACTGGAGATGACAGAGGATAGAATCAGTGAACTTGAAAAGAGAACAATAGAAATTACTGATCTGAAAAGTAGAGGGAAAATACTCTGACCTTTTCTAATCATCAAAATCTAGTCTGAAGACTTTTACTTCTGACAACATGGAATATATATGTATTTTCTTATTATTCCTGCTGTGAACAACTAAAAATCCTAGACATTATATTCAAAACAAATATAAAAGGACTCTGAACGGTGAAAAGAATCAGCCAGACTGGCTAAGGGCCTAGGAGTCTGAGGAATGACAAAGAGGTGAGTTCCCTGAGTTTCTTTTTTTCTTGCTTCCTAAGTTCCAGTCATGGAGCTGAAGAAACCAGCAATCAGGAAATACCAATAGATGCAGACAAAAAGAAAAGTTCCGGCAAAATCCTGCTTTCTCTAGCCTAAGGACAAAGAAAGGGGCAGCTTAGTAAGACAGAAACCTTTTAGACATTAACTGCTCTATTCCAGTCAAATATGGCACAAGTAACTGTGGTGTCATCGCTGCACACAACAGCCAAGGCTGAATGGGGACCATAGGCTTCTATCTTCCCAGGTCTGTAACAAGGCAGCCCCAACTCCATTGCCAGGGTGACGTCAAAGAAGGGCAAAAGGAAACTGGGGACTGTCATCACCACTGGACAGCAAGAGACCACTTACGGGCCTGGAATTTTACCCCATCCAGGGTAGAGAATCTGAGGGAACCTCCAATCCTCAGATGTCAATGGAAGCCAAAGTGGGAATTTGAACTTCTACCTCCACCTGTCAGTAACAAGGTGGTGTCACTCTTCCTTTCTGTGCCAGAGTCAGAGAAAGTCAGATAAAACAAAACTTTAAACGAGATTCAGGGTCTCATAACACACAAAATGTCCAAGTTTCAACTGAAAATCATCATACCAAGAACTAAAAAGATCTCAAATTGAATGAGAAATGCAATGCACGGAGGCTAACAACTAGGTAGTAGAAATGTTAGAATTATCTAATAGACTTCAAAGCAGTCATCATAAAAATGTTTCAGTGAGCAATTATGGACATGATTAAAACAAATGAAAAAATACCTGCAGAAAAGATATATAAAGTTTTAGCAAAGAAATAGGTGATATAAAAAAGACTCAAAGTCAGGAGACAATTTAGATATTCTAAAAGTTAACGGAGAAGGCAATGGCAACCCACTCCAGTATTCTTGCCTGGAGAATCCCAGGGACTGGGGAGCCTGTTGGGCTGTCTATGGGGTTGCACAGAGTCAGACATGACTGAAGTGACTTAGCAGCAGCAGCAGATTAGTTAAACAAACTGTCGTATATCTGTACCATGGAACACTACAAAGTAATATAAAAGAATGAACTACTGATAAACAAGAACTTGGATATTTCATGGGGTCACAAAGAAACAGACACGATTGAGCAACTAAACTGAACTGAACTGAAAGGAGCAGAATTATTTAAGAATCATACATAGGATTTTTATCATGAAGTGGCAGAGATCAAGCTGGTTTCTATAAAAGTCAATTCATGGAAATAGAGGAAAATAGAATCTACTCTAAGCAAGAATCCCCTTTCTGGAATGCCCTGGTGGTCCACTGGTTAGGACTCCATGCTTTCACTGATGAAGACCCAGGTTCAATCCCTAGTTGGGAAACTAAACTAAGATCCTACTACCTGTGCATTTTGGCCCAAAACAAAACAATAACAGCCTTCTCCCAAAAGACTCTTCCCAATAATTGCATCAAGAAGCCAAACACTTTCCATTATGGAGAGTGCACTCTTCCCTGAACAGCAGCAGTAGCAGAAGTGGTTTGTGTTCCTTGACGAACACAAGCTTTCCTTTAGCTTTCCTCCAAGTATCTATCCCTTTTTCTCAATTCACTGATGTGGACAAATGATGTTTTCACAATCTTATATAAATTGCTCTGCAAATGTAGCTTCCAATCCAGTCCTTTAGGATCCACTTGTGACTAGAGTGCCATCTCTAAGTCTCTCCTGGATGAAAATTATGAAACTGTCATTATTCTTGAGAAAGCATACTAGGCCTCAGTCCAGTTCAGACACTGAGCCAAAGTTAACTTCACTCTTAACTGTGCGCCTAGACCCAGTTTTCTACCCATATCAGAATTATTGGGAACAAAAAAGATGATATTCCTGTCGCCAAAGCTCCTAAAATACCTAAAGCTAAACTTTCACATATGTTTCAAAGAAGAATTTTAAAAGTGTCCCTGAGGGGCATGCCAGAAATGGTATGTTTAGCCATGGGTCACATAATTATTGCCTAACTGATTTAACGTTGGGCCACAGTTCTTGTAACCATCTCCAACAAAAAGGAAGCTCCCAAGGTGGTTGGGAGGAGCATCTGGAACAATAAGGTTAATGACAGAAACTTCTGGGGAAGCCATCTATCATGGCTGGAAAGTCCAAAACACAATGCTTCAGGGGCCAGATTTATGTTAACAACACAAATCACACAGCTGTAACCAACTCTCCAAACATGTTAGAGAGGGTAAGGTGAAGCTCCTCAGAGGACTACTAAGGTCGTGGTTTGAAGATAATATATGACCATGACAAAAAAACTCAGGAGTCTCCTGGAGAAAACCACCATCAGTTCAGGGCCACAGCAAAGATATACATATTTTATAACATCATGCTGTGTCTAAAAAATTTTTCTTGGATTTGCAGCACCCAGCACCCCTTATGTAACTTCCTCCAAATAAATGTTCAGAAATTTTGTAAATGGCTGAGGCATTCTAAACAGACAGCAAGAGAAACTGAAAGCCAGGACCCCATGAACACCCCCACTTGAGACAGAAGGTGGTCTAAATTTTTCATTTTTACCTGTGCAAAACTGCCTGTGATGATGTTGCTGCTGCTGCTGCTGCTAAGTCACTTCAGTTGTGTCCGACTCTGTGTGACCCCACAGACGGCAGCCCACCAGGCTCCTGTGTCCCTGGGATTCTCCAGGCAAGAATACGGGAGGGGGTTGCCATTTCCTTCTCCAATGCATGAAAGTGAAAAGTGAAAGTGAAGTTCCTCAGTCATGCCCAACTCTTAGCAACCCCATGGACTGGAGCCTACCAGGCTCCTCCATCCATGGGATTTTCCAGGCAAGAGTACTGGAGTGGGGTGGAATTAGGCACTAATCATAGCTAAATGTACAGTTACAATTCACAAAAAAAGATGTATAGTCACAAAAATTGTATAGGCATTAAATGTATAGTTACAATTCATACCATTAAAGGGTTCACTGTAGAGTACAAGAGGCAGATATATAAATTAGTTCCTATAGTACACTGAGAGAGTTGTTATTGACTGAAGAAACATAGTGTTATGGGCACAGAAGAGCTAATGTTTGGAGCACTGGGTCACAGAAGAAATGATGCTGTTGCAGAATCTTGACAAATGATTATAAGTTGGACAAGAGAAGTAAGGACATTCTAGATAAAGAAAATAGTAGATTTGTAAAGGGCACAAAAGTCTGAAATAAAATAATGTGTTCAGGAAAAATAACATAGTTTTGTCTAGTAGGATGCATAAAATACATAAGAGGAAGGAGCATAAGATTTTTTTTTTTTTAAAAGAGAAGACAGTGTAAGGTAGAGCATATTGATGAAGCAAGAGAGGTACAAGGTAAAAGTTAGGCATTCTCAATAGTTCTCCTCTTCTACTTCTGAGCCCTCACAAGAATAGCTATTTACAGTCCATTCACTGTCAAGGAAGACTTTTTCTAGCATGCACATCCAGACTCTTCCAGCCTCTGCCCATTACTCAGTTACAAAGCAGCCTCATTTTTTTTTTTTTTTTGTTACAGCAGCAATTGCACTTCCAGTACCAATTTTCTATCTTAGTCTGTTCTGTCTGCTATAATAAAACACCACAGACTGGATGGCTTATAAACAACAGAAATTCATCTCTCAAAGTTTTTCTGGAAGCTAGAAGTCTGAGATCAGGTTTCAACAGAATGCCCTTTTCTAAGTTACAGACTTCTCATATCCTCACAAGCTGAAAAAGGGCAAGGAGGCTCTCTTTTATAGAATCATTAATTTCATTCATGAGGGCTCTACTCTCATAGAGTCATCACCTCCAAAAGGCCTCACCTACTAATACCGTCACATTAGGCATCAAAATTTCAACCTGTGAATTTTGGGAGGATGCAGACATTTAGACCATAACATGCTATTTACAGTATGGAGAACATCTGGAGGTTGGCAGGAGTAAAAATGGGGAGTTTTCAAGGAAATATTTAAACAGTAAATGGATACAGTATAATAGTTCATAAGAATCTGAACTAAAGCGGTAGTGGGAATGGAAGAGTTGAAATATTAGAGTATACTCACCAACACTTAGTTTGGTCACTGTATTAATTTCAGTCATTTAGCAAGTATGTAATGGCACATCATTGTGTTTTTATCTGCCTATTCCAAGTTATTATGTTGAGAATCTTTTCATGTGCTTATTGTCCATTCACATAAATTATTTGCTGATACATCTGTTAAATTTTTTTTAACTTTTTATTGCATTGTTTTATTATTGAGTTTTGAGAGTCTTCTATATACACTGGATACAAGACCTCCACTGAATACATGATTTTCTAATATTTTCTCTTATCCTTTCATTCTCTTAACAATATTTTGGATAGAAGTTTTGTTCTTACTGAAGCCAACCCTATCCATTTTTTAAAAATGGATTTGGTGTTTTGGTATTATATCTAACAAATTGTTGTCTGGCCTGCTGTGTGCACTAAGTCGCTTCAGTTGTGTTCGACTCTGCGACCCTGTGGACAGTAGCCCACCAGACTCCTCTGTCCATAGGATTCTCCAGGCAAGAATACTGGAGTGAGTTGCCATGCCCTCCTCCAGGGGATCTTCCCAACCCAGGGATTAAACCTGCGTCTCTTATGTCTCCTGTATTGGAAGGCCTGTTCTTTACCACTAGTGCCACCTGGGGAGCTGGTAGTCTGGCCTAGCACACCCCTCCCGCAAATTTCTCTTTCATGCTTAGTTTTAGAAGTTTCATAGTTTCAAGATTTACATTTAGGTCAGTGTTTCATTTTGAATTAAATTTTGTATATGGTATGAGGTATAGATTCAAGTATTTTCTACTTTCTTTTCTGGACTCTGTATTTTCTTCCATTGGAGGATTTGTCTATCTCGATGCCAATTTGTTAGGTAACAGCTCGGTGGCCTCGCCCGCCGGCTCGCGAGCTTCCTCCACCCGTGCGGAGCGGGATGGGACGGAGGGAGGTAGACATCCGGTGGCCCGTCACTCCGCGCAGGGACAGGGTCTGCCCGGCGGCCGGCGGTCGGGTCCAGTGGTCTTTCCGGTAGGGGAAGGAGAGCGAGAAGATGGGGGGCGGCGTGAAAAGGGTCTTTGGGCGGGAAGGCGGCTCCTCGCCTTCCGCTCCCCACCCCCGTCGCCCCCTCGGCGCCTCCTCCCACCCCGTCCCCGCCACTCGACCCGCACTCACCCCCCACCCACGCCTGGCAGGCGGACCCTGGCCCCGGGTTGTCGTCTCCAGCGGCGTCTCGCTCCCGCCCGACCTCCCGGCTACATACCTCGAGGCTGGGGGGCCGAGGTTCCTCCTGCTACGCACCTTTGGCCACGACTGCCCCAGGTCGCGACGGCACAGTCCGGAGCCTCCGGTGCGTCTCGCGGGCTGTGGGGCGGGGCCGCTCGGCTGCCGGTCGCCGCCGGCCCTGGACCAGTCTTCCCAGCCGGTCGTCGCTTGTCCTTTGCTCTGCTCTCCGCCAGGTCGCCAGGCGCCTCTCCCCGCCCTCCGACCGGCCGGCCGGCCGGCTCTCTCGCGCCCTTCCTCTGTTGTGCCCTACTCGACTGCGCCACGCTTCCCGTCGGAGCGTTCTTCTGCCCTCGGTGGCGGGGGAAGGGTGCCTGGGACGTGGGTGCGGGGAAGGGCCACGGCAGTGGGGCAAGAGGAGGGTGCCGTCTGGGCGCGAGGGGGGTTCTGCTCCTTTTCGGGGGAAATAGGGGGCGGGGAGGTCGTCGGGGGTGGTGGCGGCGGCTGTAGGGACTCCAGATGGCTGTTGGCCAGCGCCGGGCAGGCCCCGCGTCACGGGCTGGTAGCGCCGAGGCCCGCGGGCGGCCGCGGTGGTCAGGGTCTGGGCCGCGGGCCCGTGGGGCACCACGCCCCCGCCTCCTCCGCCTGCCCTTTCCAGGTACCTAGCGCGTCCCGGCGCGGAGGTTTCAAGAGCCCTGGGTGGGGGCGAGGGGCGTCGCCCGTCTACCTTGGGGTCTGGGAGGTCGGGCTCGCCCTCCAGTCTCCGCCGGACTGCACCGCCCCCGGGGGCTGGGACGCCGCCCCTCGCGTGGTCACCACTGCCGCGGCCGTAGGGAGTATTTTCTTTCAGGCGGCGCTTCTCGAGTGGCGCTAGCGGTAGAGAACCCGCCTGCCAATGCAGGCGACCTAAGAGACGCTGGTTTGATCCTTGGGTCCGGAAGATACCCTGGAGGAGGGCATGGCAACCTCCTGGAGTATTCTTGCCTGGAGAATCCCCATGGACAGAGGAGCCTGGTGGGTTTCAGTCCATGGGGACGCAGAGTCCGATACAACTGAAGTGACAGCACCCAGGCACATGCCAATGCCATGCTTTATTGCTTAATGTAATTTTGTAATAAATCTTAATATCAGGCAATATTTTGCAACTGTATTCTTCTTTTTCAAAGTTATTTTGATTAGCTACTCTAAATCCTTCGCATTTCCACATGAATTTTGTAGTCAAACCTTCAGGAGCTACAAAATTTTTACTGGGAGTTTGGGTTTGATTGAATCTATAGATGAAGGTAGGAAGAATCAACATCTTAACAATATTGAGTCTTCCAACCCCATCAATATGAACTATATTTCTACTTATGTGGTTTGCTTTTAAATTTCTTTCATCAGTGCTTTGTATATTACTACGTACAGATCCTGCCTGATTTTGTAGATTTACTTATAAACACTTTACTTTTGGGTGGTAAATGACATTTTTTTAAATTTAAAAATTTAATTTCCAGTTTCATTGCTTGTATATAGAAATGCCATTGACTTTCCTATATTGTCTTTGCACTAATTTGTATCCCACAACTTTGCCCAAGCATACTGGAGTGGGTAGCCTATCCTTTCTCCAGCAGATCTTCCCAACTGGGGAATTGAACCCTGGTCTCCTGCATTGCAGGCGGATTCTTTACCCACTGAGGTATCAGGGGAGCCACAACTTTGCTAAACTCACTTCATTCTAGATATATTTTTTTTTTATTTCCTTGGGATTTTCTGTACAGACAATCAGATTATCTGTCAATAGAGATAGTTTTAATAATTCCTTTCCACCATGTATGTATTTTATTTCTCTTGCCTTATTGCACTGGCTAGGTCTTTTATTTTTAGGTAAAAATATTAATATTCAGAGTTCTGGGATTAATTTTCAACAATACATTGGCAAGGTTTCTAGATATTACTGAATGATATGAGACTGATTATTGAAAGGGACATTTCTTGGAGGGGTTTCCATTGTTGGTTAAGGAACCAGGGTAAATTTGTTGATATTTCTTAGTGAGACAAGAGTCAATAGTAAAGTCTGCCCTGTGAGTCAAAGAGGAGAAACTGCCGAATTTGGGGGGAGGTGGTATGGTACAGATGTAATATTGCACTTCTAAATGCATAGGTGATATTGCAAAGCACCTATTTTCTCATTTGGTGCTTAGGATAGCTCACAGATGTTGGAATTACAAAATTCTTTTACATACGAGGGGAAAATTGGACTTCAGAAAGCAGAATGTTCTACCTAAGCTTACATGGCTTTGTGAGTTCTCATTCAGTGCTCTAAGAATCACTCATCTATTTAGAGATCCTAATTTATGAGTTGAGGAATCTCTGGCCTCTTCTCTAATTGCTGGGACCAATCTATATTATGGGGCAGTTTTACATATTGTCCTGCTAGTGTACAAGGGTTGGAATAGAAGTTTCTGACAAACTATCCTCTTGCTTTTATGTAATCAACTGCACATCAGGGAGTTGTGCTTTTTCTGACATTTGACCCTTTAAAAACGACACTGTGAGTACTTGATTCTTTGATAGCTAGGCAGATAAATGATTTCCACTAAGTTATTCTCTTGCCCTGTCACTCCATAGTTCTGACTGCATAGAAAGTTCAAGGACACAGAAACGCTTCTGATGCATGAGGCTTTCAAAAACACAGTCTAGGGACATCAGAGTTAGACTTCAGCTTGCTAACAAGTATAGAAAATGCCACAGCTAGTGTGTTCCATTTCCATTGCTGAAACCTCCAGATACACTCTGGGTTAGTTTGTGTATGATTGATGTCTTTGCTCCAGTGATATTGGCTTCAAATAGTAGTCCAAGGGTGTCTCTTTTTGGCAAAAGCCTTCATAAATCCCACCTCCTTTGTGTTCTGACTTCTTTTTGCACCTTTAGGACAGCACTTCTCACTGCATTGTAAAAGAGCTATAGTAGAGATATTTATGTTTCAAAGCTTCTGCCATCCTTTCCCATCAGGCTGTGTGCTTCTTGAGAATAGGATTCCTATATTATTGATCATTGTATCACCTATGTTGAGAGCAGGCCTACCTAGAACAAAACTGGGCACTGAATAAATATTTGGTTAATGGAATTGAAGAATAGTTTTGTTTTGTTTTTTTTTTTTTCTTTTTGGTTCTTGATATGAGCAGCAACAAAATATCTTTTCAGGTTATTTTCGTTATGAGTCTTGCTTTCTGAATAGTTAAGCAGAGGGTAGTACAGAACTTGGATTGTAGATACCTCCAAGCTATGCTTTTAGCTACCTTAAAAGGAAAAGAAAAGTAGGGATTGTTTCTGCAGTTGAGTTGTCTCTGGTTGGGGCACGCTCCTTATACCCCACTGGACTATATAGTCATATGCCCCATAGTATGTATTCCACAGAATAACTTAGTAGAAATCATTTATCTGCCTAGCTATCAAAGAATCAAGTACTCACAGTGTCGTTTTTAAAGGGTCAAATGTCAGAAAAAGTACAACTCTCTGATATGCAATTGATTACATAAAAGCAAGAGGATAGTTTGTCAGAAACTTCTATTCCAACCCTTGTACACTAGCAGGACAATATGTAAAACTGCCCCATAATATAGACTGGTCCCAGCAATTAGAGAAGAGGCCAGAGATTCCTCAACTCATAAATTAGGATCTCTAAATAGATGAGTGATTCTTAGAGCACTGAATGAGGACTCCAAAGCCATTTAAGCTTAGGTAGAACATATGCTCTACAGTATAAAATACAAGACCCCTGCCCTCAAAAAGCTTCTATTGTAGACAGATAATAAGAAAATAACCCAATAAAGAAAGAGAAAATAACCCAGCAAACAAACAAAACTATAATTACAGGTTGTTTTGATATGAAAGTAATGAGCAAAACAGTGTGTTAGGGTGTGGTAGGGAAAAGGTTGGTTGCCTTGGAATGACTTCTCAGGAAAGACCTCTCTGAAGACATGATGTTTGTCCTGAGATTGGCATATTCCAAAAAAGGCCAACTACATTAGGAGCTGAGAAAAAGTACTCCAGGCAAAGGAATCAGCAAACACACAGATGCTGAAGTGAGAAAGAGGATTACTTCTTTGAGGAATAGAAAGGAGGCTCGGGCAATTAAGGTGAGAAGACAGGTATAGGATGAGATTAAAACATTGGCAGGGGCCAGATCCTCCGAGTTTGTATAACCTATAAGAAGGACTGGGAATTGTATTCTGAGTGTGGTGGGAAGCCACTGTTGGGATTTAAGCAGGAAAATGACAATCTGCTTTATGTGTGAGAATCAACTGCTGTTTGGAGTTTAGTAGATTCTTAGGTATAAAGGGCAAGACCGAAAGCAGAAATACCAATTAGCCAGCTGGTGAGAGGTAATTGTGGTTTGGTTTATCCTGACTGCAGTAAGGATGGAAAGAGATGCATGGATTTGGGGATATATTTTAAAGATAAGTTAACAAAACATGTGTTGGATTGAATATAAATGATGAGAGAGTGGGAAGAATGATGGCCTCTTGATTTTTGGTCTGAGCAACTGGGTGAATGATAATGTTATTTACTGGGACAGGAAAGACTGTGGAGTGAGCCGGCCTTGGTTGTGAAATCTGGATGCTGGGTCATATTAAGTTTGAACTTTAATAGAGAACTATATGAAGATGTTGAGAATATAACAATTTGAAGTTCACAAAAGAGGTTAAAGCTGAAACTATAAACTTGGCATATAAATGATAGTTCAAAGTATATCCCAGGGTGAGATTTTTTTGATGGACAAACTATTTTTAGAGAAGAGTACCCCTCAATATGGGGACTCTTCAACAATGAAAGGCCAAGAAGAGGAAGATGATACAGCAAAGACAACTGAGAATGATTGACCAATTGTGTATATAAAGACAGTCAGGAGAGCGTAACACCCTGAGTACCTAGAGATGGGAGTGTTTAAAGAGAGAGTGTTTAAGACAGGAGCAGAGAGGGGTCCACTGGATTTGCAACCATGGGGGATCATTGGTTATCTTTTGAAGAAGATTAGAGAATTCAAGTCAGTTGCTTCTAATTTCTCAAAAAGGAATGTGCTAAGTCCATGTGCTAAGAGTATGTGAGTGAGGCTATGGCATGTTTGAAGAAAGATGGAAAAGTTACAAAATGGGTATGGTAAAACCAAATTTATCAGGAGAATGTAGGATTTCCTGGTACTATAGAGTGTCTATGTGAGGTTTGTGACTATGGATTTAAATAGGACTTTTCCTCAAGTACTATTCAACTGCTAAGTTTTACATGTGAGAAAATGATATACTTGGGCTCAACCAAGGTTGAGATGTTACTCCTTGCTCAGAGAGATAGAAGGGTTAGTATATAAGAAAGAGAATGATCACAATGCTGGATAATAGGATCTAATTTGGGTAAAGAAGTGAGGACATGGAAATGGTGATGGGATTAATGGATTGGAGATGACAAGTTTGCTGAAAGATTGTTTGAGTGGGAGTAAGAGAAAGAATGAGAGGTTGGAATCAAGATTTCAGAAGTGACACAGTTACTGGTAATGTTAAACTTGAGTGCATGCACATGGGAGTGAGTGACTTAGATGAGGCAGAGGGAGAGAAAACTGGAAGAAGTTAAAAAGCTGTGGATCTAGAGTATTAGACATTCCATGCATGTGATTGTTGACATCCCTAAACATTATGACCTGAATAGAAATGGAAATGATGTCAGAGAGCCATGGCCAAAGCCTTTAATGAATGAAGAAGAGGCACTGGGAGGTCGGTGCTGGGTGCATGCAAAGTGGCATCTAATTCTTTGTGACCCTATGGGCTGTGGCCTCCAGGCTCCTCTATCCATGGGATTATCCAGGCAAGAATACTCAAGTGATTGCCATGCCCTCCTCCAGGGGATCTTCCTAACCCAGGGATTGAACCCGTGTCTCTTCCATCTCCTGCACTGGCAGGCAGGTTCTTTACTACTAGTGCCACCTGGGAGGTTGGTTGTTGGTAGCCACTAGGAGAGGTAGCATTGTTTTATGTATAATGGTATGAGTTTTATAGGGTTTTGAGATTTTTTTTTGAATAAAAGAAATGGTTTTGAAGTAGTGGTGAGGAATAAGGCTGCTTCTGGCTCTGAGATTCAAAGATTAAGAGAGAAAAATATCCACCTTTGACAGCTTCATGTCCTCATGGGACAGGCAGGTCTTGATTAAGGTGAGGAGATGGAAGGAGGTTGAAGAGGTTGAAGATATAGATTGAATAGGGAACATGTTCTGAAGAATTTAAAGGAATCTGTTGGTGAGTCAAATTAAGGAATATAGAGAGCAGTATAGGGAGGAAAGTCTAGGTGAGTGAGGCAAAGAGTATGTATGGCCAGGTGGGAAATGCATTCAAATTATAGACCCAAATACCATATTTAACTCAATGATTTGTTGGTTGTGCATATGAATGGCAAGAACCTGGGGGTTTAGGTGTGTTCTCACCAAGAATGTGATGAGATCTGATCGCCTGTGGCTTGTGAGTAAGTAGGTAGGCTTGCAGCTTACCATGTAGTAGTTATGCAGGGCAGGTGGCCATGTGATGGACATCATCTCTCCCTAATGAAATATTGGAACCTTTAAAAAAAAACCAGGAGTGGAGCAGATTTCCCTGTGTGTTTATGAGTCTGGAGAAATGGCAATATTTAATTTAGTGCCACTGAGCTCTGCGTAATGTACAGCTTCTGACCACTTGGAATGTGTTTTATGCTGAGGAATATATTATCCATCCTAAGCCAAAGAGATACCAGGTAAATGTTCTGTTTTCAGCACTGACCCTAATCCTCCAGAAATAGAGCCAAACCCTGCTCAGGTAGTTTTGATTGCTGGTTTTGAAGTATACTGCAAGGACACATAAGTGTTGCTGTAGATTTACAAGAAAGGAAGCTTGCTTCTTACCTTCCATCACTATGGCTTGATGGCAGTTGCCATATTGGGAGGATTCCTACCCCTGCATCAGTCAGTTCAGTCACTCAGTCACATCCAACTCTTTGCAACTCCATGGACTGCAGCACACCAGGCCTCCCTGTTCATCACCAACTACCGGAGCTTGCACAAACTCATGTCCATTAGTCAGTGATGCCATCCAACTATCTCATCCTCTGTCGTCCCCTTCTCCTCCTGCTTTCAATCTTTCCCAGCATCTGGGTCTTTTCCAGTGAGTCAGTTCTTTGTATTAAGTAGCCAAGGTATTGGAGTTTTAGCTTCAGCATGAAGCTTCAGTCCTTCCAATGAATATTCAGGACTGATTTCCTTTAGAATGAACTGGTTGGATCTCCTTTCAGTCCAAGGGAATCTCAAGAGTCTTCCCCAACACCACAGTCTTGGATGCTCAGATTTCTTTTTAGCTCAACTCGCATATCCATACATGACTACTGGAAAAACCATAGCTTTAACTAGATGGACCTTTGTCAGCAAAGTTACATCTCTGCTTTTTAATATGCTGTCTAGGTTGGTCATAGCTTTTCTTCCAAGGAGCAAGTGTCTTTTAATTTCATGGCTACAGTCACCATCTGCAGTGATTTTGGAGTCCAAGAAAATAAAGTCTGTCACTGTTTCCCCATCTATTTGCCATGAAACGATGGGACTGGATGCCATGACCTTCTTTTTTTGAATGTTGTTTCAAGCCAAATTTTTCACTCTCCTCTTTCACTTTCATCAAGACGCTCTTTAGTTCCTCTTCACTTTCTGCCATAAGGGTGGTATCATCTGCATATCTGAGGTTATTGATATTAATGCTGGCAATCTTGATTTCAGCTTGTACTTCATCCAGCCTAGCATTTCACATGATGTACTCTGCAAATAAATAAGCAGGGTGACAATATACAGCCTTGACGTACTCCTTTCCCAATTTGGAACCAGTCCGTTGTTCCATGTCCAGTTCTAACTATTGCTTCTTGACCTGCATACAGATTTCTCAGGAGGCAGGTCAGGTGCTCTGGTATTCCCATCTCTTTAAGAACTTTCCACAGTCTGTTGTGATCCACACAGTCAGAAGCTTTGGCATAAAAGCAGAAGTAGATGTTTTTCTGGAATTCTCTTGCTTTTTCTGTGATCCAACGTATGTTGGCAATTTGATCTCTGGTTCCTCTGCCCTTTCTAAATCCAGCTTGAACATTTGGAAGTTCTTCATTTACATACTGTTGAAGCCTGGCTTGGAGAATTTTGAGCATTACTTTACTAGCGTGTGAGATGAGTACAATTGTGTGGTAGTTTGAACATTCTTTGATATTGCCTTTCTTTGGGATTGGAATGAAAACTGACCTTTTTCAGTCCTATGGCCACTGCTGCGTTTTTCAAATTTGCTGGCATATTGAGTGCAACACTTTAACAGCATCATCTTTTAGGATTTGAAATAGCTCAACTGGAATTCTATCACCTCCTCTAGCTTTGTTCATCGTGATGCTTCCTAAGGCCTACTTGACTTTGCATTCCAGGATATCTGGCTCTAGGTGAGTGATCACACCACTGTGGTTATCTGGGTCATGAAGATCTTTTTTGTATAGTACTTTTGTGTATTCTTGCCTCCTCTTCTTAATATCTTCTGCTTCTGTTAGGTCCATACCATTTCTGTCCTTTATTGTACCCAGCTTTGCATGAAATGTTCCCTTGGTATCTCTAATTTTCTTGAAGAGATCTCTCATCTTTCCCATTCTATTGTTTTCTTCTGTTTCTTCACATTGATCACTGAGGAAGGCTTTATTATCTTCTTTCTTACCCCTTCACAGTGGGAGGATTTCTACCTCCCTTTCTAGGGTGCCAGCCATCCACATTCTTCTTCTCTATTTATCTTCCCATCCTACACTTAGCCTCACATTCTTCCCCTAAAACTGGGAAGGGCTTCCTTTTGAGGCCATGTTAGATGTGCTTTCTTTGAACTTTGCCTGGTTTCCTAGGGCAGGATTGGACCTGTCTCTACCAGCTGTTGAAGAGCCATTTCCTGATTCCTGTAATGATTCAAGGTAGAATTTTGACAGTTCTACCCCTGCTTTCCAGTCTGACATTTACTTAAGTATACTTGTTGAAGTAGGCATGAATAAAGAAAGCTGCACAAGTCAAAACATGTAATTCAATACATCTGTACAATAGAAATATACCTATTTATGCATCAATCATATCAAAACACTCCTCATTTCCTCTTCACAGTCCTTCCCTGTTATCACATCCCTCTACTGAAGTAGCTGCTATCCTGATTTTTATACTCTTAATGTTTAGGCTGGTATTAATTCTACTTGCTCTGATATCAAATGCAAAATGTTTTTCCTTTGTTCAGAAGGCTATCTTAACTACTTGGAATGTCCAAATTGTGCAACAGGACTGCATCTTGATTGGCAGTGTAGTGGACTGGCTGTATTATTTTCGACTTCTGAAAGCAGTCAATCAGAATAACTTTCTTGGAGCTGATCCTTCACCCCAGTTATAGATGTGTAAGACTGGCCTCTTTTTCACTTGCATTTATCTAAGGGGAATCATAGGCAACTAAAGGTCTTGCTATTAACAGATCATCACAAAATGGAGAGTAAAACTGGTGATGTAGTTCTGGTGACATTCATAGCATATATGAATAAGGAAGGCTCTCCTATCCATTCATAGTATTCTCATTGGGCTTAATTTAGAGTCTCCTTATTGGAAGTAAGACTATATTATGAACTCCTTGATTTTAGCTATTTAAAGCACTTTATCCAGCAACACAAATTAATATTCTTTCTCAATTTCAATGGGTCCAGTTATGAAAAATATAAAGATAAGCTAAATTTCTTCCACAACACTTGGGCAGGAAGAGGTGCATGTCAGTCTTTTTAAAAATTTGATTTTTTATTTTTTAAAAAATTTGATTTATTTATAATTGAAGCATGATTGCTTTACAATATTGTTTACAATTGGTTTCTGCCTTACATCAACATGAATCAACCATAAGTGTACATATGTCCCCTCCCTCTTGACCTTCCCTCCCACCTTTCTAGGTTGTTACAGAGCCATGGTTTGAGTTTCCTGAGTCATATAGCAAATTCCTGCTGGCTATCTATTTTACATACTGTAGTGTATATGTTTCCATGTTACTCTCTCCATTTGTCCCACCTTCTCCCTCCTTCCCCTACCCCCATGTCCATAAGTCTGTTCTCTATGTCTGCATCTCCATTGCTGCACTGCAAATAGGTTCATCAGCACCATCTCTCTAGATTCCATAAATATGTGTTAATATACAGTATTTTTTTCTCTTTCTGACTTACTTCACTCTGTATAATAGACTTTAGGTTCATCCACCTTATTAGAACTGACTCAAATGCATTCTTTTTTAAGACTGAGTAATATTCCATTGCATATATATACTACAGCTTCTTTATCCATTTACCTGTCAATGGACATTTAGATTGGTCCCATGTTCTAGCTATTGAAAATAGAGCTGCAATGAACATTGGGGTGCATGTGTCTTTTTCAGTTGTGGTTTCCTTCAGGGTGTATGCCTAGTAGTGGGATTGCTGGATCATATGGTGACCTAGCTTTTATTCCTAGCTTTTTTTTTTCTTTTCTTTTAAGGAATCTCCATACTGTCTTCCATAGTGGCTGTTATCAATTTACATTCCCATCAGCAGTGCAAGAGGGTTCCCTTTTCTCCACACCTTCTCCAGGATTTATTGTTTGTAGATTTTTTGATGATGGCCATTCTGACAGGTATGAGGTGATATCTCATTGTAACTTTCATTTGCATTTCTCTAATAATGAGCAATGTTGAGCATCTTTTCATGTGTTTATTAGCCATCTGTTTGTCTTCTTTGGAGAAATGTCTGTTTAGGTCTTTTGCCCACTTTTTGATTGGGTTGTTTGTTTTTCTGATATTGAGTTGTATGAGCTGCTTATATGTTTTAGAAATTTATCCTTTGTCAGTTGTTTCATTTGCCATTATTTTCTCTTATTCTGGGTTGCAATGGAAGCAATCTAGAAGTCCATGTTCACCTTGTTTATAGTTTCCTTTGCTGTGCAAAAGCTTTTAAGATTAATTAGTTTCCACTTGTTTATTTTTGTTTTTTATTTCCATTACTCTGGGAGGCAGGTCATAGAGGATCTTGCTATGATTTATGTCATACAGTATTCTGTCTATGTTTTCCTCTAATAGTTTTGTAGTTTCTGGTCTTACATTTAGGTCTTCAATCCATTTTGAGTTTATCTTTGTGTATGGTATCAGAAAATATTCTAATTTCATTCTTTTACATGCAGCTGTCCAGTTCTCCCAGCACCACCCACTGAAGAGACTATCCCTTCCCCATTGCATATTCTTGCCTCCTCCATCAAAGATAAGGCACCCATAGGAGCATTGGTTTATCTCTGGGGCTTCTATCTTGTTCTATCGGTCTATATTTCTGTTTTTGTGCCAATACCATACTGTCCTGATGACTGCAGCCCTCCAGTACAGTCTGAAGTCAGGAAGATTGATTGCTCCAGCTCCATTCTTCTTTCTCAGGACTGCCTTGGCCATTTGGGGTCTTCTGTGCTTTCATGTAAATTGTGAAATTTTTTGTTCTAGTTCTGTGAAAAACGCCATTAGTAATTTGATAGGGATTGCACTGAATCTGTAGATTGCATTTGGTAGTACAATAATTTTCACAGTATTGATTCTTCCAACCCAGGAGCATGCAATGTCTCTCCATCTGTTTATGCCATCTTTGATTTCTTTAATCAGTGTCTTACAGTTTTCTGTATACAGTTTTTTTGTCTCCTTAGGTAGGTTTATTCATAGGTATTTCATTCTTTTTGTTGCAATGGTAAATGGGGTTGATTCCTTAATTTCTCTTTCTGATTTTTTGTTGTTAGGGTATATGTATGCAAGTGATTTCTGTATATTGACTTTGTATCTTCTGACTTTAGTAAATTCACTGATTAGCTCCAGTAATTTTGTGATAGTATCTTTAGGGTTTTCTGTGTATAGCATCATCTCATCTGCAAACAGTGAGAGTTTTACTTCTTTTTTTCCAATCTGGATTCCTCTTATTTCTTTTTCTCCCCTGATCACTGTAATTAGGACTTCTAAAACTATGTTGAATAATAGTGGTGAGAGTGGGTACTCATGTCTTGTTCCTGATCCTACAGGGATGCTTTCAGTTTTCCACCATTGAGGATAATCTTTGCTGCGGGTTTGTTGTATATGGCCTTTATTATGTTGAGGTAGGTTCTTTTTATGCCCATTTTTTGAAAAGTTTTTTTTTTTTTAAACCATAGATGAGTGCTGAATTTTGTCAAAAGATTTCTCTGCATCCACTGAGACTATTGTATGGTTTTTATCTTTCAATTTGTTAATATGGTGTATCACATTGATTGATAGACATGCCAGTTTTGATGGGATATGTTTAGGTGTGGATATTAAAATGATGTTTCACTACAAGAATTGTCCAAGTTTTTATAGTCTGGTTTAAAATGTTATACAGCTAATTACTAAGGTTTGCAAGTTTGAATAGGTTCTACATACACTGCTTGCAGGGAGAAGGTCTTCCTTTGTGTTTAGTAGGTATAAAAATTATATTTGGATTTAATATTCGCTACCCATCTTAGGAGCTACCCATGTCTGAGGTCAGGGGCAGTGGTGAGGAGGAACTACCTCACACGCAAGGTCAGGGGCAGCAGCCGAGAGGAGCAATCCCATGTCCAAGGAGCAGTGGCTGCGCAGGCACAGGAGGGCTGAAGGAGCTACTCCACATTCAAGGTCAGGAGGGGCAGCAGTAAAGAGATACCCCTTGTCCAACGTAAGGAGCAATGGCTGCACTTTGTTGGAGCAGCCATGAAGAGATACCCCACGTCCAAGGTAAGAGAAACCCAAGTAAGACGGTAGGTGTGGCGAGAAGGCATCAGAGGGCAGACACACTGAAACCATAATCACAGAAAACTAGTCAGTTTAATCACACGGACCACAGCCTTGTCTAACTCAATGAGACTAAGCCATGCCGTGCGGGGCCACCCAAGACGGGCAGGTCATGGTGGAGAGGTCTGACAGAATGTGGTCCACTGGAGAAAGGAATGCCAAACCACTTCAGTATTCTTGACTTGAGAACCCCATGAACAGTATGAAAAGGCAAAATGAAAGGATACTGAAAGAGGAACTCCCCAGGTTGGTAGGTGCCCAATATGCTACTGGAGATCAGTGGAGAAATAACTCCAGAAAGAATGAAGGGATGGAGCCAAAGCAAAAACAATACCCAGCTGTGGATGTGACTGGTGATAGAAGCAAGGTCTGATGCTGTAAAGAGCAATATTGCATAGGAACCTGGAATCTTAGGTCCATGAATCAAGGCAAATTGGAAGTGGTCAAACAGGAGATGGCAAGAATAAACGTCGACATTCTAGGAATCAGTGAACTAAAATGGACTGGAATGGGTGAATTTAACTCAGATGACCACTATATCTACTACTGTGGGCAGGAATCCCTCAGAAGAAATGGAGTAGCCATCATGGTCAACAAAAGATTCTGAAATGCAGTACTTGGATGCAATCTCAAAAATGACGAAATGATCTCTATTCATTTCCAAGGCAAACCATTCAGTATCACGGTAATCCAAGCCTATGGCCCAACCAGTAACACTGAAGAAGCTGAAGTTGAATGGTTCTATGAAGACCTACAAGACCTTTTAGAACTAACACCCAAAAAAGATATCCTTTTCATTATAGGGGACTGGAATGCAAAAGGAGGAAGTCAAGAAACACCTGGAGTAACAGGAAAATTTGGCCTTGGAATTCAGAATGAAGCAGGGCAAAGGCTAATAGAGTTTTGCCAAGAAAATGCACTGGTCATAGCAAAGACCCTCTTCCAACAACACAAGAGAAG
Source organism: Ovis aries (assembly GCF_016772045.2). NCBI lineage: Eukaryota > Metazoa > Chordata > Mammalia > Artiodactyla > Bovidae > Ovis > Ovis aries. The sequence continues at coordinate 94,485,239 of NC_056080.1, read as the reverse complement.
ACTCTACACATGGACATCACCAGATGGTCAACACCGAAATCAGATTGATTATATTCTTTACAGCCAAAGATGGAGAAGCTCTATACAGTCAGCAAAATACAAGACCAGGAGCTGACTGTGGCTCAGATCATGAAGTCCTTATTGCCAAATTCAGACTGAAATTGAAGAAAGTAGGGAAAAACACTAGACCATTCAGGTATGCCCTAAATCAAATCCCTTATGACTATACAGTGGAAGTGAGAAATAGATTTAAGGGCCTAGATTTGATAGAGTGCCTGATGAGCTATGGAATGAGGTTCGTGACATTGTACAGGAGCCAGGGATCAAGACCATCCCCATGGAAAAGAAAAGGAAAAAAGCAAAATGGCTGTCTGGGGAGGCCTTACAAATAGCAGTGAAAAGAAGAGAAGGAAAAGCAAAGGAGAAAAGGAAAGATATAAGCATCTGAATGCAGAGTTCCAAAGAATAGCAAGAAGAGATAAGAAAGCCTTCCTCAAAGATCAGTGCAAAGAAATAGAGGAAAAATACAGAATGGGAAAGACTAGAGATCTCTTCAAGAAAATTAGAGATACCAAGGGAACATTTCATGCAAAGATGGGCTCGATAAAGGACAGAAATGGTATGGACCTAACAGAAGCAGAAGATATTAAGAAGAGGTGGCAAGAATACACAGAAGTACTGTACGAAAAAGATCTTCACTGCCCAGATAATCACGATGGTGTGATCACTCACCTAGAGCCAGACATCCTGCTCTGAAGTTTGAAGTCAAGTGGGCCTCAGGAAGCATCACTACAAACAAAGCTAGTGGAGGTGATGGAATTCCAGTTGAGCTATATCAAATCCTGAAAGATGATGCTGTGAAAGTGCTGCACTCAATATGCCAGCAAATTAGGAAAACTCAGCAGTGGCCACAGGACTGGAAAAGGTCAGTTTTCATCCCAATCCCAAAGAAAGGCAATGCCAAAGAATGCTCAAACTACCACACAATTGCACTCATCTCACACACTAGTAATGCTCAAAATTTTCCAAGCCAGGCTTCAGCCATACGTGAACTGTGAACTTCCAGATGTTCAAGCTGGTTTTAGAAAAGGCAGAGGAACCAGAGATCAAATTACCAATATCTGCTGGATCATGGAGAAAGAAGAGAGTTCCAGAAAAACATCTACTTCTGCTTTATTGACAATGCGAAAGACTTTGTGTGGATCACAATAAACTGTGGAAAATTCTGAAAGAGATGGGAATACCAGATCACCTGACTTGCCTCTTGAGATACCTGTATGCAGGTCAGGAAGCAACAGTTAGAACTGGACATGGAACAACAGACTAGTTCCAAATAGGAAAGGAGTGCGTCAAGGCTGTATATTGTCACCCTGCTTATTTAACTTGTATGCAGAGTACATCATGAGAAATGCTTGGCTGGAAGAATCATAAGCTGAAAACAAGATTGCCAGGATAAATATCAATAACCTCAGATATGCAGATGACACCACCCTTATGGCAGAAAGTGAAGAGGAACTAAAAAGCCTCTTGATGAAAGTGAAAGAGGAGAGTGCAAAAGTGGGCTTAAAGCTCAACATTCAGAAAACGAAGATCATGGCATCTGGTCCCATCACTTCATGGGAGATAGATGGGGAAACAGTGGAAACAGTTTCAGACTTTATTTTTGGGGGCTCCAAAATGACTGCAGGTGGTGACTGCAGCCCTGAAATTAAAAGACGGTTACTCCTTGGAAGAAAAGTTATGACCAACCTAGATAGCATATTCAAAATAGAGACATTACTTTGCCAACAAAGGACCGTCTAGTCAAGGCTATGGTTTTTCCTGTGGTCATGTATGGATGTGAGAGTTGGACTGTGAAGAAAGCTGAGCACTGAAGAATTGGTGCTTTTGAACTGTGGTGTTGGAGAAGACTCTTGAGAGTCCCTTGGACTGCAAGGAGATCCAACCAGTCCATTCTAAAAGAGATCAGTCCTAGATGTTCTTTGGAAGGAATGATGCTAAAGCTGAAACTCCTATACTTTGGCCACCTCGTGCGAAGAGCTGACTCGTTAGAAAAGACTTTGATGCTGGGAGAGATTGGGGCAGGAGGAGAAGGGGATGACAGAGAATGAGATGGCTGGATGGCATCACTGACTCGATGGACATGAGTTTGAGTGAACTTGAGTTTGATAATGAACAGGGAGTCCTGGAATGCTGCAATTCATGGGGTTGGAAAGATTTGAACAGGACAGCCACTAAACTGAACTGAACCCATCTTATACTTGAAAAAACATGCTCCAAATTTGTCTTTTCTCACATTCACACATGATACTGCATCTATCCCTAATCTCTCCCTTATCCCTACCATTGCATATTTCATCTCATCCCTTGTTACTCTCCCTGTTTCTCACTCTGCTCCAAACTCTGACATGCCAGGACAACTCCCATCTCAGGTCTTTGGACATGCTCTTCCCTCTGCATGGAATTCTCTTCTTCCAGATTTACAAAGAGCTTCTCCCTCACCTCTTAAAATTTTTACTTTATTGTCACCTTCTGTGATGCCTTCCTTGGAGTTCTTATCTAATATGTTAATGCCCAAAGACACTTTGTCTTTCCTTTATCTGCTTTCTCTTATTAGTGTCGATTACTTGTCTACTATTTGTAGACTGCAAGCTCCATAAGTGCTTGGTTATTTGCCTGTTTTGCTCATCACTGTATCTCTAAGACCTAGAATGATGAAGTGAAGTGAAGTCACTCAGTCGTTTCCAACTCTTTGCGACCCCATGGACTGTAGCCTACCAGGCTCCTCTGTCCATTGGATTTTCCAGGCAATAGTACTGGAGTGGATTGCCATTTCCTTCTCCAGGGGATCTTCCCAACACAGGGATCGAACCCAGGTCTCTTTCATTGTAGACAGACACTTTACAGTCTGACCTAGAATAGTGACAGGCATATAGTAGATACTCAATATCTAAAGATGGGACACCTTGTTGGAGCATCTTGCCTCTGTAAGTGAAGCCAGGCTAGCAAAGAACAGTGATATAAAGGTCTACTAGAACTGCCATCCGGTGCTGCTTCACAACACTTATTTTTTATATAACAGTTTTGTATATAAATGATTGAGTATTATCAGTCCATATACTTTGGCTACCTGATACGAAGAGCTGACTCATTGGAAAATACCCTGATGCTGGGAAAGATTGAAGGCAGGAGGAGAAGGGGATGAAATGGATGAGACAGTTGGACAGCATCACCAACTCAATGGACATGAGTTTGAGCAAACTCCAGGAGATGGTGAAGGACATGGAGACCTGGCATGCTGCAGTCCATGGGGTCACAAAGAGTCAGACACGACTGAGCAACTGAACAACAACAATAGTGGAAAATGTTACTGGACATAAACTCTTCAAACCTAGCTATCAGAGCTCAGTCCAACACCAATAACTGTCCATTCAGTTAACTACTGTTGGAGATAAAGATTGTTTTCAAATTTTGATGTTGTAAATACTTCTGCAACAAACACCTTTGTACCGTGACCTTTGTATGACTCTTATTATATTCATTTTGGTATCTCCTGTATACCTAGGATGGGCTTCCCAGGTGGCGCTTGTGGTAAAGAACTGACCCGCCAGTGTGGGTAGACGTAAGAGATGTGGGTTTGATCCGTGGGTCGGGAAGATCCCCTGGGGGAGGACATAGCAATCCACTCCAGTATTCTTGCCTGGAGAATCCCATGGACAGAAGAACCTGGTGGGCTGCAGTTCATAGGTTTACAAAGATTTGGATGTGGCTGAAGCGAATTAGCAAGCAGCACGTATACCCAGGATAGTTTCGAGTTGATGGAAACCAGTTCATAATTGTTGGTTAAACTGAATTAAACCTTACTGGCTAGAAATGCTTACTGTCCTGTAGTCAGTTACTGTTTCCTATTTTACATTTTCTGCCAGTGCTAGATCAACCTACCACCAAGACCTGGCAGATATTCCTTTCATCCAGCAGTAAATAATTTTGAGCAAACATTATTTGCCAGCTGCTATTCTATGCACTGTGGATACAGCTGTAAAAAAATGGACCAAGTCTCTGCCCTCCTAGAGTTTATAGTCAAGTAGGGAAAATAGTCCTTAAATAGTCCTTAAATGTATGATGGTTAATTTTATCAGCTTAGCTAGGCTGTGGTGTATCATTGTTTGGTCAAATGCCAGTCAAGATGTTGCTCTGAAACTATTTTTTAAAGATGTGATTAACATTTCACTCAGTACACTTTGAGCAAAGCAAAATGCCCTCCATACTGTGTGTGTATGTTCGGGGGAGAGCTCATCCAATCAGTTGAAGGCCTTACAAGAGCAAAGACTGGTGTGTCCCAAAGGAGAAGGAATTATCCACAAGACTGCAGCATAAACAGTTTGTCTTGTTTCCAGACTGCAGAATTTAGATTCAAGACCCCATTACCAACTGTTACCTGAAATTTTAGTTTGCCAACCTGGAGAATTGTTACCTAATACAACATGTGTATAATTATTTAGATAGAAACTATGATAAGTGCTATGAGTAGTATGTCTGTAAGGGAGTCTAATTAGGAACCTAATTGAGATCAGCATTCAGAGAATGCCTTTTTAAATATGTAACTTTAAAAAATCTGCTCTATTCATAAAAGGTTTGCAGGGAAAAAAGGGCAGATTTGGGCAAGCAGAGAGAACACAAAATGTGAACATCCTGAGATGAAAGAGACTGGTTCATTCATGGTTGGAGTGTGTTGAATGAGCAGGTGAGTGGTATGAGATGAGGTTGGAAAGACAAACAGGGGTCAGCTATGCAAAACCTTGTAAGTTATGACATTCTCCTGAGGACACTTTCTAGCAGTCTGACCTTGGGAAAGTCAGTCTTCCTGAGCCTGTTTTCTGTTTTGTGCATGGGGGTAATAAAACCTCCTCTATGGAAGAAGTCAGTGAGATGATATATCAATATATCATGGACCTAAGTCAGTGCCTGGCACAGAATACATTTTCAAGCCATGGATACTGTTATTCTCTACCCAGTCAAGTCCTACCCAGCCTTTAAGATACAACTCAATACCCTTGTTCTCCATGTGGACTTTCTTGATGAGTCTGGCATGCTCTGATCTTTTTCTTCTCTGAAATCCAATTGCGCCAAGAGTCTTTTTGAGGTTCCACTCTTGTTGCTTCAAACTTATGTTATCTCCTCCAGCATCTTTCTAAGAGATCTTAGGGAAGAACAGTTTTCTGTAGGCTCTGCTCCACCATAGTAATTTGGTTAAATAGCGGGTAACTTGCTTCTGATTGCTCTTCTCATGGCAAGTGTTGGCTTCACAGTATCACTCAGCCTCTTTGGCCACAGGCACACCTTTGTCAGAGAGTTACCTGGGGATAGAGGCACAGTTAGAGAGCTAGGAGGTGAGTAAAAGCTATTTAGCCCATGTGGAGACAGAAGCCAGGATCCTCACCTTGAGCAGCACAAGGAAACAATTGGATGATCTGTCAAGTTATGACACAAGCATTTTGAGGTGTTTGTTATAACTTCATAGTTCATACCACAAGACATTGTTCAGACTTATTTTCTACCTCTTTTATCTTCTGTTCCTTTTTTACTTTCCCCTAGAAGATCTGATAAAGCTGTGCTTACGTTTGCATCTCATTTCTCTATGCTGTCTTTTATGAAGTTGTTTTGTAACAATAACAAGAACAAGGAATAGGGGGGTCAATGATTTAGATTTGTTATTATAGATATTTAATTTGTTAACATAAACAAACTTTCAAGAAGTTCAGTTTCCTGCCTCTCAGTGGAGGAGGAGAAAATTCCCTTATGGCCTACTTGTCACTTGCTCATCCCCAGGCTGTTTCTGAATGCCAAGACCAACCTGTGAGAAATCTTGAAGCTTTACTGGGTCTTATTCTCAGCAGTGCTAGGAGATATATTTCTATATATCTCATACTTTCAGCTACTCGGGGAATTGTCTTTTATGTTAATTAGCATATTTCCAAAGTTTAATGACATATCCAAATGCCTTGAAATGATAATTTACCTCTTTTCCTATCTGCATATAGCAAATATTTTGTACTAAATTGAACGTGAAATGTAGGAACTGGAAAATCATGCAATAGCAAAATTTAAGTTGAATTAGATACATTTAAATTACTTGAAGGAATGATATGATTAACAGTTGTTATCATTAAAGTCACAGTTTTATCTAATATGGCATATGCTTGATAAAGTCAAACAGCTCTTTTTCTTTTCTTTTTTTAAGGTGAAGAGTAAGTTTATTAGCATAGGAAGCTTGTGGGAGATTCAAATGGGCAGGCAAGGGAGAGCAGCCCCAAGAACAGAGAGGGCTACATTTTCATAATCAAAGAAAAAGTGAGGAAGGGAGAAGACCACCTTCTTCCTCAATCTTTGGCAGATGTCAAGTCTCTTTTTTTTTTTTTTGAAATTAATTTACTTTTTACTGAAGGATAATTGCTTTACAGGATTTTATTATTTTCTGTCAAACCTCAACATGAATCAGCCATAGGTATGCATGTATCCCCTCTCGTTTGAACCTCCCTTCCCAAACAGCTCCTTTTCTTCGAGGCATTTTTATTTGCGTTGATTTCTACCTTGAGCAACTCTGAATCCTCAGGGAAGAAACATGAACTGCACATCATCTCAATAAGTCAGCTAGTTTCTGTTTGTTGTATTGGCTGAAATGATGCTGGATTTTCAAGACAGAATCTGAACCAAAGTTATTGAGTGATTGTTCTTCTTAAAAAAGGAATTTGGACTATTTGGAATAAGTGCAAAAAATTAATTCAAAGGGACAGAATGACTTGTGAGAGGAACATAAGGAAAAAGGTGTCTCAAGTTAGTGTTTACATTCTGGGAGAACATTCACATGAGGTGGCTTCTATCTTGAGCAAATGGTGACAGCCTCAGTGAGAAGAGAGAGACTGATTAAGAACTATGCAGAACTCTGATAGCTGTGTTTCTGGATGAGGAATCAGTGCATCTGAGTTTGACTCCCAGATTCACCTAACCAGAGGCAAGTCACTTTATTTTTTTGTAATCTCTGTTTACCCGGGGAATGATTCACATTTTGAGTATGAAAGGAAATAGCAGATATGCAAAAACAAATGGCTCAAATCAGAGCAGGAATCTGAAAGTGTATGGGAAGTTGCAAGGCTGAATTATAATCGAAACTATCTTTCATATAGTACTTTACTACCTATAAAGCACTTTAATGTAATTATCTCCATCTCTAAAACTTCAACTTACTGTCATATTGATATTTTCATGTTTCCTCCATCATAGCTATTTTGAAGGAGAATATAAGCAAAGAATAACTTGGTTGTCATCCCAAATCTACAGGATTTCCTTTTTGTTTGCTTTTCTTTGACAGAGAAATTAAGTTTGGCTGTGGCTATAGCAGAGGAGTGAATTTGGTCACTAACTTACATGGCCATGAATTTCCATTGTCTTTGCCAACCATACCTTTTATTAAAACAAAACCCACTGGCTTATGCTTTATCTATCTTTGGGGACATCCTGATATTTCTTTTGTAGTGCTGAGAGAGAACTACTTGGCCTTTTTATATTTCCAATATCATACTTGCTACCCTCTGGGCATTTAATAATTGTGTGTATCATCATCTCCATTTTTATTAGTAAGAGTCTTCTGTGTGTCACTATATCTTCTCTTAGGTCATGAATAATCTACATTATATATCCTTTTGCTAGAATGACTCTGTTACCCTGCCACAGCCAGGATGTATTTTATGCCTTATCTGGCCTTTCTAAATCCTCATAGGTTTGCTCACATTTATATGATTGAAATTATTCCCTCACTAAAATGCTAGCACCATATCTAATCCATGACTGAATTGTACTGTTAATGTGAATATGTCTGGCATCTGCAATTTCTGATATAGTTTTTAAAAATGTGAGTATCACTTTGCTCCCGATAACCATTTTAGATCTTCTTCGGCAAGGCACATAGCTTTCCTCTATCTGCATGCTAAGTATTTAATAAATCCATTTATTGCCTGCTAAAGTAGTTTTCTTAACAGGAACAACATATCATATTTCCATATGAAGTGCTTATAAAAATAAGATGGAATGAAGTGTTTCCAGAGGAGAATGATTATGGGGTTAAGCTTTTCAAAGCTACAGTATTAATTTATTAAATTATTCCAATATATTCTGAATTGTTAAAATTGCACTGGAAATGTCGGTGACTGGCTGGAACTTGACATGGGAGTGTCTCATCCATACAGCAATTGTATTTCATAAGCTTTTGTTAAAATAGTCATTTTTCATACTTGGAGGGATGAATATCTTCTTAGGGTATTTTTTTTCAATGTATTGCTTTTGACTATGTACTCCTGGATCCAAAAATGTTTCCTTGATGACATAGCATTATGTATTTATTTACAACAGAGCAAATAATTACCATTTTTTGAAGAAAAATAATCTAGCTTGTCTGATTTGGATCTTGAATACAAAGCTCACCAGAAAATGATTTTTTTTTCCCTCTGTAGAAGGACCAGCAACCAGTGAGACCTTTGCAGAACATTCCATTGTTGAAGATATGTGCCAGGTGCTGGTTCTATGAGAGATGCAACAAAGTGTGTGTGAGCCATGGAGTATCACAGACACAGATCTCTCTCTCTCTGGATATTAGAAGAGATTCATAATAGTGATTTGTTTCATCATACCTTGGAACCCCGTAAGTACCATGATCTTAATCATCTTATTTCTGACATCCACACTCACTTCTATACATGTGTTGTTTTCTTTATAAATTTGTATTTCAAGTGCTATAAATTTTAAGGGCTGTTATAGAATTTTGGAAAAAGCTAATGGACTTTAGCAAAATTAATTGTATCTGAGTGATAGAATGGACTTTAAAACTAGGACAAACACAAAATCCAGCAAAGATTTGCAAAGTAGTAATGTTTTGCATCCAAGTCAATAATGTAGCTGATCTCTAGCTCTAGAAAGGACTGGAGAGCACCCAAGGGTTTGGCATGTTTTTGGTGGTGAAAGTTGGGGTAAGGCTCTTAGGTTTTATTCACTATGTGGCTCATGAAAGCTGAAAGATAAGCATGGTGCTGGAAGGGAAAAAGGCTCATTGCTGATATGAAGAGGAAGATATCATTTTAATAGTTGATTTGTTTACTGACATTCTCAGAATTAAATATCTGTACTTAGGAAATCTTGTTTTTTCCCTATTTGTATATTTACTATATTTGTTTTCATGTTAATTTAATTTTTATATCTTCATGGCCTTTAGTAAAACTCTTGAGATCTCCTGGAGACGGGAATGGCAACTCACTTCAGTATTCTTGCCTTGTTAACCCCATGGATGGAGGAGCATAGTGGACTACAGTCCATGGGATTGCAAAGAGTTGGACACAGCTGCACAACTAAGACTTGATCTACACTTATCTTTATCTTGAATAATAATAGGCCATCCTGCTCAGCTCTCCAAAATGGATTCTTGTCTGAACTTAGACTAATGTTTTCATGATGGAGTCTGGTACTAATGATGGTAAGAACCAGAATGAGAGACCCTTGTTGGGAAATTAAAACAAGAAAGATGGAGTTTGGGACTGACAGTTGAGCCCACCTTTTCATCATGGGAATTCTCTAGGGTCTCTTGCCTTGAAATTCAGGGACATATCCATTTTTTTTTTAAAGGAAGGCCATTCCTTACTTGTGGTAAGATGTTCTTGGACTAGAAGCCCAAGTTATCTCCTACACTAAGCTCCAATCTGCACAGAAAAGCCCAGGTTAGACCTTTGGACCAGGGATCTGAACATACTCCACTTAGTCATTTATCACACAATTGTTGGTTGAGTGCCAGGTACTGTTCTAGGTCCAAGGGAAAATGAGACAAGCAGTTCCTGTCTTCACAGACAATAGTAAGTAATTTTACTTTGACCTGCTGCTGCTGTTAAGTCACTTCAGTTGTGTCCAACTCTGTGCAACCCTATAGACGGCAGCCCACCAGGCTCCCCTGTCCCTGGGATTCTCCAGGCAAGAACACTGGAGTGGGTTGCCATTTCCTTCTCCAATGCATGAAAGTGAAAAGTGAAAGTGAAGTTGCTCTTCAGTCATGTTGCACTTCAGTCATGTCCGACCCTCAGCGACCCCATGGACTGCAGCCTTCCAGGCTCTTCTGTCCATGGGATTTTCCAGGCAAGAGTACTGGAGTGGGGTGCCATTGCCTTCTCTGTACTTTGACCTACATATCCTCATTTCAGAGGGACTGGCAAAGAAACACCCAAGGTACCTTTGAGTAAGAATAGCACCACTAACACCCTGCTAGGGAGTCCTGACATTCTCTATTAGGCACTTAGTTTAGCAGATATTTATCAAGTGTTACTTCTGTGCTAGGACCTGTGCTAAGAACTAGAGATCCAGATGAATAAGTCCCTTGAGAGTTATCAGTTTTACCCCTATTAAAACCTATGTGTTATGTGGAATGGAGACTATGTTTACTATCAATTTAGAGCATTTCAACATGAATCAGGTAATTAGATCCTGGCTAATGTTAGGCTCTGATCAAATGATGCATAAGATAAGGTTAAGTTACTTTATTAGCTGTGTGTATATGGCAGGGGAATGGAGTAGGGGTCAGGGAAGATGGCACAGTTCTAAAACTGGCAGGCTTCCTGTCAAACTCAGAAGAGGGAATAGCTTTTAAAAGTATTATCTCTGTGTATTTCTTTTGCAATACCCAGTGCAAATGAAAACGCAAGGCTCCTTGTTCAAAAAGCAGGAAAAAGTGACATTAAAGGTACAAAAAATGTAAAATTTTTCCCCTTTAAAAATATTTTATTACTTATAAAATGTTGTTCAGCTGCTAAGTCATGTCTGATTCTTTGTGACCCCATGGACTGCAGCATGCCAGGCTTCCCTGTCCTTCACTGTCTCTTGGTGAAGTGAGGTGAAGTCGCTCAGTTGTGTCCGACTCTTTGCGACCCCGTGGACTGTAACCTACTAGGCTTCTCCATCCATGGGATTCTCCAGGCAAGAATACTGGAGTGGATTGCCATTTCCTTCTCCAGGGGATCTTCCCGACCCAGGGATCGAACCCGGGTCTCCCGCATTGGAGGCAGACACTTTAACCTCTGAGCCACCAGGGAAGTGTCTCCTAGAGTTTGTTCAAATTCATGTCCATTGAGTTGGTGACGCCATCCAACCATCTCGTCCTCTGTACTCCCTTCTCCTCTTGTCCTCAGTCTAAAAGGAGTCATAGTGATGTGTAAGAATATAACCTTATAAAATGCAAAGAATAATACTTTTGTTATAATTTTATAAATATATAAATGATATTATTAATGTAATGTCTTGCTGGGTCAGAAGACGTCTGTTTCACTTTTCTTCTAGTTCATTTGCTATCAAGTTTATAGTAAGTCTATTTTCAATTTAGATAGCTGAAAGGACCATCAGCTGCTCTTGGCAAATGCAAGATCCCAAATATGTTTTGATATTTTTTTAATTTTGAGAAAGGATACAACTCTTACTGTTAAGAGTATTTTATAGGCTGTGACAACATGGGGATAAGATTGTATTACATTTTTTTCCACATATAAATTTTAGTGCATCTAGAGCTGATGATTCTCATGGAACATGTTTTAAAAAAGATTTAACTCTTCATTACAATAGGTGAGAAAGAGATAGAATGTTGTGTTTAGAAAACTTGTGTTCAACTCCTGACTCCTCTCTTACTGAGTGAAGTGAAGTCACTCAGTCGTGTCCGACTCTTTGCGACCTGAGGGACTGTAGCCTATCAGGCTCCTCCGTCCATGGGATTTTCAAGGCAAGAGTGCTGGAGTGGATTGCCATTTCCTTCTCCAGGGGATCTCCCCAACTCAGGAATAGAACCCGGGTCTCCCGCATTGTAGGCAGACGCTTTGCCAAAAATCACTTGAACTCTGTGACCCTATGTTTCCTTATATGTAAAATGGGAATAATTTAAAATTACACAACTCTTTTTTGTATTAATGAATACTTCTTGAGAACCTACTCTGTATCTGTCACTGTTTTAGGTGCTGGATATACAAGAGTAGTTCCTTTACAGAACTTCATTCTTATAAGGAAACACACAGAATGAACAAAATATTTGAGAAAATATTTACTATATCATAGAGGGTAAGCGCAGGTGGCTGCAACCGGCTGGCGCACTAAGCACTGGCGGCTGCGACCAGCCGGCGCTCTAAGCTCGGCCGAGAGGAGCTACCCCACGTCCGAGGTCAGGGGCAGAAGCCGAGATTGCCAGGCTGTGACGGTGCAGGAATGGCGGAGAGGAGCTACCCCACGTCCGAGGTCAGGGGTGGCAGCCAGGAGGAGCCACCCCGCGTCCAAGGCCAGAGGCGGCGCCCCAGAGGAGCCACCCCGTGTCCGAGGTCAGGGGCGGTGGCCAGGAGGAGCAACCCCACGTCCAAGGAGTGGTGGCTGCCTGGGCGCAGGAGGGCCTAGTGGAGCCATCCCACATTGAAGGTCAGGAAGGGCGGCAGTGAGGAGACACCCCTCATCCAAGGTAAGGAGCAGCAGCTGCGCTTTGCTGGAGCAGCTGTGAAGAGATACCCCACACCCAAGGTAAGAGAAACCCAAGTAAGATGGTAGGTATCACAAGAGGTCATCAGAGGGCAGACACACTGAAACTATACTCACAGGAAACTAGTCAATCTAATCACACTAGGACCACAGCCTTGTCTAACTCATGAAACTGAGACATGCCCGTGGGGTAACTCAAGACGGGCGGGTCATGGTGGAGAGGTCTGACAGAATGTGGTCCACTGGAGAAGGGAATGGCAAGCCACTTCAGTATTCTTGCCTTGAGAACCCCATGAACAGTAGGAAAAGGCAAAATGATAGGACACTGAAAGAGGTACTCCCAGGTTGGTAGGTGCCCAATATGCTACTGGAGATCAGTGGAGAAATAACTCCAGAAAGAATGAAGGGATGGAGCCAAAGCAAAAACAATACCCAGCTGTGGATGTGGCTGGTGACAGAAGCAAGGTCCAATGCTGTAAAGAGCAATATTGCATAGGAACCTGGAATGTCAGGTCCATGAATCAAGGCAAATTGGAAGTGGTCAAACAAGAGATGGCAAGAGTGAACCTCAACATTCTAGGAATCAGCGAACTAAAATGGACTGGAATGGGTGAATTTAACTCAGATGACCATTATATCCACTAGTATGGGCAGGAATCCCTCAGAAGAAATGGAGTAGCCATCATGGTCAACAAAAGAGTCCAAAATGCAGTACTTGGATGCAATCTCAAAATGACAGAATGATCTCTGTTCGTCTCCAAGGCAAACCATTCAATATCACAGTAATCCAAGTCTATGCCACAACCAGTAACACTGAAGAAGCTGAAGTTGAACGGTTTTATGAAGACTTACAAGACCTTTTAGAACTAACACCCCAAAAAGATGTCCTTTTCATTATAGGGGACTGGAATGCAAAAGTAGGAAGTCAAGAAACACCTGGAGTAACAGGCAAATTTGGCCTTGGAATGCAGAATGAAGCAGGGCAAAGACTAATAGAGTTTTGCCAAGAAAACACACTGGTCATAGCAAACACCCTCTTCCAACAACACAAGAGAAGACTCTACACATGGACATCACCAGATGGTCAACACTGAAATCAGATTGATTATATTCTTTGCAGCCAAAGATGGAGAAGCTCTATACAGTCAACAAAAACAAGACCAGGAGCTGACTGTGGCTCAGATCATGAACTCCTTATTACCAAATTCAGACTCAAATTGAAGAAAGTAGGGAAAACCGCTAGACCATTCAGGTATGACCTAAATCAAATCCCTTATGAATATACAGTGGAAGTGAGAAATAGATTTAAGGGCCTAGATCTGATAGATAGAGTGCCTGATGAACTGTGGAATGAGGTTCGGGACATTGTACAAGAGACAGGGATCAATACCATCCCCATGGAAAAGCAATGCAAAAAAGCAAAATGACTCTCTGGGGAGGCCTTAGAAATAGCTGTGAGAAGAAGAGAAATGAAAAGCAAAGGAGAAAAGGAAAGATATAAGCATCTGAATGCAGAGTTCCAAAGAATAGCAAGAAGAGAAAAGAAAGCCTCCTTCAGCGATCAATGCAAAGAAATAGAGGAAAACAATAGATTGGGAAAGACTAGAGATCTCTTCAAGAAAATTGGAGATACCAAGGGAATATTTCATGCAAAGATGGGCTCAATAAAGGACAGAAATGGTATGGACCTAACAGAAGCAGAAGATATTAAGAAGAGGTGGCAAGAATACACAGAAGAACTGTACAAAAAAATCTTCATGACCCGGATAATCACAATGGTGTGATCACTAATCTAGAGCCAGACATCCTGGAATGTGAAGTCAAGTGGGCCTTAGAAAGCATCACTACGAACAAAGCTAGGGGAGGTGATGGAATTCCAGTTGAGCTATTTCAAATCCTGAAAGATGATGCTGTGAAAGTGCTGCACTCAATATGCCAGCAAATTTGGAAAACTCAGCAGTGGCCACAGGACTGGAAAAGGTCAGTTTTCATTCCAATCCCAAAGAAAGGCAATGCCAAAGAATGCTCAAACTACCGCACAATTGCACTCATCTCACATGCTAGTAAAGTAATGCTCAAAATTCTCCAAGCCAGGATTCAGCAATACATGAACCGTGAACTCCCTGATGTTCAAGCTGGTTTTAGAAAAGGCAGAGGAACCAGAGATCAAATTGCCAACATCCGCTGGATCATGGAAAAAGCAAGAGAGTTCCAGAAAAACATCTACTTCTGCTTTATTGACTATGCCAAAGCCTTTGACTGTGTGGCTCACAATAAACTCTGGAAAATTCTGAAAGAGATGGGAATACCAGACCACCTGACCTGCCTCTTGAGAAATCTGTATGCTGGTCAGGAAGCAACATTTAGAACTGGACATGGAACAACAGACTGGTTCCAAATAGGAAAGGAGTGCGTCAAGGCTGTATATTGTCACCCTGCTTATTTAACTTATATGCAGAGTACATCATGAGAAATGCTTGGCTGGAGGAAGCACAAGCTGGAATCAAGATTGCTGGGAGAAATATCAATAACCTCAGATATGCAGATGACACCACCCTTATGGCAGAAAGTGAAGAGGAACTAAAAAGCCTTTTGATGAAAGTGAAAGAGGAGAGTGAAAAACTTGGCTTAAAGCTCAACATTGAGAAAACGAAGATCATGGCTTCTGGTCCCGTCACTTCATGGGAAATAGAAGGGGAAACAGTGGAAACAGAGTCAGACTATTTTTTTGTTCTCCAAAATCACTGCAGATGGTGATTGCCGCCATGAAATTAAAAGATGCTTACCCCTTGGAAGAAAAGTTATGATCAACCTAGATAGCATATTCAAAAGTAGAGACATTACTTTGCCGACTAAGGTCTGTCTAGTCAAGGCTATGGTTTTTCCAGTAGTTATGTATGGATGTGAGAGTTGTACTGTGAAGAAGGCTGAGTGACAAAGAATTGATGCTTTAGAACTGTGGTGTTGGAGAAGACTCTTGAGAGTCCCTTGGACTGCAAGGAGATCCAACCAGTCCATTCTAAAGATCAGCCCTGGGATTTCTTTGGAAGGAATGATGCTAAAGCTGAAGCTCCAGTACTTTGGCCACCTCATGCGATGAGTTGACTCATTGGCAAAGACTTTGATTCTGGGAGGGATTGGGGACAGGAGGAGAAAGGGATGACAGAGGATGAGATGGCTGGATGGCATGACTGACTCGATGGACGCGAGTCTGAGTGAACTCCGAGCGTTGGTGATGGACAGGGAGGCCTGGCGTGCTGCGATTCATGGGGTCACAAAGAGTCGGACACAACTGAGTGACTGAACTGAACTGAGGGGGTAAGTCCTGTGAGGTAAAAAGCGGGAAGGGAAAGAGGATTGGAGTTGGGGGAGGAGGGCCATGTAAAGAACTCAAGTGACCAGGGAAGCCTCCTCTGATGAGGTAGCATTTGAGCAGAGAAGGAAATGGAATCCGCCTGCAATGTGGGAGATCTGTGTGTGATCTCTGGTTTGGGAAGATCCCCCGGAGGAGGGCATGGCAGCCCACTCCAGTATTCTTGCCTGGAGGATCCGCATGGACAGAGGAGCCTTGTGGGCTGTAGTCCATGGGGTTGGAAAGAGTCGGACACGACTGAGTGACTAAGCACAAAGCACAGCACACTGGAGGACGTGAGGGGAGAGGCCATGCGATTCTTGGAAAAAAGCATCCTGAGGAGACAGCACAGCAAGTGAAAAGACCAGAAGGAGGAAGGAAGCCACACAAAAAGGCAGTCTGGTAGATCATAAAGGCCTTATATCTTCCTGTCAAGACTTCGACTTTTATTCTGAGGGCAAGTGAAATTGGGAGCCATAGCCGAGTTTTGAGCAGGGTAGTGGCACACTGTTATTTGAGTTTCCAAAGTATCACTCTGGCTGTTGTGTTGAGAATAAATTAGGGCAGGGAAAGTGTGGAAGGGAGGCTATTAAGGAAGTGGTTGCCTTAATTTGAGCAAGAGATGGTGAGGAATAGTATCAGAAAGGGTGAAAAGTAAGCATACCCTGGGTACATTTTGATGGTAGGGGTGACAGGATTTTCTGACAGACTAGATGTGTGGTATGAGAGAAAGCATGGAGTTGAGGATACTCCACATTTTGGGGCCTGAGGAATAGGAAGCTTCAGTGAGACAGTAAACACAACGTGCTCAGCACAGTGCCTGGCCCATACTTGCTGCCTGATCAATTATTATAACAGATCTAGATGACCCCTAGAATTCATCAGCCTGTATATGCAAAATACATCACATTTAGTATAATAACCTACATACCATTCATTCTTTGCCCCTCTAGCTGGCTCACCAATCAAGCTACCTTCCCTTAAGTTGACATTCAGGGAGAGAGACCCCATTTGATTGTCAGGAACCCTGAATCCTACTTCATTTCTACCACTGGCCTGTTATATGATCCCAGGCAAGCTTCTTCTTGTTCAGCAGCCAAAAGTGTTGATCAACATAGTAGAATCGAATAATCTGCACTATTTAGCTCATAAGATGGTGAGGACGAAGCAATCACTATTTACATGAAAATGTGTTTATTGTCAAAGTGTTAAAGTGACGCCAACTTACTAGGTGGAAATGTTCATTGTAATGGCTATTCCTGTGGAGATTTTAATTTCAGATAGGAAAGGGGCTGTAACTGTTTTGGTTTTCTTAGAAGAACTTGAAGGTACTCTGAGCACTAAACTTTTAGTGCTAAAAAAAATAACCATCTTCCATTTAAGAGTTTCTTATATTCTTTGAAGCCATTTTTAATTTACTTAGCTACTTTTCTTCCTTCAGGTTCAGTGACTGTAAGCCAGATATTCCTTTCCTTAAAGAATCTTCTTGACCCATTTTGTGTCTCTAATTCTGGATGGCAAATAGCTTTCATCCCTTGATGAAATTGGCCAGTTCTAGTCTGTTGATGACTGGATCACTGACTTGAGAATGTTCCTGAGGCCTTTCCTAGGCTCAGTGGAGAAGAACATCCTGATTCATACGCTATGGAGGGAGAAGAGGCTGTGTGCTCTGAATTTGACATCCCTGCTGTAAGGCTTAGCTTGGATTGCTTTTTCACCTTAGAACTCTAGCAGCATGCTGACCCAAGCTAACTGCTCTGGATTTTCTTCTTCTTCTCATTTTTTTTAATGCATTAGAATTTTTTTGCTAGCAACCCTCTTGTGCAAAATCCTTTACCTCTCTAAATTTTTACTACTCTCTGGGGCCACTCCACAGATACAGCCACTTTTAATGGTTTCTTTTGTATTCTTCTAGAAGATTCTTGTGCATATTCAAGCTTGTGTTGATATTCCATTTTTTTAACAGTAATAAGAAAATACTGTAAGTATATTTTCTTATCTACCTCCTCTTTTTTTATCTAACAATTTAGCTTAGTGCTTATTATATAAACACTCGATTGATAGACATTTACATGTTTTATATTTCTATGTGTGTGGTGCTGTGCTAAGTCACTTCAGTCGTATCCTACTGTTTGTAACCCTATGGACTGTAGCCCACCAGGCTCCTCTGTCCATGGATTCTCTAGGCAAGAATACTGGAGTCAGTTGCTTGCCCTCCTCCAGGGAATCTTCCTGACGCAGGGATCAAACCTGAGTTTCTTACATATCCTGCATTGGCAGGCGGGTTCTTTACTACTAGCATCACCTGGAAAGCCCTATATTTCTATATCAACACTCAACTGATAGGTATTTTTATAATCATCTCAATTTCACAAATGAACAAACTGAGATACAGATCAGTTAGGTATCTTGCCCAGGGTAACCCATCTAGTAAGTTGTAAAGCCAGGATCCAAACTAGGTCTGTCTGATTCTGACTCATGCTTAAACACCCAGCTCTACCAATGTTACTGATTAATACTGGGAGTGCTTGAAAAAAACATACTGGAAGTGCTTATATTCCTGAATTTATACCTTGAGAAACCATGGGACATTGAGGTGTGTGCCCAGTCAAACCACAGCCTATAGCTCCATAAGACTTTCCAGCTTCCAAATACTTTCATGCATATAATGTCATTAACTTTTTCATTAATTGAATTTCTCTTTTGTGTCAGGCACTATTTTAGGCCTGAACATGAAATGATGATTAAGACAGTATCCCTGTTCTCAAGGCACTCGTAATGAGGTGATTGAAACAGACTTGTAAATAGAAGTTCACAATGCCGAACAATAGAGTATTCTGTAATAGTTCTTTAGACTTTTCTCCAGCATGATGTGTATTAGTGGTTGGTCAGTTATTTTAAAATGGATTAAATTGGAGGATGATAAGAAATGCTATATACATGCCTGAAATCTTTTGTTAGGATTTAAATATGTAAGTTTATACACTTGCCCATGTTTTGATGCAGGTCTAAGGTCTTTTCCCTGAATATGGGTCAGCTGAGTGATTTCCCTCCTGTTTCTTGACCACATTCATGACATTTTACTAATGATTTGCAGTGTCAGTTTCTTTAAACTGTACCATAAAATTAAATTTTAAAAATATACAAAGCAATCATAGCACAGAATCCTAGATTTTAATGATTTTTCACAAATACTTTAGATTTGCCTCTCCCACTCTTCACTTGACAGCAGTTTTTTTTTTTTTTTAAATGAGGTCCCTTCTAAAGCAATCATTTCAGTTTCATAGAAATAGCAACTCTTTATACTCTCTTTTTTTGGGGGGGTTATATAATATTTTAACTAAATTATGGAATAATAATACACCAGGCATAAACAGGTGTGGGAACAAACCAGAGTGATTTTCCTTACACAGATAACACATTCAGTAGGAGCAAAAGTGAGCAGTCACTCCACTGTGCTTCAGTGTTGCCTCATGAGTGGCTTGGGTTCAAATCTCAACCCAGCAACTTGCATATTATGTGATTGTGGACAATTTACTTCATTCTCTCTGCCCCAGTTTTCTCATCAACTAAATGGGGTAATAGTAGTGTTATTGTGAGGACTATATGAGTACTAGTAGAATGCTTGGAACAGTAACATATAAATTTTAGCTATTATTGCTATTTTTCAGATAGTAACCTATCAGCTGTGAATTTCCTGAGGGTACTAGACAGAATTTTCTGCAGAGGATAGGGAGCATTTCAGTTGTTTGGGCAAGTTACTTAGAGTTTGATTAGCTTAAGTTTATCATCAAGATAGGGATGAATTCTGCTTCTATGGATTGAAAAAGGCTCTACAGCAGTGGTTCTAAAGGCTGTACATTAAAATCACCTTGAGGGGCTTTAAGAATGTTCTAATACTCATGCCCCACACTAAACCAGTCAATTCAAGATCTCTGGGAGTGGATTCAGCTGCTCAGGTGATTTGATGTGCAGCTGTGGGAACCATTGCTTTATAGGGAGATGTGATAGTCTCAACTGCTGAAAGATGAGTGAAATTTCAACAGAGATGCTGGCAACAACTTCGAGGTAGGTAACATGGATGCTTTTATCTTCATGTTTTTGGATTAAGGATCAGAGATTTTGAGAGTCTAAGCTCACAAGGTGTCAGAGCAGAAAAAAGCACTTAGGTCTTCTAACATCAGCTTCAGTGGTCTTTCTACAACTCCAGGCTGACAAAACTAAGAAAGATCAAAGCAAATAATGAGTCCAAATAAATCTGCTGTATCTTTTCTAAGTAAAAATTGTCACATAATGTTTTGTGGAGTTTTGAAGAGAAATAATAATCTGAACGTTTTTATGCAGATAAAGTTTACATTTGTATTTCTTCCCAAGGGAAATGTTTTCTACTATCTGAGTTATAAATACAGCATTTTTTTCCCTTGGGGCAAGTGTTTTATGGCACAAATGTGATTAGAGGCTTAATGTTTAGTAAGCCTTGAGAGATTTGCTGTTTATTTTTTAATTTGTTAGTAATGCTCAGTAAAAATTTTCTTCCTCTTTCCTGTTACTTTACCTAATGTACATAAAATACAGTAAATAATATCATATGTGAAACCCAGCTAGACCAGAAGCATATAAACTGAATAGCTTAGTGGTTTATTGAAACAACTTACCCCACTACTATGCACACACATGCACAGTTTCTAAATATAAAATACTCTATAGCTAACTGAACTGGAGTAATTTAAAAAAAAAAGCTAATCAGATTAAATAGAGAATATTTCCAAAGCCTACACAAATCATATTGCACCAAGACTTGATGTAAGGATTTTCTCTGTTTATAGACATAGCATTTTATGTTTCCACAATAACAGACCAAAATAACAAGGTTTAATCAAGTGTTTGAAATAAGTAATTTCTTTGTGGTGATTTCATAATGGGAAATTCAGCTCTTTTTTTCCTGGAATTTAAAAATATTGATTAATTTTCAAAAGGCTTCTGAAGTAGAATTACAACTTTAAAAAGGCTAAAAGTGTAACTTTGCTCAATGGTGATGAAAGCTTGCTAGCCTTTCAAGGAATTGGACTGAATAAGAACAGAGTGAATGTGAAGACTTTAATGTGAAGTATCGCTACAAGTAATGACTTGAAAAATTCACTTGGTTAGTGTATTAGTTTCCAGTGGCTGCTATAACAAATTAGGTGGCTTTAAACAATAGAAATTTATTTCCTCACAGCTCTGGAGGTTCAAAGGCTTAAATCGTGGTGTCTGCAGGGCCACACCCTCTGAGTCTCCTTAGGAATTGATTCCTTTAATCTTCCAGCTTCTGGTGGCTCCAGACATTCCTTGGCTGTGGCAACATCACTCCAATCTCTGTCTCTGTTTTTATATTATCTCTTCCTCTGTATGTTTGTGTCTTCTCTTGTTCTGTTTCTTATGAGGACACTTGTCATTGGATTTGGGCCCACATGGATAATCCAAGATGATTTCATCTCAAGATCCTTAACTTCATTACATCTAGAAGACCATTTTTTTTTTTTCCCAAAGAAGGTAACATGCACAGTTTCCAGGTATTTCAATGTGGACATATCTTTTGGGAGGTCGCTCCATTTTCAGTGGAGTTCAGTCTGTATTATGTGCTCAGAAACATTTAAAACAATTAGGAGAAGCACATATTTACCTCAATATCTTATTTATATATTGAAAACTTGGGTGTAGCTTGTTTAACCCATGTTTGGCCAAAATACAACATTTAACCAATCAGCTTCCACATCCTTAAGGTTTGCCAGTAACCAGTATAAATCTCATTTCTTGACATTCTAATAAATGGAAAATTAGAGGTCAGGACATAATTGAAATCTTTTATGAGATTACATAAATGCTTCTTCCTCTTTTTTTTTTTTGTTTGCTAGTAGTTCAGAACTTTATAAACATGAATAATACCACTAGAAAGCAGGCATTCCTATAACTCAAAATCAAAGCATTGATAAATGTAGCTGCTTAGTTGCATTGTGCCATTTTCAAATGCTGCTTGTAAGTTGAGCTTCCCTTGTGGCTCAGCTGGTAAAGAATCCACCTGCAGTGTGGGAGACCTGGGTTTGATCCTTGGGTTGGAAAGATCCCCTGGAGAAGGGAAAGGCTCCCCACTCCAGCATTCTGGCCAGGAGAATTCCATGGACTGCATAGTGCATGGGGTCATAAAAAGTCAGATACAACTCAGCAACTTTCACTTACTTACTTATTTGTAAGTTCAGTTCAGTCGCTCAGTCATGTCTGACTCTTTGTAACCCCATGGATGGCAGCACGCCAGGCTTCCCCGTCCATCACCAGCTCACAGAGCCTACTCAAACTCATGTCCTTTGCATCGGTGATGCCATCCAATCATCTCATCCTCTGTTGTCCCCTTCTCCTCCTGCCTCAATCTTTCCCAGCATCAGGGTCTTTTACAATGAGTTGGTTCTTCATATCAGGTGGCCAAAGTATTGGAGTTTTGGCTTCAGTATCAGTCCTTCCAGTGAATATTCAGGACTGATTTCCTTTAGGGTTGACAGGTTGGATCTCCTTGCAATCCAAGGGACTCTCAAGAGTCTTCTCCAACACCACAGTTCAAAAGCATCAATTCTTTGGCGCTCGGCTTTCTTTATAGTCCAACTCTCACATTCATGCATGACTACTGGAGAAACCATCTTTGCCTAGACAGACCTCTGTTGGTAATATCTCTGCTTTTTAATATGCTGTCTAGATTGTAAGTTGTAAGTTACTGAGTTGTTTAAGGATCAAATGAGGTGATGCATTTTAAGTTGTTTATAAATTGTATTGTGCTAGTGTAGAGAATTACTTTGCTATTTGCAAGGGAGATAGTAACAAGTGTGGTATGATTAGTCACTATCAAAATATGTTGGCTAAATAGAAAGTAAGGACATTTTTATTCAACACATCAAACAGGTTTGCACTTAGTTGGGGTGGTCATGCAAGTTTAGTGTCTGCTTTTAAATCAGTTTAACAGGTTATTGCCAGGGTCCAGCCCCGGTGGATCCAGGGAATTCGAAGGTGGGGATGGAGTCGGCGTCCTGGAAAAAACTTATTTAATTATAGATATAGAGGGAGATTAGAAACAGATAGTGTAGTAGGAGAATTAGTGGAGAAAAGAGGCTGAATAACTGGTTTACATAGAATACCAATCACCACCTACGTAGGCCACAGGCGTCTTTCCATTCTCCCAAAGGAGAGGAGGCACTGAGGCCTCCCCGGTCCGATCTCAGACGCCCAGGCAGAATTAGCAGGCTTGGTGAGTACCCACATTTCAGATGGTAATTCAGCCAGGAAAGTGGGGAGCGAGAAAGAAACGACACGGGGGAGTCAGTCTTTCCAGAAACTGATTCGATTTCTTTATTTTTCAGGTTTGTTTATATACCTTTTTGTTATACATAGGGATGAATACAGAGTTACGCGGGGGTCAGCAGACCTGACCCTTGTCACAATCACGTGCTTCATATAAAAATATACAAAGGTCTTATGAGTTTCATCATCTTTTGGCCATGAGGTCTGCTGACATTTTATGGCCCTTTCTGATACTGGTCAGTTAACCAGAAAACTTATTTTTCCAGGGGTGATTTTTTCTTAAATCAGGCGCCACCCTCCAAATGAAGTTGCGTTCCTATAGGGTGAGGGTGTAGTGAGTGACAATCAAGAAAGGAATTTACTTAACCTAAGGTTTAACATGATTAATCTTAAAGGTTAATACTTATTTCTCCTATATGCTAGTTGTATTCATTATAAGGACAGGGATATGGAGATTTAGCAGCAAGTATTGGCTCAACAAATGTAAACCCTTCACCAATGTTCCCCTTAAGATCTATTTTGTTTTAAGATAGTGACAAAGTTACATTTTTGCATAGCAAGGACACAGTGATTTATAGTGATTTATAACAAAGTACAGTGATCTATAACAAAAGAGAAGATTCATTAACTCAAAAAGTCTAGCATTGCTAACATCAAAAAACTACTATATTTCCTTTTCTATATTCCAAATACATTGATTAATATATTCCCAGGTGCCTAAGGATATGGAGGCCTGATGGCAATCATTGACTCATCAATGAAAAAAGCCCTATGCTAATACTCCAAACTCTCTGTGCTGTTTATGGCTGAGAGGCTGTCACACAAGCTAGTCTGTCAGCAGAGAGGTTTGACCTGAGACATCCTTGTCACACCCAGGGCAGGGAATCAGCAGTAATTATTGGCAGGATAAATGAAAAAACCCTTCACCAATATACTTCCTACTAATACTATACTAATAATCTTCTAACTTCTAAAAAGAGTCTGTATTTAGAAAGTTTTAAAACATCCCGTGCCTCTCACAGTTGGGAGGCTGTAAACAATCACATGCAGCCGGATGAGCCTGATCAGGCAGGCCAGAGAACCTTCAGAGTTCATAAATTGAAACACTCTTGTCACACCCAGGAATTTTTATTAACTGGAGCTGCAAGTTAACTCCTTCTCTGAGAGAAATGGTTATGGGGGAGAGCTCCCCATAAAGTACTCTGGTTTTGGGGTAGATGCTCGGGAACAGGGGGTTTCCTGAGGCTTGATCACGCCTTTGCGTATGCCAAGCTTCCTTCCTCATGGCCTTTGCCATGGGCGGAGTTCCTCACGCTGGCTCCCAACAGGTTATATCCATTGTTAAGAATGAATTGAGTTTGCATCAGAGACAAGCTCCTTGTATAGGAAGTAGCTGAGTCAGCAGGGTGAATTCCTTCTTGCTTGATTTTGTTCACTGATAAGAATTGATTTGAGATGTAAAAATAGATGAAAATCTCAGAGGAAATGATTATAAAATGAGGGACTGTGAGACCCCAGGGAAATAAGAAGCTGTCAGCAAGATTAAGGAATAACTTTGAAGGAACTTCTCAGATTTGAGACATATAGTTGTAAAGATTCAGTAGTAAGAAAAGTCATAGCCAATGTAGTAATTCAAAGTAAAATTTCCAACTTAAAACAATCAAATCCCATTCCTCTCCCCTCCAAGTAAATCTTACCTGGAAGTACACTATATCAAACGGATTAAAGTGTAGCTGCCTGAATTGCACTTTATGAAGTTGGGGCACAGAGATGAGTGACACTCCAGGCTCGAACTTTCATTTCATTTTACTCACAGTTACATTCCTAATGCCTAATGCAATGCCTAAAACTCAATATGTACATGTGTTGATGAATGAATGGATGGCAGGGAAGCTAAGACAAGCTAGTTAGGTGTCAACATCTCTGACAGCAGTGAAGCCAGGAAAGATACATTTTCTACCATCTCAGTATTTATCATCAGTACTATCATTCACAGAGAACACTGCATTTCAGTACCTGACACAGTCCTTGGAACATACTAGGTTTCAATAAATGTTTGTAAAATAAATGGTTCTCAGAAAATGTTAGTTGAATGAATAAATGAAGTGAAATGATTGAATGAATAAATGAGTGTCATGTGATAGTAATAAAATGAGAGGTTCAATTTTTGGCTTAAAATAATTTAAAAGATAGCTAAAACAAAACTTCATGAAGAATTCTAGTGGAAACCTCCTAGGTGTCCTTGGAAAAACTCAGGGCTCTATTAAACGTAAGTTTCACCTTGTTTATACCAATTCCCCAGAATTGCAACGTCATAAAACACTGGAGCCAACAGTGGTGCTAAAGCCACCTTCACTCTGTACAAATCTCTAACTTACAGTTATCCCCAGGAGACACTGAGTGCTCCAAATGCGGACAGTTCCAAAAGAAGTATGGCCAGTTTGAAAGAATTGTGTGTCTTTAGGAAACATACACGATCTTTATTTAAGAAGCAGTATAAATTACAGTTGCTTGAAGGAAACCCTACCTTGCACCTTAGCTAGATGTGTAAGCAATTTAACATTTAATCTATGGTGTGTATTGCAGCAAGCCATTGCCTAAAGATGAGAGCAGATCGGTTTGCTAACTAGTCATCCAGAACATCACCAGACCAAAGCACCAAAGCCTTATTACATAGTGATTTTGTACAGAATTTCCAGAAATCCAAAAAAAAAAAAAAAAAAAAAAAGAGCAACCAATTGTGGCTCTCTGTGCATGTGTATGTTCTGGGGGCAGGGGGTGATCTGGGCAGCAACAATCCTTGGAGCTTCACCTGCTGAATTTGCTTCCTGAGTTTCCATATGTGAGAGCATCAGAAGGGCTTAATTAACTGCTTCAGTGGGTGAACTTGGCTCTGGGGAGAGTGAGCCAACCTGTCCTCAAAGTGAGAATCTGCAGCTGACTGGCTCTGGGGTGGCTTCCAGGTGGTCTATAGATGGGTTCAGAATGAAAACCATGCAAACCTAGGGTTGTTTCTTTTGCTAATTATATTTTTTCAAAATAAGAAAAATTTTACATATGTATACATGGTTGTCATAAAAAGTACAACTAATATAAAATTATACATCATAAACAATGAAAATGTCCTTTCATCAACTATAATCATCAACCCTACCAAAGCTGCCCCCCACATCCTACTTTCTTGACCAGAGGTAATCACTGATGCCTACTTGGAATTATGTTATGTGTCCTCTCAGACCATTTTCTATTTATATGCAAGCATAGCAAGGGCTGAATGTTCATGTTCCCCCCAAATTTACATGTTGAAGCCCTAATCTCCAATGTGATGGTAATTGGTACCTCCAATTACCTTTGGGAGGTAATTAGGTCATGTCAGTAGAACCTTCATGAATAGGAATAGTGCCCTTATAAGAAGAAACATGAGAGAGATGATCCCTTTCAGTCATAAAAAGATACAGAGAAAAGGTGGTAGTCTACAAATCAGGAACAAGACTCTCACCGAACACTGAAGCCAACAACCCTTTGATCTTGGATTTCTCAGCCTCCAGAACTGTGAGAAATAAATTTCTGTTGTTGAAGCCACCCATTCTATAGTATTTGTTATAGCAGCTGGAACTGACTTAAGCATACATATACATATTTTTGAAACACATACATAGGAACTATATGTGTTTCACTATGATATACTTTTTTTCACTTAACAGTATGTTGGACATATTTCTAGCTGAGTAATTTTTTAAAAAATTGGTAGCTTCAATGAATAATACTTTGGTGTATTTCCTTCCAGGGCTTTTTTTTTTCTGTACATATATATGCATGTTTCCCACTCCAGTACTCTTCCCTGGCAAATCCCATGGATGGAGGAGCCTGGTGGGCTGCAGTCTGTGGGGTCACTAGGAGTCAGACACGACTGAGTGACTTCACTTTCATGCATTGGAGGAGGAAATGGCAACCCACTCCAAGGTTCTTGCCTGGAGAATCCCAGGGACGGTGGAGCCTGGTGGGCTGCCGTCTATGGGGTCGCACGGAGTTGGACACGACTGAAGTGACTTAGCAGCAGCAGCAGCAGCATATGCATATTTGGTTGGTTTTGGTTATTTTTATATAAATAGGTTCATGCTCTATGCATTGTTATATTATCATGTTTTCCCCCTTATTAGCATATATGAAGATCAGTTCATGTCAATACATATAGGTCTTCCTCACTCTTTTAAACTGCTGTTTCAACTGTGTTAGCAAAACAAGGATAGCTTATTTTGCCATTCCTTTACTGATAGACATTTAGGTTGTTTTCCCAGGGTGTTTTTGGTGGTTATTTTTGTTTTATTTGATTATAAACCATACTGTAATGAATCATACATCTCTGTCTTTTTGTGTCCAAGTGATATTATTTCCATGGGTGCAATTCATAGGTCAAAGGATTCTCACATTTTAAATCTTAAGAGATACTGTCAAGTTCTCCAAATGGCCTTTTTCCTCACATCCTTGCTAGGACTTACTATTGCTAGACTTCTTATTTATTGCAAATCTGACAGGAGAAACATGTCATTATTATTTTAATTTGTATTTTCCTGATTACTAATGAAGTTTGCCCGTTGCTTTTTAAAAATTTGTATTTTCCATTCTGTGTCATTCTGCCTCCTGATTATTCTCTGTGAGTGCATGCATGCTACATTGCTTCAGTTGTGTCCAACTCTTTGCAATGCCATGGACTGTAGCCTGCCAGGCTCCTCTGTCCATGGTATTCTTTAGGCAAGAACACTGGAGTAGGTTTCCATGTCCTTCTCCAGGGGATCTTCCTGACCCAAGGAATGAGCATGCATCTCTTATGTCTCCTGCATTGGTAGGTGGGTACTTTACCACTAATACCATCTGGGAAACTCATTCCCTCTTCTAGTTTCTTCCAGATCTGGGCCATCCTACACAGTGCTACTTACTCATTGAGTTTTCCTAAAGCCATTTCTTATTACTATACTTACCTGATCAAAAAACTTTACTTCAATCTACCAGGTATTTATTTCCTTCCTGTTGTGAGCCATGGCCTGTGCTAAGCAGGGAGGGGCAGTGATGGTTCACTACCCCCCATCTATTTGGTGGTACAGGAAGCTCTTCTCTCGCCTCTCTCCACCCCTCACCTGAATTGTGCAACTAGCCCCCAAGTTCAGAACCTTTGAAAGGCCTTTTAAAATAACTTTGGAATAATTGCCTCTACACTTGAACTCTGTGCAATCCAAGCTCATTTTTGCTTAGGTGTGAAATGCATGGCTATATCCAACAAAATGAGAATGATTCAGAAATTTTCTCTTAATTCAGTATTTGCAGAAAAGCAGTTATGACTCTCTGACACTCTTAGCATAATGTTGGGGCACAATACTC
This sequence comes from Ovis aries, assembly GCF_016772045.2. Taxonomy (NCBI): domain Eukaryota; kingdom Metazoa; phylum Chordata; class Mammalia; order Artiodactyla; family Bovidae; genus Ovis; species Ovis aries. Next base: position 94,456,654 of record NC_056080.1, on the reverse strand, counting down.
ATTCCCCACTCACTTGCTGATTGCTGCTCCCCTCCAAGCTAGCATTTCAGCCTCCCTTCAGTGGGACTCTTATCTCATACCAATATCACTCAGTTAGATCACAAATTGAAGAATGCCCTGTTGACCTTGTGAAAATCTGTTGGATGGGCTATCTCTGGCTATACCAGTATCCAAGTCCTGCACACGGCTAAAATTTTGGAATCCTTCATTTTGGTCTCAGAGAGAATCACAGGTCTTTTGTTAGCTGTATAGTTGCCTCTTTCCCTGCCCCTTCCCCCCCACCCCAACCCCAAAAGACTTTTGAACTGTCATTAGAGTGCATTGTTCAGAAATAGTAATGGAAACAATATTGCTTTTTAAGAGTGAAGTTTTAAAGTTTGTTATGTTCTGCCACTTCTAATTCTAGAAAAGGATTAGTGCTAATCACTTCTTTTTAATATCCAATAAAGCATCTTAAGTGATAATGTTGATGATATGTAGTCTGAACTAAGGGTGGGGAAAACTTCAATGGGTATGCTCCACAGTAATTGGTATTTCATAAGTTTCATTTGTGCCTTTGTGACAGAGGTAGTGAGATTTGTTGAAGAGATAAAAGCTCAAAGAAATGGAATTGGCACTTGGCTTTCCAGCTGTCTCTTTTGAAGTATACTTCAGAAGTTTTAATAGGTGGAAACCGTCTGAATTTAGATACTATTTTCTGTAAGCTTACCGACACAGTCCTTTTTTGATGTGGTATAGAGATGCTTGTAGCTGGAGTTCAATAGTCATTGTTGCCAACAACTGAAGTTTGTTTCACAAACCCACTTATTTTGTGTATTGGTTGGAGGATAGGCAGCGCCAAAAAAGTACAGTTCTCTGGTGCTCAGCAACCACTGAAGGTGGTAATTAATGAAAAAAAGAATCTAGATGGACCAAAATGAATTGCACTCATTTCTCAAATCGTGCACCAGGATATTTATACACAACTGCTCAGACCAAGCTGGCAATGCATTATATTCTGTTTTCTTTGCAAACAAAGCTTCAGATTTCTACAACAAAAAGTGTAAGACCTCAGTGATAAGAATTAATTTGAACTCAGAAGATTTAAGGCTTAATTAGGATTCTGATCCAAGACAGCAGCCTGTGTGAACTGCTGTTGCTAAACTGTACTGTGTAAACACTGCATACTGATGGAGTGTGCTTGTCAACTCAACTGGCATTTCAGTGCAGTAAGCTTATCTTTCTGTCAGCCAAGTGCATCATGGGAAAAGATCAGCATCTCAAAAGAGTGTGATCTGCATGTGTAAAGAGAGGGGGAAAAATCTCAAAGAAAAGGAGCTTTTGCATGTATTTCAATTGTTCAAAGGTTAAAAATAATGTCTTCTAACAATGTGCATTTTGGCTCAAGGATAGCAAGGGTTTTCTTTCTAAGAACTGGAAGATAAACATGTTTTTTAAAAAGAAATTTGAGTCATAGTATCTTGTAACCCTTAGCTAAGTGAAGCATGCCACAGTAAGACCACAGAAAATGAAAAGAATTTAACAGTGTTTTGAGTTTTGAGCTTTTCTCTAATCCCTCCTGTGGAAATCATTGTTTTCTCAAATCTGCTATTTCAGCCAATTTATCTAAATCAAGAGGCATTAAAAAAAAATAAGCAGCAGCAGAAATTCCCTGGTGGTCCAGTGGTTAGGGCTCCCATGCTTCTACTGCTGGGGGCCTGGGTTCGCTCCCTGGTTGGTGACGATTCTGTAAGCCGAGCCACTTGGCCAAACACAAGGGCAACAAAACAAAACAAACAAAAAGATAAGCAGCAACGTAGCATAGGCAATGTGAAGAATAGGAGTTGGCTTGTGTAGACAAGTTTCAAATCCTGACTCTGCCTTTGAATCACCTTGAGCAAGTCACTTTATCTCTGCACCAGAGTTTCTTATCAAATATTGACATAGAAAACTATGTCCTATTGATTTGAGCATTAAATGCAATAATGCATGTGAAAGTCCTGGCACTTAATAAGTGATTAAGAAACACTGAATAATTTGAGACAACTGATATTTGAAAAAGTTTATCTTCTCAATGACATTCTAGGGTTATTGTGATGTCTCTGCTCTATTTTAGATGGACTTGTTTTATATCCTTCTAAGACTGTCCCTGAGATTCTTTGTTCTCAGCTCTACAGTATGCACAGGGATTTTTAATAAGTGGTTTTTGCTTGCCTCTGCTAAGCAAACAAGAACAAGTTTCTCCTTCCTACTTATCCTCTGATCCTTTCACCAGTATTTTCCTCAATGACATTTGTCTGTCAGGTTCAGAGATTGTCTGTTGCAGACAATTTTGGCCAGAGTTCTTCATGGTTATCTGTGAGGGAGCTATTTCAGTATAAGCACTGAGGAAGAGAAGAAGGAGCCGGTACATGGAATGAGGCAAAGAGAGAAAGGGGTAATAATAGTTAACACTTACTACAATTATTGAATGGTTAGTACATGCAAATGAAGAATTTGAGGCTTAAAGAAGTAAGTAAACTATCCAAAGTCATACTCAGAGAGATCCACAATCTTTTGTCTAAAGTCAGATATGTTTCAAGATTCAGATATTGTTGGATTGGATTTTTAGAAAGATATATGTCATATATTATATAAGATTAGCAACAGGATCGGTAGTAACACCACATAGTCAAATACTTTTAATATTTATGCATTAAAAATATGAATATTCCCACCTAATGAGATAAAGACTATAGGTAGATCCATATTTGTCCAGATAAAGTCACGTGTTGCTCCCAAATAAGTTACAAAACATCTTTATTTTTCAAAACCTTTTAGCTTTTGTAATTTTAGGTAAGGATTTGCAGGCTTGTGGTAGACAATAGAGAACAGTGAGAACCCAGATGTGTCAGACTCCAGAGATGGGCCACTTCCTTGTTCTATCAACTGCACATTGCTGCTGAACAAGGTGTTGTGAATTTAAGAGCCCAGCAATGCAAATGCTTTATCTTAAGGTTCTGGCAATTGGAAGTCTAAAATGGATCTCCCATCTTCCTAAATTCCATATATATGTGTTAGTATACTGTATTGGTGTTTTTCTTTCTGGCTTACTTCACTCTGTATAATCGGCTCCAGTTTCATCCATCTCATCAGAACTGATTCAAATGAATTCTTTTTAACGGCTGAGTAATACTCCATTGTGTATATGTACCACAGCTTTCTTATCCATTCATCTGCTGATGGACATCTAGGTTGTTTCCATGTCCTGGCTATTATAAACAGTGCTGCGATGAACATTGGGGTACATGTGTCTCTTTCCATTCTGGTTTCCTTGGTGTGTATGCCCAGCTGTGGGATTGCTGGGTCATAAGGTAGTTCTATTTGCAATTTTTAAAGGAATCTCCACACTGTTCTCCATAGTGGCTGTACTAGTTTGCATTCCCAACAACAGTGTAGGAGGGTTCCCTTTTCTCCACACCCTCTCCAGCATTTATTGCTTGCAGATTTTTGGATCGCAGCCATTCTGACTGGTGTGAAGTGGTACCTCATTGTGGTCTTGATTTGCATTTCTCTAATAATGAGTGATGTTGAGCATCTTTTCATGTGTTTGTTAGCCATCCGTATGTCTTCTTTGGAGAAATGTCTATTTAGTTCTTTGGCCCATTTTTTGATTGGGTCGTTTATTTTTCTGGAATTGAGCTGCAGAAGTTGCTTGTATATTTTTGAGATTAGTTGTTTGTCAGTTGCTTCATTTGCTGTTATTTTCTCCCATTCTGAAGGCTGTCTTTTCACCTTGCTTATATTTTCCTTTGTTGTGCAGAAGCTTTTAATTTTAATTAGATCCCATTTGTTTATTTTTGCTTTTATTTCCAGAATTCTGGGAGGTGGATCATAGAGGATCCTGCTGTGATTTATGTCTGAGAGTGTTTTGCCTATGTTCTCCTCTAGGAGTTTTATAGTTTCTGATCTTACATTTAGATCTTTAATCCATTTTGAGTTTATTTTGTATGCAAGACAGGGAAAGAGACACAGATGTGTATAACGGACTTTTGGACTCAGAGGGAGAGGGAGAGGGTGGGATGATTTGGGAGAATGACATTCTAACATGTATACTATCATGTAAGAATTGAATCGCCAGTCTATGTCTGACGCAGGATGCAGCATGCTTGGGGCTGGTGCATGGGGATGACCCAGAGAGATGTTATGGGGAGGGAGGTGGGAGGGGGGTTCATGTTTGGGAACGCATGTAAGAATTAAAGATATTAAAATTAAAAAAAATAAAAAAATAAAATGTGGAAAAAAAATAAAATAAAATGGATCTCCCTTGGCTGAAATCATGGTGTCAGTAGGAATATGTTTCTTTTGGAGACCAAGGGATGATGTGTTTCCTTCCCTCGTACAGTAACTTGAAACTGCTCACATTCCTTGGCTCATAGTACCCTTTCCTATCTTTAAAGCCAGCACTAGCAGGTTAAGTTCTTGTTACATCACATCACTTTGATTTTCTCTTCTACTATTCTTTCTCATGTTTAAAGAGCCCTTGTGAAGGTCAGGAATGGCGGCAGTAAGGAGATACCGCTAGTCCAAGGTAAGGAGCAGTGGCTGTGCTTTGCTGGACCAGCTGTGAAGAGATACCCCACGCCCAAGGTAAGAGAAACCCAAATAAGATAGTAGGTGTTGCAAGAGGGCATCAGAGGACAGACACACTGAAACCATAATCACAGAAAACTAGTCAATCTAATCACACTAGGACCACAGCCTTGTCTAACTCAATAAAACCAAGCCACGCCTGCAGGGCAACCAAAGACAGGCGGGTCATGGTGGAGAGGTCTGACAGAACGTGGTCCACTGGAGAAGGGAATGGCAAGCCACTTTAGTATTCTTGCCTTGAGAACCCCATGAACAGTAGGAAAAGGCAATATGATAGGATACCAAAAGAGGAACTCCCTAGGTCATTAGGTGCCCAATATGCTACTGGAGAGCAGTGGAGAAATAACTCCAGAAAGAATGAAGGGATGGAGCCAAAGCAAAAACAATACCCAGCTGTGGATGTGGCTGGTGACAGAAGCAAGATCCGATGCTGGAAAGAGCAATATTGCATAGGAACCTGGAATGTCAGGTCCATGAATCAAGGCAAATTGGAAGTGGTCAAACAAGAGATGGCAAGGGTGAACATCGACATTCTAGGAATCAGTGAACTAAAATGGACTGGAAAGGATGAATTTAACTCAGATGACCATTACATCTACTACTGCGGGCAGGAATCCCTCAAAAGAAATGGAGTAGCCATCATGGTCAACAAAAGAGTCCAAAATGCAGTACTTGGATCTAATCTCAAAAATGACAGAATGATCTCTGTTCATCTCCAAGGCAAACCATTCAATATCACAGTAATCCAAGTCTATGCCACAACCAGTAACACTGAAGAAGCTGAAGTTGAACAGTTTTATGAAGACCTACAAGACCTTTTAGAACTAACACCCCCAAAAAATGTCCTTTTCATTATAGGGGACTGGAATGCAAAAGTAGGAAGTCAAGAAACACCTGGAGTAACAGGCAAATTTGGCCTTGGAATGCAGAATGAAGCAGGGCAAAGACTAATAGAGTTTTGCCAAGAAAACACACTGGTCATAGCAAACACCCTCTTCCAACAACACAAGAGAAGACTCTACACATGGACGTCACCAGATGGTCAACACCGAAATCAGATTGATTATATTCTTTGCAGCCAAAGATGGAGAAGCTCTATACAGTCAACAAAAACAAGACCAGGAGCTGACTGTGACTCAGATCATGAACTCCTTATTACCAAATTCAGACTTATATTGAAGAAAGTAGGGAAAACTGCTAGACCATTCAGGTATGACCTAAATCAAATCCCTTATGAATATACAGTGGAAGTGAGAAATAGATCTAAGGGCCTAGATCTGATAGATAGAGTGCCTGATGAACTATGGAATGAGGTTCGTGACATTGTACAGGAGACAGGGATCAAGAACATCCGCATGGAAAAGAAATGCAAAAAAGCAAAATGGCTGTCTGGGGAGGCTTTAGAAATAGCTGTGAAAAGAAGAGAAACGAAAAGCAAAGGAGAAAAGGAAAGATACAAGCATCTGAATGCAGAGTTCCAAAGAATAGCAAGAAGAGATAAGAAAGCCTCCTTCAGCGATCAATGCAAAGAAATAGAGGAAAACAACAGAATGGGAAAGACTAGAGATCTCTGCAAGAAAATTAGAGATATCAAGGGAACATTTCATGCAAAGATGGGCTCGATAAAGGACAGAAATGGTATGGACCTAACAGAAGCAGAAGATATTAAGAAGAGGTGGCAAGAATACACAGAAGAACTATGCAAAAAAGATCTTCACGACCCAGATAATCATGATGATGTGATCACTAATCTAGAGCCAGACATCTTGGAATGTCAAGTCGAGTGGGCCTTAGAAACCATCACTATGAACAAAGCTAGGGGAGGTGATGGAATTCCAGTTGAGCTATTTCAAATCCTGAAAGATGATGCTATGAAAGTGCTGTACTCAATATGCCAGCACATTTGGAAAACTCAGCAGTGGCCACAGCACTGGAAAAGGTCAGTTTTCATTCCAATCCCAAAGAAAGGCAATGCCAAAGAATGCTAACTACCGCATAATTGCACTCATCTCACATGCTAGTAAAGTAATGCTCAAAATTCTCCAAGCCAGGCTTCGGCAATACGTCAACTGTGAACTCCCTGATGTTCAAGCTGGTTTTAGAAAAGGCAGAGGAACCAGAGATCAAATTGCCAACATCCGCTGGATCATGGAAAAAGAAGGATAGTTCCAGAAAAACATCTACTTCTGCTTTATTGACTATGCCAAAGCCTTTGACTGTGTGGCTCACAATAAACTGTGGAAAATTCTGAAAGAGATGGGAATACCAGACCACCTGACCTGCCTCTTGAGAAATCTGTATGCAGGTCAGGAAGCAACAGTTAGAACTGGACATGGAACAACAAACTGGTTCCAAATAGGAAAAGGAGTACGTCAAGGCTGTATAATGTCACCTTGTTTATTTAACTTATATGCAGAGTACATCATGAGAAACGCTGGGCTGGAAGAAGCACAAGCTGGAATCAAGATTGCCAGGAGAAATATCAATAACCTCAGATATGCAGATGACACCACCCTTATGGCAGAAAGTGAAGAGGAGCTATAGAGCCTCTTGATGAAAGTGAAAGAGGAGAGTGAAAAAGTTGGCTTAAAGCTCAACATTCAGACAACGAAGATCATGGCATCTGGTCCCATCACTTCATGGGAGATAGATGGGGAAACAGTGGAAACAATGTCAGACTTTATTTTGTGGGGCTCCCAAATCACTGCAGATGGTAACTGCAGCCATGAAATTAAAAGACACTTACTCCTTGGAAGAAAAGTTATGACCAACCTAGATAGCATATTCAAAAGCAGAGACATTACTTTGCCGACTAAGGTCCGTCTAGTCAAGGCTATGGTTTTTCCTGTGGTCATGTATGGATGTGAGAGTTGGACTGTGAAGAAGGCTGAGTGGCGAAGGATTGATGCTTTTGAACTGTGGTGTTGGATAAGACTCTTGAGAGTCCCTTGGACTGCAAGGAGATCCAACCAGTCCATTCTGGAGGAGATCAACCCTGGGATTTCTTTGGATGGAATGATGCTGAAGCTGAAACTCCAGTACTTTGGCCACCTCATGTGAAGAGTTGACACATTGGAAACGAGTCTGATGCTGGGAGGGATTGGGGGCCGGAGGAGAAGGGGACGACCGAGTATGAGATGGCTGGATTGCATCACGGACTCGATGGACGTGATTCTGAATGAACTCTGGGAGAATGTGATGGACAGGGAGGCCTGGCGTGCTGCGACTCATGGCGTCACAAAGTGTTGGACACGACTGAGCAACTGAACTGAACTGAACTGAACTGTGATTACATTGGGTCTAACCAGACAAACTAGGATTCTTCAGAGAAACAGAACCCATAGGTTGTATGTGTGTCTGTATGTATACACTGAAGCTCCCCTTGCCAGCTTCTATATTTGCATGGGCCAGTTCTGAGGTGGGGGCAGTGGGGAGAGAGAACACTCATGAGAGAGATAGAAAGGGAGAAAGAGAGAGATTGATTTAAGGAATTGGTTTATGAAAACACAGAGGCTTGCAAGCTAAAAATATACATGGTGGACCAACAGGCTGGATACTAAGCACAAATGTTTTACTTTAAGTGTGAGTATCATCTGCTAGAGAGTTCCTTCTCGCTTATGAGCAGTCAATATTTTGTTTTATTCAGGCCTTCAACTGATTGGATGAGGCCCACTCACATCGTGGAGGGCAATTTGACTCACTCAAAGTCAGTCCATTGATTTAAATGATCATCTCATCCATAAATGCCATTATAATAACATCCAAATAAGTGTTTGATGAAATAACTAGGCCCTGCGACCCAGCCAGATTGCCACATAACATTAACAATTGCACAGAATAATCTCCCTCTCTCAAGGTCAGTGGGCTAGCAGCCTTGTTTCCATCTTCAGTCTTAATTTTCCCTCATCACAAACCCTGACATACTGTCATTTCCAAGGATTAGGCCATGTATAGCTTTGGAACCATGTGTGGTTGTACCACGGTGTGGTTGTACAAGTTGTGTATAACACAGTTCCAAGGGAATGCTACTCACATGGATTGTGATCTGCATAGCAATGCAATGTGGAGGTCCTGTTGTATATTTGTCTATAGGGAGAGAATATAGTAAAACTTTTTTTCCAGGCTCAGCTTCTGGGAAACAACGTGATGATAGCTTCTGCATTAATATATTGGCTAGTTCCTTGGGAACTCAGACAGGGCCAGGTTCCCTAGAGAATCACTTTGTGGCATAGAGGGGCAGGTGTTAGGTTTTTGTTGCTGTTGTTTGTTTTGGCCACATTGCTTGGTATCTCAGTTCCCCAATCAGGGATTAAATCCAGATCTGCTGCAGTCAAAGTGCAGAGTCCTATCCATTGGACTGCCAGGAAATTCCCTTTAGGTTTTCAATTTCAAATCTTCTCAGGACCAAGTCAGGAGGGTCCCTAGTAGACTTTTCTAACTCAGACAGCATTGCCTCCATAATAATAATAATTCTTTGAGCGTTTTGTGGAAGGGAAGAGGAGACAGCTGCTTCTCTGATGTGTAAGGTTTCAAAGGAACTGCTCCCATGCTAGGCTCTGATGTAGGGAATTCTTGGGCCTGGTGTGGTTGAGTGGGTGATGGGTATAATCTGAATAGCTGTGGACCCAGTGGGAAACAGCACAGGAGAGAGAAATCAGAAAGTCTTTTCAAATGTGCTGGGGCCATTCATTCAAGCTGTTTCAGGAAATCTAGGAGTGAAGGATCCCTCTTTTGTGCCTAAAGTGAAAGATCTCATTTATCATCATTTGCAAAATCCCAGTGAGACAAAACTATCTTCTGACCCTTCTAAGTCCTATAGTAAATAGCCACACGCTAGATGTTTCATTGCTGTAAGAGTCATTACCAAAGATTGCTAGGTAAATTGGTAAAAGTACTGCTGTCAGTTTATAATCACTATTTAGTTTTTTGTTGTGTCTCTTGAAACTCTTGTTTCTGGCCTGCTATTGCTCAGAGAACAAGCAATACTTCTGGTTTTGATGTTGATTAGCTTTTATTAGCAGCCAGAACATTTGATCTAGATTAAAACAGTGCTGGTGAGCGTGGAGAACGTGAAGAGAGGTCAGCAGGTTGGGCAAACACATTGCTACCTAGTGGAGGATGTGACTTCAATTTTTCCTTTTTGCAGGAAGGATCCATGGCTTGGGAACAAGTTCTTGGGAACATACCAGTTGTTCAAAATAAAGGAATACAAAAAGGAAATATCTGACAGGATTTGGAACTCATAAATCCTTATCTAAAAGGTCAGTTTTCATTCTAATCCCTAAGAAAGGCAATACCAAAGAATGCTCAAACTACCTGCACAATTGCACTCATCTCACACACTTGTAAAGTAATGCTCAAAATTCTCCAAGCCAGGCTTCAACAATATGTGAACTGTGAATTTCCAGATGTTCAAGCTGGATTTAGAAAAGGCAGAGGAACCAGAGATCAAATTGCCAACATCCGCTGGATTATTGAAAAAGCAAGGGAGTTCCAGAAAGACATCTATTTCTGCTTTATTGACTATGCCAAAGCCTTTGACTGTGTGGATCACAAGAAACTGTGGAAAATTCTGAACAAGATGGGAATACCAGACCACCTGACCTGCTTCTTGAGAAATCTGTATGCAGGTTAGAAAGCAACAGTTAGAACTAGACATGGAACAACAGACTGGTTCCAAATAGGAAAAGGAGTGCGTCAAGGCTGTATATTGTCACCCTGCTTATTTAACTTGTATGCAGAGTACATCATGAGAAATGCTTGGCTGGAAGAAGCACAAGCTGGAATCAAGAGTGCCAGGAGAAATATCAATTACCTCAGATATGCAGATGACACCATCCTTATGGCAGAAAGTGAAGAGGAACTAAAGAGCCTCTTGATGAAAGTGAAAGAGGAGAGTGAAAAACTTGGCCTAAAGGTCAGCATTCAAAAAACTAAGATCATGGCTTCCGGTCCCATCACTTCATGGCAAATAGATGGAGAAACAGTGGAAAGAGTAGCAGACTTTATTTTGGGGGGCTCCAAAATCACTGCAGATGGTGATTGCATCCATGAAATTAAAAGACGCTGATTCCTTGGGAGAAAAATTATGACCAACCTAGATGGCATATTAAAAAGCAGAGACGTTACTTTGCCAACAAAGGTCCGTCTAGTCAAGGCTATGTTTTTTCCAGTAGTCATGTATGGATGTGAGAGTTGGACTATAAAGAAAGCTGTGAAGTGAAGTTGCTCAGTCGTGTCCGACTCTTTGCAACCCCGTGGACTGTAGCCCACCAGGCTCCTCCATCCATGGGATTCTCCAGGCAAGAATACTGGAGTGGGTTGCCATTTCCTTCTCCAGGGGATCTTCCTGACCCAGGGATTGAACCCAGGTCCCCCGCATTGCAGGCAGATGCTTTAACCTCTAAGCCACCAGGGAAGCCCACTAAAGAAAGCTGAGTGCTGAAGAATTGATGCTTTTGAAGTCTGGTGTTGGAGAAGACTCTTGAGAGTCCCTTGGACTGCAAGAAGATCCAACTAGTCAATCCTAAAGGAAATCAGTCCTGAATATTCATTGGAAGGACTGATGTTGAAGCTGAAACTCCAGTAATTTGGCCACCTGATGCGAAGAGCTGACTGATTTGAAAAGTCACTGGTGCTGGAAAAGATTGTGGGGAGGAGGAGAAGGGGATGACAGAGGATGAGATGGTTGGATGGCACATGAGTTTGGGTAAGCTCCAGGAGTTGGTGATGGACAGGGAGGCCTGGCCTGCTGCAGTCCATGGGGTCGCAGGGAGTCGGACATGACTGAGCAACTGAACAGAAGTGAACTGAAATGTCCAGTGGGTTGTTTGTTAATGGAATTAGCATAAGTCTTGTCCATTCTCTGGTAGGACTCCAAAGCCCAAGCTTATTCTATTATATGACATTATTAAATCATGCTCAGTATCTTCTGTTTAATGTATAATATATTTTAAAATGGAGTGAGGGCAATCTGGCTAAATTTTATGACTTAAAGCAGAACTAAAAACAACTTATTGCTTAAATGTAAAGGCTTTTGTTGTTGAAAGATGAAACAACATAAAGAAGACATTACTATCTGTAACTGATTAACACAGTTTACTGTTTTAAGTTGTCCAGATTTTTTCAATTGTCAGATAATCATAATGTAAGACAAGTGTCAGTAAAGCTTTTCTATAAAGAACCAGATATGAAATATTTTAGGCTTTGTGGGCCAGATGGTCTCTGTTGCAACTATTCAACTCTGCCATCATATCATAAAAGCAGCCGTAGAAACTGAATAACTGAATGAGTATGGCTGTGTTCCAGTGAACTTTATTGACAAAAAGAGCTGGAGGGCCAGATTTGGCCAATTAGTAAGTTGTAGTTTGTTCACCCTTAGTCTACAGGACAAGAAATAAACTCAATTAATTAGCTCAATTTCATTAATATGCTATAAAAATCAGTAATAAAGAGCAGTCATTCAGTCTGGTCAGATGGCTATATAGTAGCTGTACAAACCATTGTCTCCTCTACAGTTTCAATGATCCTGACTTCTTAGTGTCTTTGCTTTGTCTCCCTGATGTTCTCTACTGTGCTAAGATGCCATAGGGTCCTGTGAGATAGAGGGAAAAAATTGGAGATTGAGTGGTCATAGATTAGGGGACCTGGAACTCTTGAAGAAAATAGGATAATTTGGTATAACTTGACTCATGTATAATACATAGGTATGATTTATCCAAGAGTTTTGCTTTTTACTCCCTGACCGAGGTAACAAATTACTTGACCAGGACAAAATGGATATATGGTGCTTCCATCACTATTGGCCATGGAGGTCAGACTCCAGCAAATACTCAGTTCTGTTCTTATTCTGCTAATGAAAGCAAGCATTTAGATTATAAAATCCGACTGTGTTGACTCTTGTTTTACCAAGGAAAAAATACTCCCCTCTCTCAGTATCTCTTAATTTTAAGTCAATTTAGTGCCAACGACCAAGTTTTAATTTTAAAAGTCAAGTGTACTTACAAGTGTCAAGTGCACATACAAATATCAAGTGAACTATGTAGATACTCATATCCTCTCCTACTGAACTGTAGAAGGCACCATACGAAAAACCCGTGATTCTGACTCAAGGATTCTGATTCTTAGTGGAGTTCTTGTGCTGGAAGAATAGCTATCTAGTCAGTTACTGTATTCACTCTGCAGCCTCACAATGAAATGGAAACAGTTTTCAGAGTTGGAGTCAATGAAACACATACTTGTTTATAAGAAGTTACATAGAGAGTGCAAGCCCTCTTGGTGAATTTTTCGAGAGAGAATAGGATCAACAGGAAAAACAATTTCAGGAGAAATTGCTTGTGTGCCCACTGAACAATATTTGGAAGTGGCCTTTGGATTATCCACTTACTCAAGTGACTGGAACACCTTTGCCTTCTTGTCAGTAAATCCTTCCTGCTTGTGCAAGGGGAAGCATGGCTACAATTTATATTGTTACTGAAATCGATCCTTTTTTCCCTTGAAACTTCTTTGGGCTTTAATAAACATGCAAAGGCTCTATAGTATGTGTTGAGTTTTCTGCACATGGATACATTTCTTCCTTTATCCATTTAGCATATACTTATTGAGCATCGACTATGTTAGGTGCTAGATAGAAACAGTAGTGAACTCACAGAACTTACATTCCAGTGGACTGGACAGACCTTAAATAATCACCCAAGTAAATTGACCCTGGTGGCTCAGTGGTAAAGAATCCACATCCCAATGCAGGACACACAGAAGATGCAGGTTTGATCCTTGGGTCAGGAAGATCTTCTGGAGAAAGAAATGACAACTCCCTCCAGTATTCTTGCCTGGAAAATTCCATGAACAGAGGAGCCTGGTGGACTAAAGTCCATGGGGTCACAAAAGAGTTGGACATGACTGAGTGACTGAGCACACACACAAATAAATATTAAAGAACTGTGGTAAGTGCTATAATGGAAAATACCTTGTGCTGTTAGAGCTTACAATAGGGATAACTGACCTAGTCCAGGATCAGGGAAGCCTACTCTAAGGAAGTGTCCATTTGGCCTGACATTGGAGAAATGAGTAGACTTTCACTAGACAGAGTGGGAGGAAGAGTATACAGGGAGAGGACTTAAATGCAAAGCCCTTGAAATGGAAAAGAGCCCAGAGCCTTGAAAGCAAACCAGTGTCTCTCGAAGATGGAGGAAGTGAGTAGGGTAGGGATACAAGACTCATTTCTTCAACTATTCTGGGGGAACCACTGTGTATGAGGCACTGTGGTAGGTACTACAGATAGAATTATGAAAAATTAAATTCCTGACCTCATGGAGATTGTAAGTGCATAACTCTATATTAATTTAATGTCCTCTGGTAATAGGTGCTTGGAAGATGATGCTGGATTGTCAGGGAAGCTTCTCTGAGGTAGTGCCATTTAAGCACATATAATTCAGTCAGATTAATATCTGGGGGAGACTTTTAGGCAGTGGGCTCGTCTGGTGTGTCTTTTAGACTTTATTAAATGTAATCAACAGCCTCAAGATGCATATAGTAGGTAACTTTTGCTAAATACACAGCTTATACATGTCAGGGTAAGATTTAAGTTGATTCAGTTGTGTCCGACTCTTTGTGACCCTATGGACTGTAGCCTGCCAGGCTCCTCTGTCCGTGGGATTCTCCAGGCAAGAATACTGGAGTGGGTTGCCATGCCCTTCTCCAGAGGATCTTCCCAACCCAGGGACTGAACTCGCATCTCTTATGTCTCCTGCATTGGTGGACAGATTCTTTACCACTAGCACCCCCTGGGAAGCCAGGATTTTAAAACCAAGTCTATCTATTCCTGTCCTCTTCCCATTATATGATACTGTTGCTTTAGGAGGTATTAGGCTGTTCCATACATGCACAAGTCATTTAATCATTTCAGTCAAAATTGTCACGTCTGAGAATGGACATACTCCTTTTAACATGTATCCTGGAGAGAACCCCAGACTAATGATGACAAAGGCATTCTCACTTTTTTTCTGCTGGAGGATACTCCTTTGGGACTGGTATGAGGAAAGTGCTTACTAGTAAGCGTGCTTACTGTATAGTCTGCAGTATGCTTGGAAAGGTTGTATACCATACATAAAGTCCGAGATGGATAGGAGACAGGTTCTGTGCTCCTTATTCCATTCAATTAGTTGTGTATATTTAGGCAAGCTACAACCTCTCTGAGTTCCAGTTTCTTGATTCGCAAAATGGCATAATTCTATCTTTCTTGTCTACCTCTCAGAGTTGTTGTGAATATCCAATTTAAATGTCCCTAACTTCAAAACACCCAGAATCCATGAATTTCTCACTATCTTCACTGGTACAACCATGAATACTTTTTTCCTGGATTGTTACTATTGCAGACCAACTGGTCTCCCAGTTTCACACTTGACACCCCACCTGCTCACTCAATTCTGAATGGAGCAACAAGGGTGATCCTGATAAAAGCATCAGATCTTAGTGGGACTTCCTATTGTGTTCCAAATCCTCCAGTGGCTCATTAATTCACTTGTAATTAAAACCAATCTGGGAAAGACTGAAGGCAGGAGGAGAAGGGGACAACAGAGGATGAGATGGTTGGATGGCATCACTGACTCAAGGGGCATGAATTTGAGCAAACTCCAGGAGAAAGAGAAGGACAGGGAAGCACTGGCATGTTGCAGTCCAAGGGGCCCAAAACAGCTGGACATGATTTAGTGACTGATCAACACAACAAAATTAAAACCAAACTCCTACATGTCCATTCATGATCTTCCCACCTACATTACTACTCTGGCCTTACCTCCTCATCCAGTGTGCTCATTCACGCTGCTCAAGCCTCACTGGTTTTCTTGTTATTCCTCAAGCATGATCTCAACCCAGAGGTCTTTGCTTGTTCTTGTCTCTTCCATTTGGACAGAGAGCTACATAGCCAACATTCACCCTTCCCTCAAGTCTTTGCCCAAATGCCGCTTCCTTAACAAAGCCTCTGAAAGTGTTAAGTTGCTCAGTTGGGTTCAGCTCTGCAACCCACGAATTGTAGCTCACCAGGCTCCTCTGTCCATGGGATTCCCCAGGCAAGAATACTGGAGGAGGTAGCCAAGCCCTTCTCTGGGGGATCTTCCCGACCTGGGGATCGAATCCGGGTCTCCCACATTGGAGGCAGATTCTTTACTGTCTAAAGCACCAATGAAGCCTCTATGACCATCCTATTTAAAATAGAAACCACCTTCCTCACATCCAAGGCCCATTTACTCTGCTCTGCTTTTGCCTTTGCCTTTTCCATAGCACTGCTGCTGCTGCTGCTGTTGCTGCTGCTGCTGCTAAGTCACTTCAGTTGTGTCCAACTCTGTGCAACCCCATAGATGGCAGCCCACCAGGCTCCTCTGCCCATGGGATTTTCCAGGTAAGAGTACTGGAGTGGGTTGCCATTGCCTTCTCCTTCCATAGCACTACTTATTGTTTAATATAATACATACTTTATACAGAGACCATATAATTTTGTATCAACTGAGAAATCTTTGAGAGTGGAAGTGAGTGCTGTTACATTGACACCAGGACAGCAGGTATAAACTGGGACTGTTGGACTTCACAAGGATAGGGACCTCTGGCCATTTTGTTGTTTGCTTATTTTCTGTGTCAATAACAGTACCTGGCATACTAGGATACCAGTACATATTTTTGAGCAAATGAATGAATACTACGTATGAAATATATCTATAAGATATAAAGTGCTATAGAAATGTATCATAGCTATTCATTTTACTCAGTCTGTCTTTCTCTTCATATATAGATATATATATTATGTGAAATACATATATACTTCCATCTATATACTAAATGTATATTTAATAGCAGCAAGTTCTTA
Source organism: Ovis aries (assembly GCF_016772045.2). NCBI lineage: Eukaryota > Metazoa > Chordata > Mammalia > Artiodactyla > Bovidae > Ovis > Ovis aries. The sequence goes on along the minus strand of NC_056080.1, from coordinate 94,440,186 downwards.
CCACTTTATCCCTTTTATTCCTTCAGTTCAGTCACTCAGTCGTGTCCGACTCTCTGCGACCCCATGAATCACAGCACGCCAGGCTTCCCTGTCCATCACCATCTCCCAGAGTTCACTCAAACTCATGTCCATCGAGTTAGTGATGCCATCCAACCATCTCATCCTCTGTCGTCCCCTTTTCCTCCTGCCCCCAATCCCTCCCAGCATCAAAGTCTTTTCCAATGAGTCAACTCTTTGCATGAGGTGGCCAAAGTACTGGAGTATCAGCTTTAGCATCATTCCTTCCAAGATCCAATCTCCTTTAGAATGGACTGGTTGGATCTCCTTGCAGTCCAAGGAACTCTCAAGAGTCTTCTCCAACACCACAGTTCAAAAGCATCAATTCTTTGGTGCTCAGCTTTCTTACAGTCCAACTCTCGCATCCCTACATGACCACTGGAAAAACCATAGCCTTGACTAGATGGACCTTTGTTGGCAAAGTAATGTCTCTGCTTTTCAATATGCTATCTAGGTTGGTCATAACTTTCCTTCCAAGGAGTAAGCATCTTTTAATTTCATGGCTGCAGTCACCATCTGCAGTGATTTTGGAGCCCCCCAAAAATAAAGTCTGACACTGTTTCCACTGTTTTCCCATCTATCTCCCATGAAGTGATGGGACCAGATGCCATGATCTTTGTTTTCTGAATGCTGAGCTTTAAGCCAACTTTTTCACTCTCCTCTTTCACTTTCATCAAAAGGCTTTTTAGTTCCTCTTCACTTTCTGCCATAAGGGTGGTGTCATCTGCATATCTGAGGTTATTGGTATTTCTCCCGGCAATCTTGATTCCAGCTTGTGCTTCTTCCAGCCCAGCATTTCTCATGATGTAGTCTGCAATAAGTTAAATAAGCAGGGTGACAATATACAACCTTGACGTACTCCTTTTCCTTTTATTCCTTAGGATAGAGTAAAAGATAAGTTTTGTCATATATTTTACATGTACTTTAAAATACTAAAGAGTTATTTGAAAATAAACATGATGTAGGGTAAAGTATTTAAAGTGGGTTGAAAGGTGCTGTTTATTAAAAAGATTTTTTCCCCAGAGAGCACATCTCTCTGATGAGGACTTACAGATATAGATACTGACAGGCATGTCAAGGAGTTGTTGATGTGGCTTGATTGAAAATTAGTTTGATGCATATATGAGGCTACTTTTCTTCCCAGGTGGTGCTAGTGGTAAAGAATCTGCCTGCCAATGCAAGAGATGCAAGAGACACAGGTTCAGTCCCGGGTTGGAAGATCCCCTGGAGTAGAAAATGGCAGCCTATGCCAGTATTCTTGCATAGAAAATTCCATGGACAGAGGAGCCTGACAGGCTACAGTTCACGGGGTCGCAAAGAGTTGGACACAACTAAACACACACACATATACAAGGTTGTGCAGTATAAGCCAAGGAAACTTCCACTCCTACAGAAGATAAAGTACACCATCTATTAATTGGGGAGTGAATAGGAAGCCTAGATGGAGGGGAGTGAGCTGCAAAGTTGAGCAGCTAAGGCCAGAAGTGATGTCTGATAAGGACACACTCAATTTGATTAATGATTGAAATGTGACTTAACCAATGTCTGTAGAAAGGCTGTAGCAAGCACCTAGCCAACAATTGGAAATAGCCATTTATTTATTTTTTACAATGCTCTGCATCCATTCATTCCTCTATCTGCTCTCTTTATTGACCCACTCTGGAATAAATTTCTAGCAGAAACAAAAATACAATGTGCTCTTAACAAAGTTAATGAATGAACTGAATCCAAACTTGAAATGGTTTATATTCCATTTTGCTTATTCTGTAGTTTTGGAATTGCTTAGATGAATAAGAGTCTGCAATTTACTTGGAAAGCCAAAGCAAAATCAACAGATAAGCTTTCATGCTTCTTATCATAGTTGATGATATTGATGATGATGATTAACCTAGGTCATTTCCTTTTAACCAAATTTAAAACAATTAAACAAACAAACAAACAAACAAAAACAATAAGGCCTTGTTGGGCTTCCATCTTCATCTCCCTTTTGGTAAATCGATAATTTGGTTGAATTGACTTCTCATGCTCTCCACTCCATAACACCTGAATACCTTTTCCATCCATAGTGCTTTTCTTATACTGCAAATGTGTATCATAGAACATAGTCAGAAAAGTTCTTTGGGTTCAGACGGGTTATGAAAAAAGACATTTTAGCATTTAATCTTCTCTTCAGGCATTTAAGAAATCAGAGTCATGATCAATACGGAAAGAGGTAAAACCTTTACAATTTCAGCAATGGAAAAGAGAGGAGGGAGAACATAGGTTTTTCCACTTTCCTTTTACAAAAGTGCTTGAGTTCTTTTCAGAGTTTTCAGCCTTCCAATAGCCTTAGGAAGCCTCTAGTTCATATTCCTACTCAGCTTTTGTGGTTTGTATCACCCAAGCTTGCAAAGTCAACTGATTACTTTAAATCCTAGAAGGCGCTTAAATTAGAAAAAGCAAGCTTGAGCAGAGCTGAACATATAGTAGGAAATCAATAAATGTGTTAATTTAATGT